>NC_135356.1:17572894-18172894 GCF_051622035.1 Arctopsyche grandis
GTCTCTGTTTTGCGCAACTCTTATCCATCTTACTCCACACATTTTCATCCACCCATCTTCCTTGCGATCTTCCTTTTCCCCTTTTGCATTCTCTCGGGTACCATTCTAAGACTTCTTTTGTCAACCTTTGGTTCATTCTTCTAGCCGCGTGGCCCGCCTATTGCCATTTCAATCTCTTCACTATATCCACATCCCTTGTCATACTTCTCACCCACATATTCCGCTTTCTGTCTTTCCTCTTATACCATGCATACAGCGATCCTTATTTATTTGAGTTCATTGGACTTTGTGTAGCATCTTGCCGTTCAATGTCCAAGTTTCACATCTATTTTCGATTTTTCAGTTAATTCAAATACGTACCACAAAACTAACGAATTATAAAACGAAACTTTGATTCAGAACGTCTAAGATTACTAAATAGCGTGTGCACAGTAAATAAATGACATATATTTATCATTATCTACAGCCACTTACCATCTACTGCTGGATGAAGGCCTCTCCAACACGCTCCCACTCGTCTCTGTTTTGCGCAACTATCATCTACATATCTCACCAAACACATTTTCCTAATTTCACCCACACATCCTCCCAACAGTCTTCCTTTTACCCTTTAGCATTCTCTCGGGTACCATTCTAGCATTTATTTTGTCAACCTTTGGTCCATTCTTCTAGTCACGTGGCCCACCCATTGCCATTTCAATCTCTTCACTATATCCACTATCCACTAATCTTGTCATACTTCTCACCCACGACTTCGTTTTATTACATATTATAGTTTGAGTGGGATTTAATTTGATTTTTATGTTGACAATACATCTTAATCAATTCACCATTATATGTATATACAAATATACATGCATCATTTATCTTTGTGATTCATTCAAATTACCCTAATATGATGAGTGATATTTTTTATTGCAGGTACAATTTTGAAGAAAATCGGACATTTACACTCCATGACTCTTATTTTACTGGGCTTTGGACTGCGTTTCATACTTTATTCGATATTGACCAATCCTTGGTGGGCACTTCCCATCGAATTGTTTCAAGGATTGACTTTTGGTATGCTTTTTGCTACTATGAACTCGTACGCTAGTTTAATATCACCTCCTGGCATTGAAGCTACCGTTATGGTAAATATGATATTACGTACAAGTTAAATCTCTAGCATTCACACATATCGGAAATTGAGGATTTGATATTGTTATTGTGTGTTGTAGGGTTTGGTTGGCGCTATATTTGAAGGTGTCGGCACATCTTTGGGAAGTTTCGTAGGTGGAATTTTGTATGGCCAAATCGGCGGACCAGCTACGTTCCGAATATTCGGATGCATGGCATTAGTCGGATGTTTGATCAATATTATGCTGGCTTTTTGTAAAAGTTTTACGAAACCTGCCGTTGAAGGTACAGAAAGTGACAGTAACGATGAATTATGATTTAGTATTTGATTTAAGTATTTTTTTTTGTATTCAATAATCTTAGTAAGAATTGTTTTTATTTGCATTCATTCATATTTCATTTATCTACTTATTAATAAACGTTTTTCAAAGATTTATGTGGATATTTTAATTAAATTTATTTTAAATTTTGTCTGCATATATTCTTAAAATCGTGTAGTTTTTATATGATTTATTTAAGGCGTATTTAGAAATACATATGTAATAATTGAAACTTGTTTATTTTAGTTGAATATTCGTCGATAATTCGGTATGGTGGACAAAGCAATGATGCTGTTGACATTTTAGACGCAAGTCACGATATTCCCATTGAAGATAATCCAATCCCACTGAGATAAGTTTGACCCGATGCAGCTCAAACATCTCAACATATGTATTATTTACTTGAGACATGGCAAAATAATAGGATATGTTATCGGAAATAATTGTTTATGATTATAATGTCATGTGAAAGCATTAATTTAATATATTGATGCTATTTTTATCACATTGATTGTATTCTATATATTTATGCAGTCTTTAAGATTCATTTTAATATTATTAGATGCATAGATGTTTTGTTTGCTTTGTTTTTTTTTTAATTTTATACTAAAATAAACTATTTTTTAAATTAGATTAAATAACATGTATTATATATTTATAAATAAGTGCACATAGAAAGTTGAAATATTTAAATTTATATATTCAAATAGGATATGTTGATGCATGATGGACTATTTTATTTTTCTTGATTGAAGTGAGATGCTAATTTCTAAGCTTTTGTCATAGGTAACATTTCAGATGTATAGTATAAGTAGTCGTTTTCGATTTATATATACCTACAAATATATTCATAAATATATAGATCCATCATATGCAAATAAAAAGACTGAATTGGTCAATTTTCATATTTTTTTATGTAGTTTCCTGTAGCATTAAGAATGATAATACAATGGCGAGTATGTTAACGTAAGATTAGATGTATTAATCATATGATATTGCATTATATCATGTATACACAGCACATGAAGTATGGAAGGTGTTTTCTTATTTCACTTCATATATGTATCGGAATTTCGCTATAATCAAAATTTAAATGTAAACATTCCAAGTTCTCTGGTGACCACTTTTACACATTCATATTTAAAAGACGTCAAAATCCAGTAGTGAGATTTAATGCCACTGAATCATATACAATTATATATGTATCAAACCCTTTATAACATCTGAAAGCCATGGTTCCTCAAGACTGTTGTATTGTAGTTGTAAATTTTGATTACATATGTAACTAACTCTAATGGTCCATGATACTGGTGAATAATTTCTAATTATAAATATAAATACTCTAGGTATATATATTTTTGCTAGTATAGCTCAGTTTTTTTTATAATAAATATTGATCATTCAAATTTACTGATATACATATGTATGTATGTACATACATATACGTATATGGGATGTCATTTTTTATGTTTTGAAATTTTTTACTAGTTTATGATACCAAAATGAAATTGCTTTATTATTTATATTTGATTTTATAATAATTAGATGAGTTCGTCTGATTTTAGGTATAATCTTAGTGTTAATATTCTGTATTATCGAAAATTGTCTTATTACACATTTGTTAATTCATTTTATTATACGTACATATGTATGCTATATGTAAATTGTATTTTTTGTTGTTGTATTCGTGCATTATTTTTCATGAAATCGATTTTTTTCAAACAATTATCGGTTCGAAATACGGATATTCGAAGTAAAGTGAGATTTAAGCGGTATTTAAATAATAAGGATATTCCGATACTTAGTTGTTTCGAGTATAAAGACTCGCAATGCTCAATTTGATGTGTATTTTATTTTATTTTATTATATTCATATACACATATATACCAGGAAAGCTAAACAGGTAAACCTCAATGCGCTTTCTTGGCTAATTACAAATGATTATATGTATAGTATTATAGAAATAGTGGGTAGTATTTTGTAATATCAGTAAATTCGAGATGCTTATAAACTCGAATTTGCAAGAGATAAGTAATATATCTTTTATGCACATTATATATACAATAATACATAAAAGAAACAAAAAAAAATGTATATATATATATATATATATATATATATATATATATATATATATATATACATACATATATTCATATTGATATAATCTATCTATTTATTTTTTAAAAACAGAAACGTATAAAATATTTAAAACGTCTTTAAATACGTATGCTTTTGTTATTTTTATTTTTATGTATATTTTGATTTTTTGTGTATACCATCGATCCATTGTGGTTTTTCTTGCCAGTTTCGTTGATTAAAGAGAAGTAATTTTTTTCAAACGATGAATTTTTAATTTTACCTTTTTTTGAAATTTACAGATATGCAAACATATTTCAAAACGAATCAGTTAAATTCATTTCAGGTATATAAATTGTAATATTTGTACAATTTTACAAAACAAAGGATTAAACCTACTATGTGTGTATCATCATCATCATCATCTACAGCAGTGGTTCTCAGGCGAAATTTTACCGTGGCCGCACAGGTGATAATAGTAGTCCCATGGAAATGTCTGGTGGCCGCACCAAATTTAATCAAATAAATTAAAGTTACAAAAAAAATGGATCAATTTATTCATAAAATAATTGGTTTCATTGTCAACGTATATTTGCGACCAAAATTTTTGAACCGAAATATTATTAAAATGGTTATTAAGTACTTGATCGTGACTTATTTCTAATAATGCATATTTTACGTTAGCCCAGTTAATTAATCTCAATACTGAAAATGATTTTAATCTATTTTGTAGTACTAGGAAATTTTCATTTTTCATCATAATAAAAGGGGAAGATACAAAAGAAACAGTTTTAAAAAAATTCAATTCTTCGAACCTTTTATCAAGTTCCAGATTCAGAGATTTAAGACACTCTATTATTTTAAGTTTTAATTTTAATTTTGAAGTTCTTTCTGTCATCTTATCTATGAAATCACTAACAGAAGATAAAATTGAAAAATTGTCATTTTCAACTTCTGTCACAAGGCTTTTCGCTATATTTTTTAGTTTGTCAATGATGAGCATGGTTTATATTATTGTTAAGTTACTTTTTTTAGTTGTTTATTAATCGAACTAATGTGCGGCATAAATCCTTTAGGAATAAAATCGACCCTTTTATATAATTACTTTGAAGCTTTTCACTTAAATCTTTATGATTTACGGCCAAAGCAGATATAACAAAATCATTTAATTCACAAAGACGTTGAACACTGTTATCAAAAGTTAGCCATCTAATATGATTGTAATTGAGCAATATATTGTGTTTTTCGCCGTTGATTTCTCATATAGAAATAAACATGTTCGACAATTTACTACTGGTATTAATTGCATTTAATACTTCTCTCACAGTTAACTCCCCATCTTCCATGCATTTAATAACAGATTTATTAACTAGCACTTCTTGATGCACAATGCAATGCATACGAAATATTTCGTTTTCACAGTCTTCGTTAAATAAATTTAATACAACCCTATTGTGACTCGAATGATCTCACTCCCATGTGTGCAAGTCAATTTCTTATTGTTCTGCATACTATTGAGAACACACTACGGATCATATTCGCGTGGAAAGAATTTTGAGGTGTTTGTTTTTTGTTGAATACAAGTCAGATGTATTCAACAAAATTCAAAATATTTTTAATTTTGCAAAAAAATTTAAAAAAATATTTTTTTTTTTTTAAATATTAGTATCATTTACTATTACATACGTCGCTGGTGGCCGCAGTAAAATCCTCTAGTGGCCGCACTTGAGAACCACTGATCTACAGTCGCTCACCATCCACTGCTGGATGAAGGCCTCTCCTACACGCTTCCATTCGTCTCTGTTTTGCGCAACTCTCATCCATTTCATCCCACACATTTTCCTTATTTCGTCTACCCATCTTCCATGCGGTCTTCCTTTTACCCTTTTGCATTCTCTTGGGTACCATTCCAGTACTTTATTTGTCCATTCTTTTAGCTACGTGGCTCACCCATTGCCATTTAAATCTCTTCACTCTATCCACTATATCCATACTCTTGTCATACGAATCAGTTGAATTAATATATAATTAGCATTTGACCGTTTGAAAACACGATATGGGATTTACATATTTCATGCTGACTACTTAAGTGTTAGTAAATTTGAAGATTTGATTCAGATGTAATGACGGCGCCACAAGTCAAATTTAATCAACATGAGTATTGTTACGTATACTAAAAAGAGCCGCCGAGTAATTGCGATCGGATTAGGCCGGGTAGCGTCCTGAGAGACCGTGTGACCGGTGTAAGTGGTTTTAAGGATTAGCGACAGGCTAAGTGCATGTAGGCTAAACAATGGCGACCGAGTTGGCTGGTATTGTTCCTTTCACAGAAATGACCTGTACCGTGGGAGCGAATGTCGTGGGAAGACATATCCGTACGTGATCATAACAATAGGTAAACAAATTAGACGTCGAAGATGTCCTGAGAGATCTATCCCTTATAAGGCGATACTTAGGCGATATCATGTCATTCTGGATTGAGCACTGCCAGTGCGTGTATCTCCTTAATCATCAATAAATGCTTGGATCCTCCACCCACCCCTACGCAACAGTATTATAAATACCCAAGGTAATCCAATCATCTTCGATGGGAATCATGAAAGACTAGTTTTTAACGTACGAGGCGAAATTATGAAATATTTCAGGTCAGTTTGACAGGGTTTGAATAAGTCATAATACGTTTGAAAAATTAAATTCGTTAAATGTGTGAAACCAAATTGAAAATTTAGAATTGCGAATTTTGGTACTAAATCGGGGCAAATGCAATAAGCGTCACAAATGTTACTTTTATCTTACCAAATTGTCCCAGAAAATGCGACAGTGTGATTCATCGACACCAAAAGAGTTTCTACATATTTATTTATTTATTTGTTTATCCATTATACATATATTAACCCCGACCATAGGTAGCCCAAGGAGACACCTATGATTAAACTTTTGTACATAAGTACCAAAAACAATCATTACACATAATGTTTATAGACAAAAAATGAGTTTAAAACACTGCGACAACCCCTGCCACTCAACTCTTCCACTGCGGAAGACGCTATAGTAGCTCCGTCATAAGTAGAGGTAGGATAGTCACAGTGCTATCCATTGTTCCATTGTTGTAAATCCTTTGTAAAAAAGGTTCGGCAAACCTTTAACAATGCATTTACAACCTTTGAATAATACACGGCCCCCTCAAGCTCCGGTGACTAGTCATAATTATGGTACCATGAGCTCAGAGCCGCACCTACCATATGTACAAATGTGTGCAACGCACACAGGTGGCCGAAAGAAACGAGAGTCGAAAAAATTATATTCCTTTAATATTACGAAAAAAGACATTGTTTTTTAAAATATATTTTGGTTGTCTTTAGTCGTCATATTGTTGTCAAGTGACGATTGTCCACAGACAATCCTAAAAAATTTTAGGATCAATCGTATTTGATGCTTGGTGCTCGACGTATGTCCAATAAAAACTTCTGTTTGTTTGTATTACTCGCAAGATGGGCAAGCATTGGTAAAAATTGCACAATGCATTAAAAATCACACAATAAACAACACGGGATACATTTTTATAAGTAAATTGATCCGATTCACTGTCTCAGTACTCGCGTGTGACAGTGAGACTGAATAATACCGACCCTAACAACCTAATCTTAAATGAATAGGGCCAACCCTAACTTAACCTAGCCTACCCTGATCCTTAAATAAATAGGTGTTGGCTGCTAAGATATGTTTTTTCTGTGAAAATATTGATGAAATAAAACTTAAAAAAAAATCTTAGCAGACAACACCTATTTATTTAAGGGTAAGATTAGGTCAGGTTAAGTTAGGGTTGGCCCTATTCATTTAAGATTAGGTTGTTAGGGTCGGTATATTCTTCGCTGCTGACGATATTTTGATAGAATTGTTTCGACAACATTATAGGGTGGCAGGAAAAAATAAAAAATTATAATAAACAGGTCGTTGCTACGAAACAAATAAAAAAAAATAGTCGACTACGATTCAAAGGTAGATCGCATGCTAAGGTAGACCGCATAATAAAGTAGCACCGTCCTATATGTGGGATTGGGGGTAAAAACACTATATTTTCGCCTAGTCTCTTGTCGTCTGGTCGTCAGGTCGTGATCAGAACTTAACTTTTTGGTTTTATGCCTGTTTTTCTGGTTAATTTTCATGGTGATTAAAATTTTCAATACTATATTTCTCACACAATATTTATCACAAGTTAAGATTTTTGCACTTCTCACGTGCAACATTTTATTTTTATTAATATGATTTATACAAATGCTGATAAGATTAAAAAGCGACCGATTTAAGTTTGCATACAGACCTAACTCCTAGGCGCGGCCCTGATGAGCAATTGTAATAAACTTGGTGGTCATATAAAGCTCGGATAACCAAGGTGGTTATCTTGGTTAACCTTTTTTACAAAGCATTTACAAGAATTGAACAATGAGCGGCACCTTGGCTATCCGTACTCTAGTCATAAGTATAGGCCAGCGCGACCCTGCGCCCCATTGTCCATTTCTATTGTGAACCTTTTTTTTTGCTCTCTCACTTTGTAGTTTGCCTTCTTTCCTGGAAAAGCACCCTCATGCGCCTATCTCTGGTCATAAGCATAGATCGGCGCAACCCTGCGCACTACTGTTCATGGTGAACCTTTTTTTCTTGCTCTCTAGCTTTGTAGTTTGCCCTGTTTCCTGGAAAATAGCCAAAACTGCCTAGAAAAAGCACGCTCCACCGCCAAAGGCTAGTAATAAGATGAAAGCTGAGTTTTTATAAACAAAATATATTAAATCTATATATATATATATATATATATGTATATATATATATATATATATATATATATATATATATATATATATATATATATATATATATATATAAATATATATATATATATATATATATATATATATATATATATATATATATATATTATATATATATATATATATATATATATATATATATATATATATATATATATATACATATATATATATATATATATCATCATCATCATTTACAGCCATTCGCCATCCACTGCTGGATGAAGGCCTCTCCAACACGCTTCCACTCGTCTCTGTTTTGCGCAACACTCATCCATCTCATTCCGCACATTTTCCTAATTTCGTTCACCCATCTTCCTTGCGGTCTTCCTTTTACTCTTTTGCCTTCTCTCGGGTACCATTCAAGCACTTATTTTGTCCACCTTTCGTCCATCCTCCTAGCTACGTGACCCGCCCATTGCCATTTCAATCTCTTCACTCTATCCACTATGTCCACTACCCTTGTCATATTTCTCACCCACGTGTTCCGCTTTCTGTCTTTCCTCGTTATGCCAAGCATACAGCGTTCCATACTTCTTTGAGTGCATTGGATTTTATTTAGCATCTTGGTGTTCAGTGTCCAAGTTTCACATCCATACGTCATCACTGGCAAAACGCATTGATCAAAGATCCTTTTCTTCAGGCAGAGTGGCATTTTTGATTTAAAAACAGCATTCATCCGTCCAAATGCACTCCATCCTAATTTCATACGTCTCTTTATCTCTTCATTTTTACTACCAGACATGTCAATTATTTGACCTAAATATAAATAATTATTTACTACTTCTACTGGTTTATTATCTAAGGGGATGCTATCAGGCATGCAATAACTATTGAACATTAGTTTAGTCCAGCTGTGTTAGTCTGATAAGTAGGTCAGCTGAATCACGAGCTACTAAAACTATATCGTCTGCGAACCGAAGGTGACTCAAAAAGCGACCATTGATGCTTACTCCGGCTGTATCCCAATCCAAGTTCCTGAAAACTCCCTCAAGCACCGCATTGAATAACTTGGGCGAGATTGTATTTCCTTGTCTTACTCCTTTTCCTATGCTAAATCTATCTGTACCTGAAAAAATTTTAACCGAAGCTGTGGCATTCTTATATATTGCAGCTAACAGTCCCACATAGGGTTCCGGCACTCCCTGTGTTTGTAGAGCGTTAAGTACTGCATTATGACTAACTGTATCGAAGGCTTTCTCATAATCGACGAGACCTAGGCACAATGGCCGTTGATATTCGTTGGCGCGCTCGATTAGTTCGCCAACTACTTGGAGGTGGTCCATTGTGCTGAAATTTGACCTAAACCCTGCCTGCTCTATAGGTTGGTTCTCGTCGAGGATATTCTTCAGCCTTTCTGTAATAACCTTCGTGAAGAGCTTGTAGACCGCTGAAAGTAGACTAATGGGTCGGTAGTTCTTGATATCGCTTTTGTCGCCTTTTTTGTGTATTAAAATGATAGTTGCGTTATTCCATCCTTCTGGTATAGCTTGGTTCTGGATGCATTTGCTGAAAAGCCTAGCTAAGATATTAATTAGGGGGGGGCCGCCACATTTTAGTAAGTCAATGGGAATATTATCTTCCCCTGGGGTTTTACCGTTCTTTGCAGTTTTTAGCGCGGCCTCTACTTCGCTAGGCAATACTGCAGGAACCCTTTGGCCGTGTGTCGATTCCAGAGCGGGGAATTGGCCGTTGTCGTTCTCGTATAGTTTTGCATAGAACGTGTAAACTCTGTCTATGATTTCTTCTCCATTCCTAATTATTACTCCGCTCTCTGATCTGATTGCGATCATTTGGTTTTTGCCTAAGAAAAGATCCTGTTTGCACTTTTTCAGGCTACGGTTATTCTTAATGGTATTTTCTATTAGCTTGCTGTTAAAATCCCTGACATCCCTGACTATTCTCTTTTTAATTTCCTTATTTACTAGATTGTATTCTTGCTTATTATTATCCCTATCTAAATTCCTTTTATGCTTAATTAGGTTTTTTGTTTCCGCTGAAATTTTGCTTAATTTAATCTGTTTCCTGAATCCACCTAATTTCTTACCTGTTGAGGTTAGAACCGAACTAATTACGGTGTTCAATTCCTCGATGTCTGCTTCTGGGTTAAATTTCCCGTATCGATTTCCAAGTTCGAGTTCGAATTCCTTTTTCCTAGACCTTAGTTGAGCGAAATCTGGAGAGTTACTGCATCCTTTTATTAATTTCCTACGTTCGCAATTTATATTAATGGCCATCTTGGCACGGACTAATCTGTGATCGCTACCTATATCTACTTTACTTAAAACACTAACGTCTTTAACGGAGTGCAGGGCATTTGTTAGGATGAAATCGATCTCGTTTCTGTCTCCTTTAGGACTCTCCCAAGTCCACTTATTGTTGGTGTTTTTCCTGAAAAATGAATTAGTGATAAAGAGCCTGTTGTGTTCTGCGAATTCTATGAGGCGATCGCCTCTGTCGTTTCTTTGGCCGGTACCAAAATTGCCTACTGCTCTTTCTGTATTTGCCTTTTGTCCTATTTTTGCGTTAAAGTCGCCCATGATTATTTTAAAGTGGTGACGGCTATTATCGTATGCGCCCTGTATTTTTTCATAGAAGTCTTCTATTTCCTCGTCTGGGTGGCTAGATGTGGGGGCGTACACTTGGAAGATTTGACAAGTGTACCTGCTCGAGATTCTTAATACTATATAGCATATACGTTCCGATATGTCGCTTATTTCTATAATATTTCTTTCTATTCTCTTATTGATAAGAAACCCTACTCCTCCTATTCTACCATTTGGTAGCCCTCTCCAGTAGAGACAGTTACCACTTTTTAGGATTATTTGGTTTTGCTGTTTTCGTCTTACTTCACTAAGTCCTACTATATCCCATTTGATATTTTCTAATTCATTCTCTAATGCAAGCACACTTCCTTCACTCGATAACGTTCTTACATTGTACGTGGCTAAATACAGGTTTCTATTAGCTAAGCTATCATCCATCGTCACTCTTACCTTGTTGGAGGTTTGGATATTATTTTTCTCGCATTTATCCAAGATGTGTTGAGAAAAAGGCGGTACTTGAGAGAGATTTCCATTCAAGGAGTGAGTTCTTACCGCCATAGACTCTTCTCTGTGGTCAGCTTTGACAGATAGTCATCCTAGGTATCACTTGGATCACTTATGAGTTATTACATGCCATTTAACAGGGTTACTTTGTAAGTGAAAGTAGTTAGTTATGATAATAATAGATTAGCAATTGTTATACTACTTTTTTACAGATCTTTATCGTGAGACGCCTCTTTGGAGGCAACAGATTTATATATGTGTGAGTGCGGTTTGCAATTTAATATTTTAATAATAAATTTAGTAAAGAATATAAAATTACACGAATTGCTTGATATAATTTAAATATGAAAAATAACTGATAGACAGTTGGGAAACACTGTTTCTGCTTGTTATTAAATAAAGTTCGTTAAAAATTTTGCTGGAAGCAATTATGTGGAAGATTTATTGCTTCTGTGGGACAAACTATTGACTGACGGGAAAGGACCTTATTTTTTGTATTCAGGTAGGGAGATATTACGAATATACCCCGGCCGTATTGGCTTTGCACAGATTTTAGACACAAACAAAAAAAAAAAAACTAATATGACAAAATTTTACGAATTCACTGATATAAATACGCTTTACGACCGATCTGCTGATTATGTTTACACTTAAATTATACTAGGATGCAATTAGTAAAATAAGTGAGTGGATGGTTAAGTTTTTAGATTTAATTTCGTGCAATAGCCGGGTTTAAGCGAGTAGTAGCGGGGAGAACGCAGAAGCACGTCTTCCCCGCATGACACGATAGACCGAACTCCATATATATATATATATATATATATATATATATATATATATATATATATAAATGAATGTCTATGTGGGTGTCTCGAATACGCGCCTAAACCACTGAACCGATTACAATGGAACTTTCAGGATTTGTTGTATGCATGTCCGGGAAGATTACTGTGAAAAAAAACGGGAACGGAAACGGGAAAAACGGGGATGGGAGACATTGCAACGCTATACTTTCAAATGTTTTCGCCTGCGTTTTTCCGACAAATGGGAATGGGAACGGGAACGGGAATTGCATGCGTTATTGCGGTGTTGCAACGCATGCCGGGTTCAGCTATTCTAATATACAATTTCGAAAGACACTTTGTATGTATGTTTGTTTGTTTGGTTCGCAGAATCCGTGATGTTCAATTTAACAAAAAAAAAAACAACAAACGAATATTCAAATAAATTTAAATAAAATAAAATTTAAAAAATTAAATGAATTAGCTATGTTTCAGCGGTTTATATTACAAATACCGAGCGAAACCGGGTAAAACCACTAGTTTTATATAAATACAACAGACATTATGTATACAGATAGAGGATGAATTCAATAATCGCATTGATATTAAAAAGAATAATAACTCATGTTTGATTGTACCGGCGATCTTGGTTTTTGCAAACGTTTCGAATGCGAAAATACGGAATTTCCACAGGGTTTGAGTTGGTCCAGAGTCGAGTGAAATTAATATTCGGAGGCGATTAGCTTGACCATTCACCACCCACCGGGTGTGGTGTTGTTGTCGTTCTCTCGAACATTCCATCCGTGTTAATTCCGGTGATTTATCGGCGACAAATAAGCTCGTTTTCAAAATACGCGTCCGTTTTTCAACCACTGCCGTCCATAGTACGAGCTCGAATTGATTTATACTACCCACTCGCGCGTGCCACAGGTTCGATTATAAAAGTAATAAATAATATCACTCGTGGAACGCTCTCAACAGGCGCCACCGATGAAACATTCCAGGAATTCGCCGCATCTCAATCTTTCCGCGAATCTCTTTCTAATTATCTAGCATTGCGCATCGTATAGGGATACTAGATGGAAAAATACGCACAGAACACTTCGAAGACTCGGTAACGAAACACGACAACAAATAATTATTTATATTTAGGTCAACTAATTGACATCTCCGGTACATTACAGAAGAAGAAATAAAGAGACGTATGAAATTAGGATGGAGTGCATTTGGACGAATGAATGCGGTTTTTAAATAAAAAAATGCCACTTTGCCCTAAAAAAAAATCTTCGATGCGTTTTGCCAGTGATGACGCATGGATGTGAAACTTGGACATTGAACGCCAAGTTGCTACACAAAGTCCAATGCACCCAAAGAAGTATAGAACGTTGTATACTTGGAATAACGAGGAAAGACAGGAAACGGATTGCGTGGGTTAGAAGTATGACAAGGGTTGTGGATATAGTGTATAGAGTGAGGAGATTGAAATGGCAATGGGTGGGCCACATGGATAGAAGAATGGATGAAAGTTGGACAAAATAAATGCTAGAATGGTACCCGAAAGAATGCAAAAGGCTAAAAGGAAGACCGCAGGGAAGATGGGTAGACGAAATTAGGAAAATTTGTGGGGTGAAGTGGATGAGAGCGTGTTGGATAGGCCTTTGTCAAGCAGTGGATGGAAAGCGGCTGTAGATGATGATGAAGTAAGAATTTATAAAAATATAATACTATAAAATGTGTACTTATTGGATGCATGATAATCGTTGTGGATATAGTGGATAGAGTGAAGAGATTGAAATGGAAATGGGCGGGCCATGGGGCTAGAAGAATGGATGAAAGTGGACAAAATAAATTCTAGAATGGTACCCGAGGGAAAGCAAAAGGGTAAAAGGAAGACCGCAGGGAAGATGGGTAGACGAAATTAGGAAAATGTGTGGGGTGAGATGGATGAGAGTTGCGCAAAACAGAGACGAATGAAAGCGTGTTGGAGAGGCCTTCATCCAGCAGTGGATGGTGAGCGACTGTTGATGACGATGATACATAACATATCTATGTTTGTATGCACATATGTACATTTATATTTTGCAAAGGGAATTTTTATATTTAATAAGTGTTAGTCATACTCTTTTTTACATATCATATTGATGTTGATGCAGCAAACCTCTAATTTTTAATTCACCTACATCTAACCATTACGTGATAATAAAATGTTCTATCGAAATTTTACTTGTCTTCCCCCCATTTAAAGTTATTTATATAATCTTTGAATCATCACCAAGAGTTTAAAAGATATTTGTTAACTTGGTTACCATATTATTTAATCAAAATTCAGTACTTGCATGATTAAAAGTGGGTGTCAAAGTTGTTATACCAATATGTACATAGTTGAGGGATGAAAACTGAAAATTTATAAAACTTTGAAACTTAAAAAGTATTTTTTATACGAAGATTACTTAGAATTAAATTGAGTTTAATATTATTCCAATTATATATTCAATGTAACAATAGTTTTTCTACGATACCATTGTAGCCAGAAGTAAAACATAAAAATTGACATATTTTTAGCAGTTCCGAAAAATCATGAAATTTTTATATTTCATAAGGCTTTTTAAAAGATTGGCGGACATTACTTTGTTATTTAAGATGGAAGTCTTAATAGTTAATCGATAAACTTATCTGATTTGGTTTCACCGATGAAATTAGGATAGAATACATACATATGTATTTAGGAAAAAAGATCTTCGATCAATGTGTTTTGCCAGTGATGACGCATGGATGTGAAACTTGGACATTATGTAAATGCGAAGATGCAACACAAATTCCAATGCACTCAAATAAGTATGGATCGCTGTATGCCCGCCATAACGAGGAGAAATAGGAAACGGAATACTTGGATGAGAACTGTGACAAGGGATAATGGAGAGAGTGAAGAGATTGAAATGGCAGTGGGCGGGTCAAGTAGCTAGAAAAATGGACAAAAGGTGGACAAAGGAAGTGTTAGAATGGTACCCGAGAGAATGTAAAAGGGCAAAAGGAAGGCCATAAGGGAGATAGGGTAGGGTAGGCGAAATCAAGAAAATGCCTGGGGTGAGGTGGATGATAGTTGCGCAAAACAAAGATGAATGTAAGCGTGTTCTAGAAGCCTTCATCTAGCAGTGGATGGTGAGAGCTGGAGACGATGATTCAAATGTATACGCCAGAATTTTTTAATGTTTACTTTACAACGAAAAACACTGATTGATTAGGACATACAAATGACATTTAGTTTTTGACGTATTGAAAGTTTTGTCCAAAAGTCCAAAAATCTCAATTAATTCCGCTACCCTCCACTTATTGCAATTGGACTAGCTTAAGCCTATACAAATGTAGTCTAGTTCGCCGATATATGAATAAACTGCCGATGACTGGATGGTGACGGCGAATGGTGCAGTTACTTTAAATGTGTCATTTTTTAAGATATTGTAGTATGTAAATGTATACTTAAATTGTTATAATTAATTACAATCTCTCCATCTATCGGACCTGTTTTTTTTTTGTATTTATTAATATGTACATATGAGCTGTTATATTTGAAAGTGGCATAAGTCCACTTTTCTTCATTTCAAGAAATATCTCGCAAAACATTAAATGTAATGATTTGCGTTTAACAATATTTAAAAATATTAGTGGCCTGTAATACGTTTATTCAACTTTTCGAATTATGTCAAACAGAAATAATGTTTTTGGAACTGACAATTGGACTTCAAATATAACAGCTCATATATAAAAAAAAAACAATTTGCTCGATCTCTTTCTCCGTATTTTTCATTGATAACATACATGTAATGTTATCGTAAACAAACTTTATTCATCCAGATCCTAGGTTCATCCAGGCCTTTGTTCCTTTATAGATCAAATATATAGATCTATAATCCTATATAGATCTAATATATCTAATTTATAATTTGGAAACAGACTTTGTATATATGTATGTATGTAACCTTCATTCGTTGGGTCGTAGAAATTCGTGACGTCATCGAACAAATGATTCGATATTTAAAAATAATGGTGGGCTGTAGTACGTTCATTCTGCTTTTCCGAGATTCTGAACATATCGAATTAAAATAAGCGATAATAATTTGTGAATTAAGTCAAACAGAAATACTGTTTTTGGAACTGAAAATTGGACTTCCGCCACTTTCAAATATAACGGCTCATATGATATACATAAATACGCTTAAATATAAACTGTATTAGTGACCAATATTTGTAAACATTTGGGTTTATTGAAGAAAATATACTCTTATTTTGTGTGGTGATATAAAATACGCCGACTTGGTCTAAGAACACTGAATTTGCAAGCTAGAGACTCGTATTTTGGGCATCTATTTTTGTCAATTTTAGCATTTTCATTTTGAATTTTAGCGTTTTAGGGCATTAAAAATGTTCAATGTAGCATCTATTTTTATGAAGAGTTTAATTTTAAATAATAAAAAATTTCGATGAATTTTAATAAAATTTATATACAATTTAAAGACAACACAACCATTTAAAAATAAAAGAAAAATTCAAAAATGTTTTGAAATTAAAATCACATGAATATATGAAAAAAACATGAATATAAAAATACAAAGACAAAAAATATGAATATAAAAATATAATACCATTTAAAATTGATTAAAACTTAACATGGAGCATATTTCTACAGATTCTTTTTTGGATTCGTGCGACGATCGGTAACAATTATATTGTATTTACTAAAATACCACACTATTGACGGGACACCAAATAGATTTTAGAGCGGCACAACCAAACTCTTCATATTTAATTTTTATTGCCGTCAATAATAGCAATATATCCGGCGTGGATTCACTTTTTACATATTACATACCTCCTTTACGTTTCACTTACAATTACAATTCAGGAAAAAGTTTGCCTCTTATCCGATCGTTTTCATACTTTTCCATATTGCTCATTTTGGTCATCAATATAAGTAAATGAAGCCTCCACCATTACGATAGAGATAAAATATCGTACAAGAGGCATTTCAGGTTCGAAGATTTTTAATCTCGGTGACAGTTGGTAGTCATTAATTTTGTACATAGATGGCGGTAGTAAAAAAAAATATTGATGTTTTTATTCAAAATAATAAAGTGCTGATATCCTTCCAAACATTGAGCCTCTGTTAATACATTAAACAATGGCAGGTTTCTAAAAAACAAAACAGTTTCTTTAACATTAATATTAGATTTTGAACCTGCCACAGATGGATTGAATAGTTTACTCAATGTTCGGAGGAATAGATTTGTCTCATTTAGTCGCGAGTGCGAGTCTAGTTTTAAGACGCTTTTTTGATTAGCCTTTTGGATACACAGCTCCTACTGTCTATTGTTTACAGTAGTAGACAAAAGCAGTTGCTTGGTTTCGATAGGAAAAACACCGTCTATGGTAAACTGCAAGATCGGTTTTATCCCCTCAATTTATTCACATAATAAATGGGCAAAGGGATAGGAAGACCCTTCTAAATTGTCTATTAATTTTATAAATTTTATGCAAATTTCACTTATGTTTGTTATTTTAGCATGTACATATTTTACGAATTTAGCATCTATTAGCATCTATTCCGAATTTTAGCATTAATAGCAAAGCGCCCAAAATACGTGTCTCTATCTATGGCTAATCGACTGGGTTATATGGGGTTAGTGTGGGTTGGGAGGAGTGAATTGTATGTAATTTGAAAGTTTCGGAGCCACCGTAGGTAGGTCTGGTCATAAATGTGGGTTTTGTTGACGTCTTCTCTGGGCGATATATCGTTGTTTTCGCATTCCACGTTACGTGTTTGCACGTGAGTTATGTCGACAGGGGCGGATCGAGGAATTTTAAGTGGCTGAAGCGTCTCGAGTGTGGAAGAAGCGTCACACCACCGCCATATTTGGTACCGAACGATCTGCGCACCATTAATGCAAGCCCTTCCGAGCGAATTGTGCACTTTGTTCCGGTTCATTCGTGTGCTATGTATTGGCCGAACGGTGCTGGTTTTTACACTGTTGCTGCAGATGGTGCTCATAAAAAAATAAATAAAAATCATTTCTATTGGATTGAAATTCTGTAGTGTTTCAGGATGTAAATGTAAAAAGCATCTATAAAATGTAAAAAATATCTATAAAGTTTCCGATTGTATTAAAAAAACTGTATATATATATATTGGGTATATTGATGATAAGAGATCCTAAAATTTCGTTAAATCAATTATTCGAATATCGAATAGGAAATTGAAATATTCGAATCTGTAAATTGAAATATTCGAACATGTATATCTATATATATATAAAAATGAATGTCTGTGTGTGTGTGTCTAGAATAGGCTGCTAAACCACTGAACCGATTACGATGTTACTTTCAGGATTTGTTGTATGCATGTCCGGGAAGATTACTGTGAAAAAAAAACGGGAACGGAAACGGGAAAAATGGGGATGGGAGACATTGCAACGCTATACTTTCAAATGTTTTCGCCTGCGTTTTTCCGACAAATGGGAACGGGAATGAGAACGGCAACGGGAATGCGTTATTGTGGCATTACAACGCTATCATTTCAAATGTTTTCGCGTCGCGACCAACGGGAACGAGAACCAGACCGGGAACGGGAACGAGAATTGCAAGGGTTATTTTGGCATTGGCAATGCCGGGTTCATCTAGTCTAATATATAATTTCGAAAGGGACTGTATATATGTAAGTATGTAAGTCCTGTTGGTTGGGAATATGACGACGATTCGATTTTTTTTTTCGATTCAAATAAATTGAATAAAAAACAAATGAATATTTACTATTAGATTCGCCATGTTTAGGCTGTTTACATTACAAATACTGAGTGAAGCCGGATAAAACAACTAGTATATTATATGTATATACATATGTATGTACATACGGCTACAAGAAAATTATGCCCTTTTCTTGAAAAATAATTCCGCACTTCAAAATTTTTTTTAAGACATGTAAATGAATATTACTACATATATCTTCTCTAATATATAATTTCGAAAGAGACTTTGTAACTATGTATGTATGTAACTTTTGTTGGTTCGTAAATCCGTGAACAAATGAATATTCAAATAAATTTAATAATATGTTTACTATTAGATTGGCCATGTTTAAGCGGTTTATATTAAAAAAACCGAGCGAATCCGGGTAAAAACACTAGTAATCTAATATATAATTTTGATAGAGACAGTATGTATGTATGTAAGTTTTGGATGGAAGCATCTAAAACAAATCAAAGTTACAATGACGATCGTTGAATATTATTATTTTCGATTCAATAAAAAAACAAATGAATTAGAATATACTATTAGATATTTAAGCGGTTTATATTACAAATACTGAGCCAAGCCGGGTAAAACCACTAGTAATATGTATGTATGCTTTGGTTCGCAGAATCCGTGACTTTAAATTTAATAAAAAAACAAATGAATACTCAAATAAATTTAAATAAAATAAAACTATTCAAATAAATTTATTTAAATATTTACTATTACATTAGCCATGTTTAAGCGGTTTGTATTACAAATGCCGAGCGAAGCCGGGTAAAACCAATAGTCTAATAAAACAATGAAAGCATACCTGTAGTTATATTGACAATTCATTATTATTATCCTGCAGTTTTGATTTTAGCAAGTAATTGTAAAAGTTGATCAATTGATGAAATGTAACGAATCCGCGTTTTCAATTTATAATTATAGTCGAACCGATCTAGCATGGGACTCATGTAAAATATAAATGCTATCGCATTCACCCACCACTCGACTCACGATGGCCAGTTACATTTCGTTTCAGTTTCACATTTCCTTTTTTGACATTTTGAATTTGACTTTTATTTTTTGTTAGAATTGAGTTCGTGTTTCGTCTTCTGAAATATTTAAATTATTAAAATTTTAATATAAAATACCCAAGCTGTTGATATTATTAATTTATTTATGGAATACGTATATATTTTATATTAATGGAAATTTATATTTTTAGACGATAAAGTAATTGTCTACGTCATGTATGGACAGCAAAAAAACAGTATTATTATTAAAGACCTTGTATTGAATTAGATTGTAATAATATTATATAGTTAAATAAGAAACAATTAAAAAAATATATATAATAATTTTACGTAGCACATTGCACGAATGCGAGAGCATGCTCGGTTCTCGTAAGTCTTACGCTAATCGAATCGACAATAGTAGTGATATATTAGTATTTACGATTAGAAAATTTGACTTTTAATACTACATTAAAAAAAAAAGTTAAATATTCGAATAATTTTATAAATATTGAAAAAGGGTCAAATATATTCGAATATCGAATATTCGATTGCGACTCCTTCTGTTGATACTTATTTATGTATGTATATGCATACACTTTTAAAAAAGGAAAATATATACTCCTTTTACCTGTGGGAATTATGAGATAAAAGCGACGATAGATAAAACAAAAAACGTGTTATGTAGCTGTAGATTTGCGAAGAAAGAAAATTGTCAACGGCAGTGGCCTAGGTACGAAGGGGTTTTGGCGGCCCGGGTAGTCCTTGACTTTTTAACCCCCAATTTCCCCCCGTCCCCAAAATTATGATATAATTTACAAAAGTGGTAGATCAACTATTGTAAGACATTACTATCAGACAGATCAACTATTGTAGACCATGCGCGGGTCACATGGCTAGAAGAATCGACGAAAGGCGGACAAAAGAAGTGCTAGAATGGTACCAGAGATAATATAAAAGGGTAAAAGGAAGATCGCTGGGAAGACGGGAAGACGATAGTAGGAAAATTTGCGGGGAGAGATAGATGAGAGGTGCGCAAAACAAAGATGAATACGTAATTGAATGCATGTTATAGAGGCCTTAATCTGGCAGTGGAAGGTAAGAGCTGGAGATCATGATTAAAATGTATACGTTAGAATTTTTTTCTGTTTACTTAACTATGAAAAACACTGATTTATTAGGACATTCATATGACATATAGTCCAAAAATCTCAATCGGTTTTTAAATCAAAAAGCCACTTTGCTCGAAAAAAAAAGATTTTCGATGCGTTATGCCAGTGATGCCGCATGGATGTGAAACTTGGAAATTGAACGCCAAGTTGCTACACAAAGTCCAATGCACTCAAAGAAGTATAGAACGTTGTATACTTGGCCTAACGAGGAAAGACAGGAAACGGAATACGTGGGTTAGAAGTATGACAAGGGTTGTGGATATAGTGAAGAGGTTGAAATGGCAATGGGCGGGCCACGTGGCTAGAAGAATGAACCAAAGGTGGACAAAAGAAGTGCTAGAATGGTAACCGAAAGAATAAAAAAGGCTAAAATTAAGAGCTTAATTAATTAGATGAAATTAAGGAAAATGTGTGAGGTGAAATGGATGAGAGTTGCGCAAAACAGAGACGAGTGGAAGCGTGTTGGATAGGCCTTCGTCCATCCGTGGATAGAAAGCGGCTGTAGATAATGATGACGTAAGAAATTATAAAAATATAATACTATAAAAGGTGTACTTATTGAATTTCACTAATCATATTAGGGTAATTTGAATGAATCAAAAAGATAAATGATGCATGTACATTTTTATATATATTGGTGAATTGATTAAGATGTATTGTGAACATAAAAATCAAATTAAATCCCACTGAAACTATAATATGTAATGAAACGGAGTCGTGGGTGAGAAGTATGACAAGATTAGTGGATATAGTGTATAGAGTGAAGAGATTAAAATAGCAATGGGTGGGCCACGTGCCTAGAAGAATGGACGGAAGTTTGACAAAGGAAGTGCTAGAATGGTACCCGAGAGAATGCTAAAGGGGAAAGGAAGACCGCAAGGAAGATGGGTAGATGAAATTAAGAAAATGTGTGGAGTGAGATGGATGAGAGGTCTTCATCCAGCTGTAGATAATGATGATACATATTTTAGATTGAAATATTTTCATTACATTTCGATTAAGTATTGGTAATTAAATGGTCAGCTGTGTTTAGTTATCAGCACAAACCTATAATATTATCTCATAGAAATATGCATAGGATGGGAGGTACAAGTGAAAAATGCAAAAAAAATAGTAGTGAAAGAAGATAAAACGAAAATTAAAATATACAAATATTATATTTTATATTTTATTTATTTATTATTTATTAGTCTGTAAAATATGCAAACATTATATGTTCAGACATACATACATGCATACATTAAATATTATAATTTAAGCATTGAGAGAAATACTATTTGCAGCATACGCCACTGCTTGCACACATTTATTATATTATATTATTTTTGGCGATTGATTAATCGATTGCGACCGGATTAGCACTTTTCATTATATTTATGTACAACGACTGTCCCCTTTCGTAATTTTAGAAATTCCTGTCTATTTTCTACCTGCATAAAGTCCAATTTTATCTTCCCACACATTCGGCGTGGACATACGTAGGTATTTTCGATCACATTATTTTTATTATTACACATTTCAACCGTATGCATGCCACCTGATAAATTTCAGTGGTTGTCTTTTAGTAGAGGTAAGCAAGTACATACATGCGTGATAATAAAATTCATTATTTTGTATACAAACAAATCGAGTTACAATCGAAAGTGGGCTTATAATAAATAGCGGTCAAAATTTGAACGCAATATTTACTTGTTTACAAATATACCGCACTATATGTATGTACATACATGATATCTACTTAGGTAAATAATAAATTATGTATTAGTTTTATATGCTAATTCATTTTTAAAAAGAAAGTCACAAGTATTTACTTAATTTGGCAAATATTCACACGTTATGGATGATTCTAATCGTATAAATCCAGTGGCAACTCGTCTTTAAGGGCAACCGGCGTACTGCCCCACATATTTCTCATAACTAAAAAAGGAAATAAATGATTTTCCTGCTCAGTATGTGGTGAGTAGAACCGGTTCGTAATTCAGTTCGGGGCAGTTGCTTATCTGCCGTAGTCCCGTGGTCGCCATCTCCAGTTAACCTACTCTGGTACTTGCGAGTGGTACTGATTGTGGAGTGTAGACAGTCAATCGAAGCAAAGAAAATCGATTCGTATTACCGTATACAAAAGGTAATTTTTAGTTGCTTGCGTAAAGGTCTCTTTGGTGCAAAATATGCCAGCCCCGGTCGTGACATATTCTCTATACGATTCGGAAAATAGACAAGACCTTCAACGTTTTTCGAAATTTCAACTATGCTTTTCAAGGTATGCATAAATTGTCAATCACAATATGATTAGTGATTAAATATTTTTTATTAATAAAATTTTTGCTTTTTCAGAACACGTGAACAAATTCGATTAATTAAAAAAAAAAGTAATTTTCCTTATATAAAATGTTACTAAAAATATATTAACACGTTCAACCCGGCGTGTACCACCGGTGGCCACGGGGATAGTGCTATATCAGACTATAATTTTACGGTTCCACTTCATTGAGCACCCCAACGCTAAAATTCCTATAAAGCTCTAAAAGATTTAGGGACAACTCATTATATAATTTATTCTTTATTTTTAATTTGTTTTCCTTATATTTATCTTTTTAATTTTTGTAAAAATCTATTATTGGACTCGGATGTTACATTTATTATTTATTTACTATTTGTTTTTTTTATACATATCTATGTACATCCTGTCTGTTGATTTTTCAATTCATAAAATAAAATAAAAATAAAATAAAATATAAAGTGATTTAATGCTGTCACGCGTAATTGGGTGCCGATACGCGTGACAGTGCCACCACACGGGCAAATGTATGAAATCATGCGCCAGGCTGAATGTGTTAAGGTAATTTAAAAAAAATATATATATTTGAGGGGAGGGGGGGCTTAAGCCTCCTCGTGCCCCACCTGTTTTTAAAATCACGAGCCACCCCCGTGGAAGTCAGAAAAATTTACTATTAAGAATACTATTTTTAAGAATAGTTTCAATTATTATATGTACATATGTAAATACATATATCATTGAATATATGATTCTAATACCTTTATGAAAAATATGCTTCTATTAATTATTTTTTTAACTGGCCATTATTGAGTATTGGGTTACTGTTAAGCCATATTACAAATAAAATAACTAGCTGTATCATTTTTTATATACAACTAGTGGTTTTACCTGGCTTCGCTCGATATTTGTAATATAAACCGCTTAAACATGACTAATCTAATAGTAAACATTTTATTAAATTTTTTTAAATAGTTTTATTTTATATAAATTTATTTGAATACTTATTTGATTTTTGTATTAAATTGACTGTCACAAACAAACAAACATATGTATATAGTAAGTCTCTTATAAAAAAAATAAATGTATACTAGAATCGGGCGCCTGCGCCCCCTTGGCTCCCGCCACCAGCGCGAAAGTGGCTTCGCCCTCAGTGCCTTTGCCCCCGGGGACTTCGAATCCTTTGAATCGAGAAAAATCAAATCATTTGTTCGATGACGTCACGAATTTCTAAGACCCAACGAACGAAGGTTACATACATATATACAAAGTCTCTTTCCAAATTATATATTAGATACATATATCTATAAAGAAACAAAGACCTAGGATCTGGATGAATTAAGTTTGTTTACGATAACATTACATGTATGTTATCAATGAAAAATACGGAGAAAGAGATGGAGTAAATTTTTTTTTATATATGAGCTGTTATATTTGAAAGTCCAATTTTCAGTTTCAAAAACATTATTTCTGTTTGACATAATTCGAAAAGTTGAATAAACGTATTACAGGCCACTAGTATTTTTAAATATTGTTAAACGTAAACCATTATATTAATTTTTTTGTGAAATATTTTTCGAAATGAAGAAAAGTGGACTTATGGCCGCTATCAAATATAACGGCTCATGTAATAAAAATATTTGATATTTAAATAAAAAATATTAAAACATGTAAATAAAAATATTTGATATTTAGAACCCGGCTAAAAACTGTTTACCCCAACTTGAAATTATTATCAAATGAATAATTTTAAGTGCCACGCATGAATTGGTAATCAGTGGTTCGATTAGTGAGATTTTAAGGTATCAGTTTTTCATATTTGGAAAATGTGAGCTATTTTGTCGTACACAGGAGTATCCTCTTTTCATGGAGTTTGCCGTTACTTTCTCGGTGTTTCCTGTGATATTAATTAAGATCTAATTCAAGGTTTTCCTGAATGCTTCCTATCTCCGACTGATCGTTATTATTCAAACTTGATCACAAGTGGAGCAATTGTTGAGATACATAGTCCCTATTGTCGTAACATATTGAAGATAAAAACAATTATATAAATATGTAACATATATGTAATATATATTTTTCAAGAGTAGTAATGGAACTTTTGTCGCATATTGTAGAAACACATAAAATCAGAACTACATACATCGAATCGGAATGCGAGCGGGAATCGCCTTTTAGTTTAATAGTCCCGACATACGTACATATGTATGTACAAATATATGAATATTTGTATGTACATACATATCTCGCCTTTAGAGTGCAAAGGTGATAACTGCATAATTTAGCGAAATTGAAAATTGATGTGGTATGTGGTTCATATTTTATGCTAATTTTGGATTTGAACCTAGTGGAAAACTTTCGTAGTATTAAATAATAAAAAAATAATGATTTTAAACAATGCCTCAAACCAATCGATTTATCTCGACAATAATTTTGCAAAAGTGCATTCGCAAATTTATTTAACGTTTTCTTGATACGACGCAAGTTTTCCATAAAGTCCATTGATCAAAATTCAAAATTCCCGTCTTTTGCTCCTGTCTAATGTACATAACTCCTGTTTTTAAGTTTTCTTTAATTCTTTTTGTCTCTTAAGCCGCCCAAGGAGCTGGGTTTTTTGGAAACTTTTATCAAAATAAGCTTCAATCCATTTCAAGTAATATTAGAAATTCGGTAAAAATTCATCAATCGGAAGTGAAAGTTTTACCTTTTTCGCTTATTGCTTTATAATTTGTTGAACTTTTTGAAAAAAAGTTGTTGCCTTTTTAATGTAATATCTTTAATATACGATACATATTGTGATCATTCATATATTTTGAAACGATTAACACACCTTTAAAATATTTAAAAATAAAATTTTAATAGTTAATGTTTACCTCGTTAAATTAGTATTTAATTTTGTAAAACATTTTTGTATGTACATATGTTACAGTTTAAGTGTATCTTCCAGTTGTAATATATTTTGACTGGTTGGAATATATTCCTTCTAACCCACGTAAGTTGATTCATATGGAAAATTACAATCCAACTGGTCAAAATACATATATTACAACTGAAAATACAGTTCAACTATAAGTTGGTACCAGATAAGATGAAGAGGTTAAGTTTTCGTGAAAACTGCCACTCAACTAGCAAATTGAGTTGGAAAGTCACATTTATGTTTTGAATACATTCTAAGTAATACGGTACTCATTACCTGTATTTGTAATACCTTGCAGATATTAAGGCACTGTTGAGTTCTAAAGTATTCGTAATAATATCAGAGTTGTCAAAAGTCAACTGTTATATTACAACTGGCGCACATTGTTGAAAGTGTATTTGAGCTTGTAGAGATATAATTTACTTGTTGAGTTATATTCGATTATGAATGATCTAAAGCGGCAATTTGAATATATTACAACTAAAAATACATTTCAACTGTAACATAAATACAAACTCGAAGATGAGATACACCGAAAATGTCGAGAAAAGTAGTGTTGAGAAATTTCAAGTTTCTCGAGGGAGTAGACCCATACACTGACACTGACGGTTCAGTGAAATCATATCTAATTACATTTTCATTGGGTATAGTTATATTTTCACTACGGAAATAACATATTCATTCGCCCTTATTAGTGAAATTATATATACGTATTAGCCAGGAGCATGGCTCGGTGGTTGGGCTTTGGTCTTGTTTTTGAGAAGCATCCCGTGAGTTGAGTTCGATTAAAAATAATTTATTCTGAGTATATCCGCAATGCTGCTGGTCAGATTTGGATATTTGTGACTCCAGGTCGATCGTTTCCTATCATAGTTTGCCAATTTTTCTGATTTCATTGTTGAAACGGTTCCTCGATTAAATTGGCTAAATACCTTTTTACCTACTATGTCACCACTATTTGAGTATGATTAATGTATATTAAAATTTATCTATAAGTTAAAATTCATAGATATCTCGTTAATTTCGATTTTTCAGTGTCTCGTTTTTCAGCGACTTATGTAATAAAAATGCTCCATTGTTTGTAATTGGCTGCATTTACCTGTTAGGCCTTCCTGGTATATATTTATATAATAAAAAAAAATATATATGTACAACTAGCTGAATACGGCATGCGTTGCAATGGCACAATAACGCATGCAATTCTCGTTCCCGATTTTCCCGTTCCTGAGTTAAAGTAATGGTAATCTGATTTATCCAGCGTTTAACGGCGGAAAAATGCAACGGAAAAATGCAGCGAACACATTTGAAAATATTCAATTGTTTGTTTATTTTACCTTAATAACCCAGGTGGCAACGCGAACACATTTGAAATTATTGCGTTACAACGCCAGTCATTCCCGGTTTTTCCGTTTACGTTACCGTTTTTCCACCGCAGCAGAACATTCTACACAATTTCCAAAAATATTATCCAATTCAAAAAGAGACTTGTACCTGCATACTGAGAAATATAAAATTTTAAAAATTTATTAAAAACTAGCTGAACCCGGCATGTGTTGCAATGCCACAATAACGCAAGCAATTCCCTTTCCCGTTTCCGGATGTATTTCGATAAATGAATGCTTACGTTTCAAAATTATACTTAATAATCAAATTAAATTACAGTAATGATAATTTGTCAGAAAAAACGCATGCGGCGAACACATTTGAAATTATTCAATTGTTTGTTTATTTTACCCTAACAACTCAGGTCACGACGCCACTCATTCCCGTTTTTCCCGTTTCCGTGCCCGTTTTTGGGCGATTTTTTTTACAGAAACCATCGCGGACATGCACACAATAGCTCATTTAAGTTTCATCGCAATCGGTTGAAAGGTAAAGGAACGCATACGTGACAGACAAACATTGATTTTTTATATATATGTATATGTCACAGTGAAATTATATTTCAATTGAAAATATATTTTCACTGACGTTTCAGTGAACCAGTTATATTTTCAGAGTTGCTTTTATTCATTTAAGATTAGATTATTAGGGTTGGTATTATTTAAGGGTTAGGTTAAGTATAAGTTGGCCCTATTCATTTAAGATTGGGTTGTTAGGGTTAAATTTATAGAGTTAAACGTTGCAAAATCATTGTTTGATACATTTTCACTGCTTGAATTGGTGAAAATATATTTTTGCTTGAAATATGCTTTCACTGTAATATATCAGCCAGCCGGCAGTGTGACTTAGTGGTAACGTGTATGTTTGAGTGATCAGTGATCAGTGGGTTCGATTCGCTATACTGCTGGTTAGATTTGAGGGGTATTTGTGACTCCAAATCGATCGTTTCTTATCACATTTTGCCAATTTTATCTGATCATTGTTGAAGCGATTCCTCAAAATTGGCAAAAAATCATCTCTCCTGTTGTCACAAATCTTCTGTATTTATTTATTGTATGTACAATTTGTAAAAATTATGTACACATCGAATATCCATAGATGTCTCAATGGATTAATTATGTAATTAATTAAGTGTTATTTCGTGTTCTCAGCTTCTGGAAATAGTGATTTATGCAATAATAAAATGCTGCGTTGTTTGTAATTAATTGTCCAGGAAGGCGCATTGGGGTTTTCCTGTCAAACCTTCCTATATATGTATATATATATATATATATATATATATATATATATATATATATATATATATATATATATATATATTTTTTTTTTTTTGTTTTTTTTTTTTCATTCAGTAGCCTGTTTTACTATTTAGCCTTAGTGGTCCATTCATTGTGTCACACCTCTGTATGTATATATATATATATATATATATATATATATATATATATATATATATATATATATATATATATGTATATACAGAGGTGTGACACAATGGATGGACCACTATGGTTAAATAGTAAAACATCAAATAAAATTGGCAAACTGTGATAAGAAACGATCGATTTGGAGTCACAAATACCCCCCTCCAAATCTAACCAGCAGTATAGCGGATCGAACCCACTGATCACTTAAACATACACGGTACCACTAAGCCACACTGCCGGCTGGCCGATATGTTACTGGCCGATACAGTGAAAACATATTTCAAGTGAAAATATATTTTCACCAATTCAAGCAGTGAAAATGTATCAAACAATTGATTTTGCAACGTTTAACTCTTTATATATATGAAAAATGCAAGCACGTTGCCCAGTTCGCGGATTCGGCAGCACTTTGATGTTGTTTTGTTGTTTTTTAGAACAGGACAGCGTGGACAAGTGTCAAAGTGACAGCTGAATAAGGATGTTTAATTTACGTATTATTATGTATAATATGACTACATACATATGTTTCGATCATCTCATATGACTTATACATAAATTAATGTTATTTTTAAACATTTTGATCAATATTTTAACAGTCCGAATTTTATACCTTGTGAAGAAATCAGTATTATATTATAAATATTTAATTTATATATATATATATATATATATATATATATATATATATATATATATATATATATATATATATATATATCATCATCATCATCATCATCATTTACAGCCATTCGCCATCCACTGCTGGATGAAGGCCTCTCCAACACGCTTCCACTCGTCTCTGTTTTGCGCAACACTCATCCATCTCATTCCGCACATTTTCTTAATTTCGTTCACCCATCTTCCTTGCGGTCTTCCTAGAGTATTCGCAAATTTAAATATTATATTGCTGTCGGTTCCCTCATCACTGAGGATCGTGACTATGATGTGCGGTCAACCAGCTGCCTCCATTCAGTTCTAAATTCGGCCAGGCGAAGACTTGCTACCGTGGAAGCGCCCGTCGCTGCAGATACTTGGTCAGTCTAGCGTGCCTCTGGCTCTTCTGCATTTAAATAATTTAAATATTAAGTATTCGCAAATTTAAAATATATTTCATTATTGTTGAGATTCATTGATTTCTAATATTCTACAAATATATATATATATATATATATATATATATATATATATATATATATATATATATATATATATATATATATATATATATATTTGTAGAATATTAGAAATCAATGAATCTCAACAATAATGAAATATATTTTAAATTTGCGAATACTTTTGAACAGGAGGGGGGGGGGGGTTATGCATCTAAGCGCCCCCCCCCCCCCCCCCAAATGCGCCTATGGTATTCGTTGCAATGCTTAAAGCACCGAACAATAACCGAAAAGTTTCGTGCGAGTTATCATAGTTGCGCTGTGAGGAGGCATTATATGTATGTAGGTACATACATACCCAACACGGAAGTGCAAACGGTCCAATGCGAAAACAAAACGCGTTGACGAAACAATAGAAGGGAACGGTGGACGACGGCGATGGTAGTGGGGTTGAGGAGTCCCCCACCGTCCTCCCCCTCCAAGTGTCCCCCCGCATCCCCCTCGCCCCTGTTATATCTGTCGAGAGAGTGTTGTGTCGAGAGGGCAGTGTGTGTGGTGTAGTGTCGCGATGCGGTCGGTGCGTACGGTGTGGTGTGTGGGTGCGTGGGTGTTGGTGTGGGCGTGGGCGTGTTGTGGTGTGTGCGATGGGGTGGCTCTGTGCGCTCAACGTCGCGAAATATCTCCCTGCACGTGTCGAAGGGAGGGTGTCACCCTCGAGCTGGAGTGCGAGAAGGTCAGCTCCTACGCGAGGGTCGCTGCAGCCCTCCAGGGGCGCTTTCCTCCCCAGACGGATGCGGCCCTCACCATCACGCATTCGGACGTCAGCGATCTTGCCCCTTTGGCCCTTCTAGGATTGCACATCAACACGCTTAAGCTCAACTACAACAATATAAGGCAAGATAAACTTTTAAGATTCGAAATGGCCGCCGAACGGCTGCCAACCGTCGACGTGGGGCGCCACCGCGCGTTCAATTCGCTCAATATAGCATCAAATCTCAATCTTCAATCCGGAAAATCCCTATCTTCAAACTTGGCAATCATTAAAAAGTTCGCTACATTTTAATTTCCAAGGCCGGCTGTTAAAGTTGACCCCAACTTATAATACATTGCAATATTGTTCACCGGGGAATGAAAACTAGGGTTGCCAACAGGTTCGATGAGAAAGGGTAAAGTTACAGGGTCTGGACTACTCGAGTGGCTCCGTGTCGGAAATCGTACCTATTTTACCTAACGTGACCATTTGTTTTTTCCTCAAAACGGGACATTAGCAATTTTTAGTTATGTATTCAAGAAAATGCATATTTTTCATAGTTTTTATTTGTTTTATCTGTTAATGAATAACAGGAATGAGCACTATCTACTGTAATATATAATTTCGAAAGAGACTTTGTTTGTTTATTTGTTTGGTTCGTAAAATCCATGACGTTAAATTTAATAAAAAAAACAAACGAATAAAACAAAAGCACATAGGCATTTTCCTAATACTTCTGTCAGATTTTTCGCATATTAAAAATAGATCTTTTTTTTAGTTTGTTAATTTAATTTTTCCCAGCGCCCGGGACTTCTCTGGTTGGCCTGTTTGCCTGCCACCCCTTCGGTTTTGACCCGCAGTCTTCGGGTTTCATCCAGTCGTATCGGGGTTCTGGGTTTGAGTGTTATTTCAATGAGTGGGTGTGTAAATCTCCCCACAAAATTATAAAAATAAATTAAATTCGAAATTTATAACTTGTATACAAAGCGTATAAAGTACTATAGTGGTCTGTGGTTACCTAGATTTTTCAGAAGCTGCAAAATACGTAAATATAGAATTAGATGTCGACAAATTGTACGTATACTGCTATGTGCCTTCTTAAAAATTTCATTCCTCCCACCAAGTCGCTCGATTTTCCTGCTGATAAAAAATGGAAGCAAATATTTTCCTCCAATGCTTTCACCGAACATTATTATTTTTTATAATTTCGAAATGTGATTTTTTTTTGTTAACTTCTTTTTTATCGCGCATTTCTGATTTTATTTTTAATTTTACATATTTTAATATTGAAGGGGGGGGGGGGGCATTTCGCAAATATATAATATTATATATGTAATTTTTTTAATTAAAAAAATTATTTAAATTTTTTCGATAATTTGTACTGTTTAAAATAATGATTTTTTAAGCGTCATTAAGGTTGATTTGGAATATAACTTATTTTTAAATACTTTAAATCGGTGATTTCCAGACTGCGCGCCTCTCTGGGGAGGAGCAGACTAGTACAAAGGAATTGCGAAAAGTTATTTTATAACAGAACATAATAAAATAAAATAATATATAAACAAACTTTTAAAACATGACATAAAAATCTGTTTCTGAAACGCTCGTAATTTTTTACTGGTGACAAGATTAAATCCACTAATAATGAACATACTGATATAATGAAGATACTGAATAAAAGCGTCAGGGAACAAGGAAGTAGATGACTTATAAATACCAATGTGTTTGCTTTGTACGAAAGTTTTGGCTGCAGATAGGATTAAACCTCGTAAATTAAAACGGCACTTTCAAACTATGCATTCTGAATACGAGTATGCATTCTGAATACAACGTATGTATATTCTCGTACGTTGGTAAGCCAGTAGAATTTTTCAAACAAAATGAGGTCAGTTTAATAAACAGAAGCAATCTTTCAAGAAAATAGTTTCTGTCCATCAAATGCATTACTAGCATCGTACAAAGTTTATTACAGAATAGAATAAAATCACATACAATAGGAGATACACTATTTTTGCTAGCAGCTGTTGATATGGTTCGGTGAATCAAATGCGAAACAGTTGGAAGAAGAATTTTATTGTTTTGTCAATTATGTTTGTATTTTTTGTATTAATACATTTTTATCATTTAAAAATGTGTTTAATACAAAGCACCAAGATTAGATTTATTTCATAAGGAAAAGCCAAGTAGAAAAAAGTTTTTTGAAACCATTACTTTAAATATTAACAAAAAGCAATTTTACATTTTTACCAGAATTTTGAATAATCTTCAGATTTTTCAGCATCACACCAATCTAGAGCTTTCTGCACAAACAAGATTTGGTCTCATATTGTTACCAGTCAATGACAACTTTTCATATTTGACATTGATTTTAAGATGCTTTCAATTATAAGCCGAACCCCGAACTCGGAGACAAAATACGAAAAAAAATACATACATAAGTATGTATATCTTATACTTGATGTATGTACATACTTATGCTATATTGAGTTCAATTCATGAATTGAAGTGATCTTCTGAATGGTTTATTCAATTTGGATTGCCAATCTAGTCCACAGTTGGGTCGGATAATTTATGTGTTATCCTATTGATATTTCACCGGTCGACATTTGAAACTGCTAGGATTGTAATATATTGGGATAGTGATATTTCAGGGTTGCAACTGACACCCTTCGTATATGTACTTTGATGCATGGGAGTAAATTGGAAACATCAATTGCAAAACGCCCTTTTCAAACAAATGAAGGAATACATCACCATTTCATTTTTTTATGAATAACTTTAAGAAAATGGCATCATTCACGATTTAGGTTTCGTTTATTATTATTTTATAGAAGAGAGGACAACACGTGGAATTTAGTAAAAAGATAGCAATTTACATAATAATGTGAGTGAGGTAGAATTTAGTAAAAAGATAGCAATCACATAATGTGAGTGAGGTAGAGAGAGCAGGAACGTTTCTCTACGGTTGACAAAGCGTTTCATTGTTCATTGCTCGTGGTTAAACAAACTTGACAAACCGTGACAAAAGAAATTTATAAGAGGCTCGTATTTAAATTCTTTGTATACTTGTCAAGACATAAGATTTTCCATTTAGAAATAAATATCAAAACGACCAAAAAGAGTGTTTTTAATGTATGTACATACATCCTTATTGAATTACTTACAACAATATTTAATTCGTTTTAAATCGCCGAAAGTGTACAATTTCAAGGTTTTTTCTTCGAAAAATTAACAGTGTTGATTTTTAGTCAACACATTAGATGTACTTAACTTGATAGTTATACAATTGATTTAAATTCAACAACGTTTAAAAAAACAACTAAACGTATTTCTGTTTTCTTTTGTTTAAAAATGCAAAGTTTAAACTTATATGCTTTTGGGTGATAAAACAATTCTTGGATACTGAAATTACCATTTAAAATAATTCTAAGTGACAAGTCGAAAAATATTTGGCATATTTAAATACTTATATACATATTAAGTATGTATGTATAAAAGTATGCATATACATACATACAATATATGTACTTTGACTTTTCCTCAGGGACGTCATTTCAGCTTTTTCTAAGGTGTGGCAGGCAAAAATTGGTCAAATTGATTTTTTTTTATATCGGAATAAAAATGGAGAATATTCTTTGCATACACCTCATTAAGTTTTAAAATATAAAAAAATTACCTTATTTTTGAAAAAATAAAATTTTTTTCCAAAAATCTTCACATGGTCAGCAAAAATCGTCCATCAAACTGTGTCACTAAAAAACTATCAATTAACTTAATTTCTACCGACTGTCTTTACTTTATCTATGTACATACAGTCACGGTTTCGGAAACCGGAACACCATAGAAAAATGTGATTTTGCGTGAAATTTCAGTGATCTTATATAAAATAAACACCCAAAGTCATTAAAATGGTAGAATATATCATAGTGCTTTATTTCAACGACAATCGTTAAGAAAAGAAACAACCAAAAAAAGGTAGGGAGAATTTTAGTCCGAGCCGGTTTTTATGACCAAACGCAGTCTCCACAGTTGAATGAAATTTTGAATGAAAAAACACAGTTGAGCGTAAACTTTTAATTTTATTAGTCACATGGTATTATTTACAAATTATAAAAACTTAATTAATATTTTGTTGCGGCTCCTTTTAATTTTATGACGGCTTTTATACGGTTAGGCATAGAATCTATTGAGTTTCTTAAAATGTCGATGGGGAAGTCTTCATACCATACTTTTTCAATGGTCTCTTTTAATGATTGGTGGCTAGACACATTTCTTTTACTAATCCTATACTTAATAGTCATCCAGAAATTTTCAATTGGGTTTAAATCAGGACTATTCCCAGGCCATGTTAATGTCTTTACACCCAATTCCTGCAAATAAACCCGAACCTAAAAAAAAGTAACAAAAATATTTCAGTTTTTTGATCGAAATATTATTAATTAATTACATTCAATATCATTAAATAAAATTAATACTCACTAATTTAGCTCGATGACAAGGGGCAGAGTCATCTTGGAATATGACATCATCAGAATTTGAAAGATGGTTTTCCATTGATGGGATAAAACTTTCTTCTAGATTTTTTTTATTTGCTATTCCGTTAATGGAACCTTGCGCAAACTGTATTCGACCAATTCCACAATAAGAAAAACATCCCCAAACTATGTGGCTTCGGGGATGCTTCACTGTCTTCATGGTACATTTTTGGTGGAATCTTTCTCCAACTTTTCTTCGAACATACGGAAAACCATCGGAGCTGAAGAGGTTGAATTTCGACTCATCAGAAAATATGACTTGTCGCCAATCCGATGTTGTCCAATTTTCGTGATATTTCGACCACTCTAATCGGTTTTTCATCATTTTCCTCGTAAGTAATAGTTTTTTCGCAGGTTTCCGAGCGTGCAGTCCAGCTTCTCTGAGTCGTTTTCTTAAGGTTACATTACTAATTTCAATTGAAAATTGATCCGAGATCTCTTTTCTTATCTCTACAGCAGTTTTGAACCGTTGCCGTAAAGATAATAGAGTTATCAGGCGATCTTGTTTTTCGGATGTGCATCTTTTCGGTCCTGTCCCCTTCTTAAAGCAAAAGTTCCAGAATCCTTATTCTTTTTCATTATTCTTGACACAGTAAATACAGAACGTCCCATTTGTTGAGAAATTGATCGCAATGAATGTCCAGCGTTTGCCAAAGCCGCGATTTTTATATTCTCCTCCAATGATAGTTGAGTGTATGGTTGCATGGTATTTTTATTTTCAACGATTTCAATCCGTACACCTCAAAAACTCACACCAAACTGAACTCAAATCGTAGAAAACAATCATATTTAAAATACCCGATCGTAAAAAACCACACACCTAAAGGGACAATATTTTTATTGCCCAAAAATCGTAAAATCACAAGTGTTCCGGTTTCTGAAACCGCAACGGTATGTACGTAATAACAATAGATGAAGTTTTGAGATCATGCAAAAATTAAAACTCTGAATCGATCACTGATCACGTTTTCATAATCTAGAAAATTGTGTCTGAGTGTGTGTTTGTGTGTGTTTCTGATTGTCCTTTTATTATTTTTATAATTCTATATATGTATGTACATATGTATATATAAAATTATTTTTATCTCAACTGGAAGTAGTACTCTTACCCTATAAGATCGAGGTGTTTTTATGTTTTTCTCGGAAGCTTTTTGGATTATTGAACTGATATTTCATATCTAGAATTATAAACTTAATGCCAAGTTATATATAAAATTTCGTGAACCCCCGTTAACCGACAGTGGCAGTTTACCGGATTTTTCTTCCACTATTTTAATCGACCCTTTAAATATCTGTGCTCTTCACGATTTCAGGTATAATTCCTTGTATCAATGTTATGAAAATATAATAAAAAAATCATTAAATTTAATTAACCAGAAGTGGGATTTTTTCCTCTTATAAAAGTCCAAAATATTGTGAGCACACGGTTTTTACCACACCCCTGAACGTATTAAACTGAAAATTTATATTTGTATTCTTTATGTACTAACATTGATAAGGTTTTGGTCAGAAAGCAATTTTATTAAATAACTAAAAGTTTTTTTGGACCGAATTCGTTACACATGAAGATTAAATCCATCTCATTCGTTGTTTTGTGTGAGAATGAACGTCTGCAAATAAAAATACGAGAAATAATATCATTTTTGATTGAACAGATTCATTAAAATATTAATTTAAAACCTTTCTTGAAAACAAATACGAACTTTCGGAAAAATAAACGTTACACATCTGTTTTTGAGACAAAATAAAGTAAAGGAGACTTTTCTAACGATTCGCTCCATAATATGAACAATATCTAAAAATTTTACCCAAGGAATACCACTTAAAAACCAAAATATACTTGCATCGAAATAATAAAATATTTTTTTTCAAAGCACGTAGCAGCGATTATTTTATTAGTTACTAAGCTACCCAAAAGTAACACAAAAAATAAACGTAGCATTCATAGATCCATAGTATCTCATTAATCATTAAATTCACAATATTCCTAAATTTAGGGGGGGGGGGGCGAGTGCCCCCCCGTGCCCCCATGACGTCCCTGAAAAAATTGCAGATTAACAGTGGGAATACTCTAAATTTTCTTACAATTCGGTTCCGTTAATTCGGGAAGAAGGGAAGACATAAACAAACTACCGTTTCAGTTGTAAATAAAATGAGGTAGACCTTTCTAACAATTCGCTCCACAGGTCGATCAATTTCTTTGAATTTTACCAAAGGCATTTAACAAAACAAATTATAACCTTTTTTTACATAGCTTTATTGCAGCGATTCTATTTTTGGCCTAGTTTATGCTACTCAAAAGTAACATAACATAACAATCATATTATTTAATTAATCTTTAAATTCTTATTGTTCTCTAAATTTACACTATTCCAAAACTAAGGCATGGCAGCTGCCATGGCATGCCCCCCCAAATGACGTCACTGCTTTTCCCTAAGTTTCTATAATTTTCAATATAAGGCTTTAGGAATTTATTTCTTACCTCTAGAAAGAACGTTATCAAATTCAAATTTACTTTATTTATTTATTTACTTTATTTTTTTTTAATATACAACTATTGAAATACAGGTATAGGTATTTGTAGGTATCTATGTATGTATAGAAAATAATTAGATATGTCGTATATGTGCAAATTTTTAATTATTTTTTTACTTTTAATCTTATTAGAATAACATTGCGCAATTTGTTAGCATAAGCTCGATAAAAAGTACATACTAATAATATTATTGGATAGCGTGAATGAAGCAGATAGAGGCGTACACTATTCTAAGCTAATTTATATGTACCTATGTATTTGAAAACATGTAAAATATCACAAAAATTTATCTTTCTCATTTCACACTTATTTTAATTCAACGATGATTGAGAAGTTTTTCGAATTTGTAGAAGCACTAATAAGTTGTTTGAAGATAATGGTGAGGCCTGTTTCTAGTGAATCATACCAACTTATGACCTTACCAAGATAAACTTACATTTCGTTCGGTTCACCGTTTCAACGAAATATCTCGAACGTGTAATTTCAAATTGAACGCAACGAAAAAAAATAAAAAAATAGCGGAAAAATTGTTCTTTTTTTTTCGATATAAAAATTGGACTAGTTGTGTTTTTACCATATATGGCGATTTGCGTTTGCGTTTATCAAGCGGCTGCCATTTTGCTTATTCGACAGCAATGGCTGCCATCGTGTATGTTTTGTTTTGGTTCTTATGAATATATGTATTTGAACTAGCAACTTTTAAATTTCAAGTTTAACTTTTTGAATGTTATTTTATTGATCCAAAAGATGTTCATATTTATGTGTATTTCATAAAATGAAAATGTTTTAAAAGAATGGTTGAAAGTTTTTTTTAAGAAATATCTGACACTAGGTTGCTGTTTTGATATAAGAATATTTATTTATTAGATTTAATTGATAATTTTGAAATTGTAGTATGAAATTATTGTTGCAGTTAGGTATTGTTGTAATATTTACAATAGTCTAAATATTAAGGGGGTAGAAAAAATGAATTTCATTAAAAGTCCAACCTTGATATATGCAGAAGTTAATAGTGCAGTTTTAATGAGGAGTAATGAGGATATATGTACTTACACACACATACAGTGGCGGACTGGGACTGAAATTAGTACATGCCATGAGTCAAAGGGGGCCCCCACCCAGGGTTAAAAGAAATTGTCCCCCCCCCCCATATAAAAAAAATTTCTTCTTTCCATCACGCTAAATATCAAGGGTACAAGAAAAATGGCAAAAACAATATAGATCCATAAATTACATTGTATATTTCTTTTTAACCCTTGTCCTAGGTAAATAGAATGCATCATAAAAGAATGCGGTATAAAAGCGGCTTTTACTTTCGGTAGAAAACAATCAGGGACGTTCATCAGGGGGGGGGGGGGCAGGCAAAGATTGGTCAAATTGAATTTTTTTTCAAAAAATCTGTTTTATATCGGAATAAAAATGGAAAATATTCTTTGCATACACCTTATTGAGTTATAAAATTTAATAAGATAAGCTTATTTTTGATAAAATAATTATAAAAAAATATTATGTAAAAAACGAAAAAAGCGCCGCAGGCGAAAATTTTTTTTCAAAAATCTTCACATAGTCAACAAAAATCGACCATCAAACTGAGTCACTAAAAAAAAAAGTCAATTAACTTAATTTCTACCGACTGTCTTTTCACTTTATAAAGATAAAGATAAAGTTTTGTGATCATTCGAAAATTCGAACTCGGAATCGATCACTGATCACGTTTACATAATATAGAAAAATGTGTGCGGCTCTGTGTGTCTGAGTGTGTGTTTCTGTGTGTCTTTTTATTATTTTATATATGTACATATATGTATATAAAATTATTTTTATCTCAACCAGAAGTAGTACTTTTACCCTATAAGATCGAGGTATTTTTATTTTTTTCTCGGAAACTTTTCGACGTATTGAACTGACATTTCATATCTATAATTATAAACCTAATGCCAAGTTATATACATATATAAAATTTCGTGAACACCGGCTAACCGAAAGTGACAGTTTACTCCTGTTGGCAGTTTACCGGATTTTTCTTCCACTATTTTGATCGACACTTTAAATATGTCTGCTCTTCACGATTTTATGTATAATTCCTTGTATCAATATGACGAAAATATAATAACAAAAAAATCATCAAATTTAATTAACCAGAAGGGGGGTTTTTTCCTCTTAAAAAATTAAAAAAAAAATTAACCACACCCCTGAACGTATCAAGCTGAAAAATTATATTTGTCTTCTTTATGTACTAAATTTGATAAGGTTTTGGTCAGAAAGCAATTTTATTAAATAACTAAAACTTTTTTTGAACCGAATCGTTACACATGAAGTTTAAATCCATCTCATTCGTTGTTTTGTGAGAGAATGGACGTCTGCAAATACAAAAAATAAAAAAAAATACGAGAAATAAAATCATTTGTGATTGAACCGATTCAGTAAAATATTTATATAAAATTTTTCTTGAAAACAAAAAATATACGAACTTTCGGAATAATAAACGTTAACAATTTCTAAGAATTTTACCCAAGGCTTACCACTTAAAAACCAAAATATACTAGCTTTGAAATAATCATTTTTTTTTCATAGCACATAGCAGCGATTATTTTATTAGTTACCCAAAAGTAACATACATAAGAAATAAATGTAGCATTCATAGATCCGTAGTATCTCATTAATCATTAAATTCATAATATTTTCTAAATCACGCTATTCCTTAATTTAGGGGGGCGAGTACTTCCCCTATCCCCCCCCCAATTACGTCCCTGAAAACAATGCATAATATTTTCAATTAATGTTAATCGGGATTTTGGGGAGGGGGCCCCTATCCTATATTTCTATATACATGGATGTGTCTAGATTACGAATAGATTTTATATTCGGAAACTGTTTAAAATTGTGTATTTAAATCTTACTATATCGTCGAAGTATAATCAAATGTTATTTTGAATGTATGAAGTAAATTTAAATCGCTGGTTGATGATGAATCGTCCTATCAAAATTATTTTAAGCAATTCAGTTTATATTATTCACGGAAATTTGTTTACTCCCATTTTTATTTCAGTAGGTAGTTACATAGGTATTGATATATACATAATATTGAGGTTAGAAATGGGCCCAGCAAAAGGGCCCACGCAAATGTTGAAACTTACATTTCGAGCCTAATAAAAAAAGTTAACCGATCCTTGGGCTGTTAAAGCAAGGATCGGTTCATTAGTTGTTTGTGTATATCGTAAGAAATTTGTTTTGTTGAAATACCCAAACTTTAGGTCCCAAAGTGCAATATCCTATAAATGTTTACACACGTGAAATAGTTAAAAAGTTATTTAATTTTACTGAGGGCCCATATTTTCTAACAGATAGTGGGGCCCACATGCCATCGGGCATGTTCGCTTGTATGGCCAGTCCGCCACTGCACACATATATATATATATATATATATATATATATATATATATATATATATATATATATATATATATATATATATATATATATATATATATTTTTTTTTTTTTTAAATATATATTTTACCTGTTTTTGGAAGATTGATTGTAAACTTCAAAGTATCGATTAGATGACAAGTAAATTGAGAACATTAGTTGTCATGCAACAATTTTCTTTTTGTTGCATGACATCCAATTTTTTTCTTAAATGATAATTATTTATATTGAAAATATTTACTTTGGCTAGATTTTGACCTATTTTGCCCAATTTAAGAAGGAAAGTCTCAATTGAAGTATTTAATTAGTCACTCGGTAAAGGTATAGTCAGGTTCTTTGTAAATCTTAAAATCGTAGACAGTATTTGTGAGTACTTTTCAAAGTAGGGTAAAATTTTTAGGGTATATTTTGCCCAATTTAAGAAGGAAAGTCTCAATTGAAGTATGTAATTAGTCACTCGTTAAAGGTATAGTCAGGTTCTTTGTAAATCTTAAAATCGTAGACAGTATTTGTGAATACTTTTCAAAGTAGGGTAACGAAATAATAACTGCATTAAATGAATTTTCTATAAATTAAAAAAAGTCAGATAGATGCACCGGTGGAACAATGGAGGAAAATTTTGGAGGTAACAAACATTAAATATTGTATACATAATTACTGCAAACTATGTATTTCTTTCGTTTAATTTGTCCGGTGTGAATTATTAACAAAATATAATATTTCGCAAATATGAAAATTAAGTTTTAGGTACTAAGCCTTTGTCGTTTCTTGGATTCACATATCGAAGAAACGGGTTTGCTACAAATGATTGCAAATCACCCGGCTGCATGCTCACTTCGATTTAATTTTAACTGTTTGAATTTCAGCAAGTACGAAAGACGAGATATTTATGGGGTTGCGCAAATGACATTTCGATGTACATTGTTGATTGGCAATTCTTAAAATTGAGTTGGATCTTTCTGGCAAGTTTAAAATGGCAAAAGCCGAGACAAAATTATGAAATCAGCATGCAGCTAAATAAGCATGCGTCCGCTTGGTTTGCAATCGTTTGTAGCGCAGGGCCAAGGCAAGAAACATCTTATCAGCAGCAACATCGACCCCTCAGATTTTACATATTTATGGCAAGAATGTGACACAAGTAGTGTGTAATAAAATATTTAAAATCACCTGCGGCGGAATATAATTATTGTTAATGGTTTGAAAAAAAGAGTGGTTAGTTAAAAAAATATCTTTTATCCACCATTGTTGAAATTAAAAAAAATCATGAAAATTAAAAAAAAGGGTGGCAAAACTGAATAGATATTTAAATATGCACAAGTATTAGAATTCATGTCATTAGAATGTGGTGCTGGATATTTATGAATTTTCAAAATTATGAGTGTAACTGATGGTTTTCGATAATACATATCACAGATATTGTACATATGTCCATTTTCAAATTTGTATCGAATTTTAAGTTTGTAGATGCTGGAAAAATTCAGGTTTTTTCTTTCCAGGTAATTCATGTGATATACATAAATTACCTTGAAAAGAAAAAGTTCAACTATTCCAGCATCTACAAACTTAAAATTCGGTACAAATTCAAAAATGGACATAAAATATCTGTGCACCAAGCCATCGATATGTAGTATAACAGGTAGTGGTATTTTTTACCTCAATCATTTCACGATCAATAAGTATAAAAAATATTATGTAAATGTTCTAATGAAAATACATATCTATGTATATGTATGTAAGTTCTCTTTATACGAATCGATCCCGAAAAGTTGATAGTATTTTTATAAGACACAAGAATCGAGTGTACATTTATATGTCGTTTTTAAGAATTTCACAAATATTTCTGATGAACTTTTCTGATTGAATATAATTTTGTTTTGCTTTGTGAAGTGAAGTGCCTTACAGGCATTTGTAAGTGCATTCATTACATCAATACTAATTATACTAAAATTATGTAGATACATATATACTATATATGTACACATAGGAAAATATGATAAATCACAATAGTGTTTTTCGCTTCCAATGCAGTAAAACATTTTCACTGACGTCAGCAATCAATCGAATGCAATTATAAACGTCTTCGACAATAATTACATAATAGCTCAATTGTTACGACCTAAGAACAGCTCTGTTATCACAAAGGAAATTGTATAAATGTGAAGATAAATCGCATAGTAAAACATTAATGTATTATATAGAAATACAGTATGAAAAACACACAGTTAATGCATGATTGGATGACAAAATCAATTAAAACTTCGAAAAAACCACCTTATCAGTTTGCTGAATTCTAATGAACTTCAAAAGCAACGCGGCTTTTATATACGTAGAGTAAACCTGGGGCAAGCTGACAGTCGTTAAAAGGAGCAAACGGATACTATATTGTATCGGAGTATTTAACCGATTTCGCTTTCAATTAATGATACGTAATTGACCGAAGACCTCTCAGCTATGGCTGAAGCAATCCAGTCTGAGAAATAAACTCAGAAGAATAGTAGTCTCTGCAGAATTAAATTAAATTAAGTATGCAAATGCCTAAATTTGGAGACCACACCACCATCGACAAAAATAATTAAGATACTTATTGTCATTAGTACCACAACTCAATTCACCAATTCTAGTTATTTTACTAATTACTAGAAAGGAGCGAAATAAGACAGAATCCAGAATCCATATTGGCTTCGACCAGTTTCAATTCTGGAGACAAAAAATACTACGGGAAGAAAAGGTAACAAAAATAAATTAAAAAGGAAAAAAATTCGCTAGCCTCAAGTGAAATTTGTAGATCCTGTAACCATTTCTATGTACATGAAAGATAAGGAGTGGGTTCTATTTACCGCATGTTCTACATGGTATCATAAGGAATGTGATAGAAATAAAGAAGACCCACATTTCAAATGTTTTCGATGTGAAAATGACGATTGAAATGTGTTTTTTTACATACTTATTTTATGATTTATTTGAATAAAAATCATTGGAAATTATTCTGAATGCCTATTATTACTCACACCCTTATTTATAGCCCATAGATATGAAGCTAATCAAAAAATAGTATAAACTTTTCCGATTGACCCAGGGTTAATCTATTTACATACATAATATGTATGTATGTCATAATGTGTAAATATTATATATGAGCCGTTATAATTGATAGTGGCATAATTCCACTTCTTCATTTCGAGATTTTTTATGCTTTGCGTTTTGCGTCTTGCACTTTTAAATATTACATACTAGCTGTATTACCCGGCTAAGCTCAGAATTTATAATATAAGCCACTTAAACATGATCAATCTAATAGTAAACAATTTATTAAAAAAAAAAAATTAAAAAAAAAATTTTAAATTTAAAAAAAAAATCAAAAAAAAAAAAATTGAAAAATAAATAAAAAAAATAAAATAAAAAATAAAAAAATAAAATTTTTTTTTTTGCCTTCTAGGGCTTCGCCCTTGGTGCCCCCCTGAGCCTTTGCCTTCTAGGGCTTCGCCCCTCCACGCCGCCATAATTAAATGCCGTCTAGGGCTTCGCCCCCATGATCAGTTGCCTTTTAGGGCTTCGCCCCTCCGCGCCCCCATGATTAAATGCCGTCTAGGGCTTCGCCCCCCTTAGTTAATGCGTTTTAGGGCTTCGCCCCTCCACGCCTCCATGATTAAATGCCGTCTAGGGCTTCGCCCCCATGATCAGTTGTCTTTTAGGGCTTCGCCCCTCCGCGCCCCCATGATTAAATGCCGTCTAGGGCTTCGCCCCCCTTAGTTAATGCCTTTAGGGCTTCGCCCCTCCGCGCCCCGATGATTAAATGCCGTCTAGGGCTTCGCCCCCATGATCAGTTGCCTTTTAGGGCTTTGCCCCTCCACGTCCCCATGATTAATTGCCGTCTAGGGCTACGCCCCCCTTAGTTAATTCCTTTTAGGGCTTCGCCCCTCCACGCCCCCATGATTAAAAGCCGTCTAAGGCTTCGCCCCCATGATCAGTTGCCTTTTAGGGCTTCGCCCCTCCGCGTCCCCATGATTAATTGCCGTCTAGGGCTTCGCCCCCCTTAGTTAATGCCTTTTAGGGGTACACCCCTCCACGCCCCCATGATTAAATGCCGTCTAGGGCTTCGCCCCCATGATCAGTTGCCGTTTAGGGCTTCGCCCCATAAGGCTGCGCTCCCCTGCGCCCCCTTCGGGGCCCCATGGGGCTGCGCCCCATGAGGCTGCGCCCCCCTGCGCCCCCTTCGGGGCCCCATGCGGCTGAGCTCCATAAGGCGGCGCCCCATAAGGCTGCGCCCCATAAGGCAGCGCCCCATAAGGCTGCGCCCCATAAGACTGCGCCCCATAAGACTGCGCCCCATAAGGCTGCGCCCCATAAGGCTGCGCCCGATAAGGCTGCGCCCCATAAAGCTGCACCCCCTTTGGGGCCCCATGGGTCTGCGCCCCCCTGCGCCCCCTTCGGGGCCCCATGTAACTACTCGCCTTGCGCCCCCGCGGGGGTGAATCCATTGAATCGAAAAAAACAAATCGGCGCCTATGGATCGGAAAAAAAAAAATCGAATCACGTGTTCGATGACGTCACCGATCTACGGACGACGACGAAGGATACATACAAAGTCTCTTTCCAAATTATAGATTAGAAGATATAACGGCTCATATGATTCGATTAATATCGTGAATGGTTGCATAAAATGATGTTATTTAAATCTCAAGCTTGTAAAATACAAGTTTTAATTTTTTAGTAAGTAAATAAAAGGTGATATTTGTAGCCCAATTATATTGGAAAAATTGAATTTCCATACCATAAGAGCAAGAACTAATGTTCTTACTTTTTCACCAATTGCTCGGGCCTTACATTGCTTGAATTTGACCAGCGATCATTCATATTTTCAATATTTCACCAAAAAATCTATCCGCTTTTTTATTGTTTTTTACTTTTAGTTAATTTAAGCCTATTAAATTTTTAAATATTTTCAATTTTTAATTTTTTTTCTTTAAATATTTTGGGTAGTATGTGAATGTTTGTTAAATAAAAATAAACATAGTTTGTTATTTAAAAATATGAAAATTTTCTTTAAAATAAAATTTAAAGGATATTAATAACGTTTGTGTGAATAAAAAATGAAAATAAATTATTAATACTGAAATAATGAAAATAATAAAATATAAAATAAAACCATTCTATTAATAAACTGAAAAGAAAAAAAAATTGATCACTACGATCACTACTGTATGTATTAGGATAAATTAGGAAATGAAATTAAAAAAAATTCAGATGTGACCAACCCATGACTTTATATATGTATTTGAGGAATATAAGAAGATCATAAGACAAAATTCGATATTGAAACGTACAGACACATTCACACATACCGGCAACATTATGAAATACTAATAGCTATGACAACATTTTCGATACAAATTGAGCGCAAATGTATGAAAAATTGCACAAGACAAAATTTCTACTTCCGGTTGTCGGATTTTTTTCAATTTTTTTTTATTTTTTAAAATCACTATCAGTATTAATTACTACATTAAATATCAAGAAAATATAAATAATTTCAAAGGTCAAAATAAAATAATGAAATATTGTTAAAAAAAAATACTGCTTCCGGTTTACAAATTCTGACCAAAACCTTATAAGCTCTAATTTAGGACATAAAAAATACAAATATAAATTTTCAGCTTGATACGTTTAGGGATGTAGACAGAATCGTGGTAACAACATTTTTTACCTTTCTAAGAGGAAAAAATCCCACCGGTTTATAAAATTTAATGATTTTTTTTTTATTTTCACCACACTGATACAAAAATTATACTTGATTTTTTTCGTAAAGAGCACGAATCAGGTTCGAAAAAAATAGTGGAAAAAAAATCGAACAAGAGTAAACTGCCACTTCCGGTTGACAGATGTTTACCAAATGTTATACATATAACTCGGTATTAAGTTTAAACTTCTAGATATGAAATTTCAGTTCAATAAACCAAAAGATTTCTGAGAAAAACATAAAAAACCTCGATTCTCTTGAGCAGCGGTTTCCAAACTTTAAGCTACTACGCCTCCCTACCTTTTATTTTTTAATAGATATAATAATATAGACACGTTTTAATAGATATAATAATATCGCTACGATATGAAGTTTTATTTATGTGTAGATATTATGGTATGAAAATTACTCCCCAGGCAATAGTCCGCGCCTCCCAGTTTGGAAACCGCTACTCTAGAGTTAAAGTACTGATTCCGGTTAAGGAAAAAATATTTAAAAATATTGGGCTATAAAATTTATAATTTCTATTACATTTAAAAAAGTTTCAGTCTGATTCAATAAGCGGTTTGGGAGATAATTTAATTAAAAAACTTTAAAAAAAGAGGACACCTATTTATAAGGGGAGGTACCTTTGCGGTCGACTTAAAAATCTAGGTCGTATCGATAAGAATTTCAGTAACCGATATTAAGTTTCAGTTCAATGGGACTAACGGTGTTCAAAAAATCCCCAAAATACACAGACACACAGGCACACAGCATATGTACAGACCCACACACAGATTTTTTCTAGATCATGAAAACGTGGTCAGTGACCAATTCTTAGTTCTAATCATTCAAAATCTTGAGTTAGAATTTTCGCGTGATCACAAAACTATTGCTACTACGTACATACGTATATGTAGATAAAATACAAAACAAAGAATAATTTTAATGGTCAGTTTTCATGGGTGAGTGTTAGTAATTCACTTTAAGTTTTAGTTTAAAAACTAAGTGAATATAAAAAACGAGAAAATTGATGTTCAGCGTAATCGTATTTATTAAAAAAAAAAAAAATAATATTTATTGTTAACGCTGTTTAATTTGTTTTATGGTGACGATAGTATTTGTACGTACACATGTCTCTATCCATGATGTCTGTTTATATGTTCATTATATATATATATATATATATATATATATATATATATATATATATATATATATATATATATATATATATATATATATATATATATATATATTTTTTAATACAATCGCATCAGTAATCAAATGACAAAAATTCCGCGAAGACTTTTTTCTAGCGGTTGACAACAACTTATCAACTAGGAAGCCAATAATTTCTCGAAATATTCTATTCCAAAGACAACAAACAACATTCAATAATCTCGCAACGACGTCAAATAATATACTGGCCGAATTGACGTCTCGATACATTGGAAAACAATTGTTCTTATATTTTGCTTAATATCATCATTATTACGTCGAATGTGACCCCACATATTAATGCCATTTTTTTACAATATTTAATATTATTATTTATTATAATAGATGTGAATGTGTATATTTCGAATAAATTTTATTGTAATAGCTGTATTTGAAATGTAACAATGGCACATTTGAAATGTCCAAGTTAACACGATCAACAAGTGACACTGCGAAAAAAAAATCCCATACATATACGTATCTTTTGAATTGAATATTTCGGTGTTACCTGTTTCGGCAACCAATTACATATAAAAAAACATATATATGTTGTTTATATACTATATATTGGCTGTGTGTAGATCGACTTCAAAATACGGTGCTGTTTACATTTAGCTCTAAAATCAACAAATAGTGTATGTACGTTTGAGGTTACGGGTCAAACTTGGACATCCATAGTGTTGCTGATAAATATTATACGTATCGTAACGAAAACGCTTCAATTTTCGAATGAAGCCAAACAAGCCGTTGACCTTAAAGAACGTGTTCCGTTAATTGCGAAAATTTCCCGAGGAAATAACGCTCACACAATCTGCAATTGGAGGCAATTGTATTATTTATTGCGTTTCGTTGAGTTGGTCGAATTACGGAAATTATCTATCCCTTTACTACATTGTACATTTTTTCCTTCCACGATTGTTTTAATTTTTTTTCCGAATTTCAACTCACCAGTCCCGAGAGACGATTATTACAGCGTACGTCTGGAAAATTTCTGAAATAAAAATATTATCTGTCGGGCTGCAAGGTGACTCGAATCTTATCCGAACAATAAACTTTTATCTCCTATTCAATTTCGACTATTGTGACATGTGACTATTTGTGGAAGCGTATGGTAAAAAAAAAAAAGAAAATTGTCATCATTTGAATTGTGGTTCTCAAATATATACATTCATTATTATTTTAAACTAGTGTAGGGCCCGAAAGTCGAATAAAAATAAAGTTAAAGATATGGAATCGACTGGAAAAAATGAAAATTATGAAAAAAATGAAAAAGATGAAAAATATGAAAAAAATGAAAAAACTGAAAATAATGAAAAAAAATGGAAATATTGAAAAAGATGAAAAATTTGAAAAAAAATGAAAAAAAAACTGAAGAAAACTGAAAAAACTGAAAATAATGAAAAATATGAAAAAAATGAAAAATATGAAAAATATGAAAAAAATGAAAAATATGAAAAAAATGAAAAATATGAAAAAAATGAAAAATATGAAAAAAATGAAAAATATGAAAAAAATGAAAAATATTTTTTTGATTTTTAAATGCTTTTTATTATTACGAAATTATGTTCACAATACATCTTATATCTATTTTAATAGCTACTGATCTACTGATCATTTTCTATTTTACAATTTTAATTTAATTTGGTTAGTAATCACAGTATTATATTATTCTAATGTTAATCTAAAGCATAATAGGAAAAAGAGCTCAAAAACCTATTTACAATCCTTATAAATGTTCATAATACATCTAATACATAATATTAATTAAAGACCATCTAAAGTCGATGACCTAAAGCAGATTGTGTTTAGGTAATCTGTGTTTATACCTGAAGGGTATAGACATTTTGTTGTAATCACCGAGACTCTTCACAAGTGTGTTAGTATGGTTATTAGTGATTCTTTCATAGAATCTACTGGTTAGTTTGTTAGTAATGTCTGTAACAAACGGAATATAGCATGCAGTTTTTTCAGGTTAGTATATATGGGTGTATTATAAATTATTTTAAGGGATTTATTTTGTATTACTTGGAGCTCGGAAAGGCTAGTATTCGAGGCGTTATTCCATACAGCTGAAGCATAGGTTAATAATGGTAATATGAGCGCGCGATATAATTTTATTTTATTTAGCGTTGATAAAGAACTATGGCGATTAAATATTGGATATATTGAGGAAATACCCCGCATCGCCTTGCATTTCGCTGCCTCAATGTGAGGTGCCCATCTCATTCTTTTATCAAACGTTACTCCTAAATATTTTATTACTGACTGCCATTTCAGACTTTCTCCAGAGGGGATTTTCAGATCTGAACTTGGCTTATGTTTTCTAACACTAAAGAATATGGCGTCTGTTTTGGTTTGATTAATTTGAATTTTCCACTTAGTGAAGTGTTCAGTCATTGTTTTAATTGCAAATTCAAGATTTTTAAGAATAGTGTCTGGTTTTTTGCTACTTGTGAAGCAAGCTGTATCATCTGCATATAGGGCTATGTAACAGTTTTTTGGAATAGGTATGTCATTTATATATATGGAGAACAAGAGTGGGCCAAGCAAGCTCCCCTGCGGAACGCCAGCTGCGATTATTTTTGGAGACGATAATTCATTATTTACGCTAACCACTAGCTTTCTACGAGTTAAGTACGATTTGATGATGAGAATTAGGTAGTTTGGTATTTTGTTAATAAGGAGCTTATGAATGAGTCCATCGTGCCAAACCGTGTCGAAGGCCTTTTCTATGTCGAGACATACCATTCCGGTACTTCTCTTCATATTAAAGTTCTTCGTCACGTGTTCAGTTAGTCTTGTTAGTTGTTGGGTCGTGGAATGTCCAGTGCGAAATCCAAATTGTTCATTTATTAATTTCTTATTTACGACTTTAAGTAAACGTGTGTAGATTATTTTTTCCAGAATTTTTGAAAGCGTGCAAAGTAAGCTAATGGGTCGATAATTGGCCGGGTTTTTTGAGCTTTTATCGGGCTTAAGTATGGGAATTACGTTGGCTGTTTTCCAGTATTCTGGGAAATACCCGGTGAGTAAACATGCGTTGAATATTTTAGATAGTGAGACTAAAGCTTTAAATGGAAGTTGTTTGATTATGATGTTATCTATTGAATCTCGCCCAGGTGCCTTTTTATTTTTTAAATTACGTATTATATTTTGGATTTCACACGGATGCACCAGTTTTATATTTTTAGTACTGTTAGTGGGAGTTTTTGTGATGATTTTAATGGACCGGTTGACTTTATTATGCGTTGGTATGTGATTGTAATGTTGTGTGAGTGTGTGATGTTTTTGGAAGGATTTTGATAATAGTTCTGCTTTGTCGCAATCACGCGTCACTGAAATTCCTGCATCATCTAATGGAGGAATCGAGTTTTTTGTCCTGCGAATCGCTTTAGCTAATTTCCATAGAGAGCCATCAACTGAGCTCAATTTTTCTAATTTTTTAGACCAAGCTTCATTTTTGATTTCTTTGATTCTAATTTTAATTTGATATGTGAGCTTATTAATTAATGTTTTCAATGCTGGATTTTTTGGTGTTTGCCAAATTTTACGGAGTTTATTTTTACTTTTAATTAGATTTGCAACAAAGTCAGTTATCTCTAATTTGTGTTCAATGTATTGTGTCTTAGGTATGTGAAGGTGTTTGGATCGAGTTATTGATTCCGTTAGGTGTATTATGGAGCTGTCGATTTCGGTTTTGTTTGTGAGTGTGGTAGAAGTTAGAATGGTTTGGTCATTTATGTACGACTTGAACTCTCGCCAGTTAGCTCTCCCGTAATCCCAACTATGCTTGATGATTTCCTCGGGTTTCCCGTCGATTGAGAAGATTATCGGGAGATGATCAGACGACAGGGTTTGAAGGGCATTTGGTGTCGATATTTTTGGGCAGTTCTTGACGAGGACAAGATCTAGTGTGGATGGTTGTGAGTTATTTGTGGGATAGTGTGTGTATGTATCCGGATGAAGTAAGATTGTATCTGTTAGTTGAATGTATTTAAAAAGAGTTGTGCCTTGTTGGTCAGTGTTTACGCAACTCCATAACGGATGTTTGGCATTAAAGTCACCAGCTACCACTACCGAACTACCAATGTTAAATATTTTGTTAAGATCGGATGCCAATAATCGTTTTTGGGGAGGATTGTAAGCGGATGCTACTATGTGACGGGTGTTGTTAATTGTTAGTTCGATGGCGGTTAGTTAATATGAAAAAAATGAAAAATATGAAAAAAATGAAAAATATGAAATAAATGAAAAAAATGAAAAAAAAATTTTTTTTCGATTGTCGACGATAGCCTATGTCGATTGTCGATTGTCGACGAAAGCCGAAGATACGCGAATGCTTGGTTCCCCATACTTGTAAATATTATGTACGTAATTTAGAGCATTTTTTCTATCGAGACCGTAGTCTATTGGTTAGCGTGAATATTCTGAGCCCAAGGACCCCAGTTCGACCCCGCGATCTGGAATTAATTTTATTTTTCAAATATCGCTAAAAATAATGCACGTGACCATTAGCTCAATTTAGACCCATATTGAGGCTATTTGGGGTGATCGGTTCGAGTCGCGACAGAGTCGTCTCGTCGAAAAAAGAACTTATCGATTTTTATCGATTCGTTCATTATGTTCGGCGAGAGTTAGGACACACACACACACACACACACACACACACACACACACACACACACACACACACACACACACACACACACACACACACACACACACACACACACACACACACACACACACACACACACACAGATTACCGTCTTTATATATATGATGTGAACAAATGACTTATCTCCTATTGCAATGCGTCGATTTTTATTTAATTGATAATACTATACTGAAAAAAGGCAAACAATTGCCCTTCTTTCATTTAATTTTATGTCTCCTATTTATTTCCTTTTGAAATTATGACCATCGACGATTGATGTATAATACACTAGATCCGCCCTCACGTCTTATACTGATCTCCCTTTTGGGGCATGCAAAATACATGGCGCATGCACAGTTTCTCTTAGTAGGTAGGTAGTTACCGCTGCGTCGTAGGGAAAAAAACCTCTACTTCCCCGCTAGTTAAACCCCCCGCATCCCTCAGTTAGTGAAGAAAAGATCTCCGACCAAAATCACACGTCAGGGCCCATCTATGTGTATTATACATCAATGCCATCGACTCATGAATTTTTGTAATCTTTTATTTACCTATAAAAGCCATTCCGAAATTAAATTTGTGCAGTTATACATAAATAACACCTCTATCTATGGATATAAAACGCTTATTTCGTCACACTGTTTCTTCGTTAAACCGAAAGTCTAAAAACTGACAATGCACGGATGCTTCCATTTGGTTACTTCCCGGGAAATCGTGGAATTTTAGATATTTAGTGTCCCGGGAATTCTTATCTCAAATCCCGGGAAAAATATTTTAATCAAAACGTTCCTTAAATGGCTCAATAAAAGCGAATGTGTATCCTACGATGAAGCTATTATGCAAGGGATTTGTATTGAAGATCCTAAGAAGACTGGATCCTACTTGTATTGAAGATTCCACAATGGAAGAAACTGTTTTAGATTTTGATGAATACATTGAGAAAATTGTGTATTTTACGATGAATGAAAAATTAAATATGGAGTTATCAAATACACAATAGCTAAAAAAAATTACTCTCGTCCCCTTTAACTATTAAAACTACTTCGATCAAAACTGAAAGAGCTTTTTCCATTGCTGGAAATAATTGTGCCAAATCTAGAAATAGGTCTGAAATTCTTATTTAAATATTTTGTATTCTTTGGAAGCAATTTCAAATAAATTAATTTTAATTTTTACATTTTTTTCAGTTAATACATAGGTAAATTGTTTAATTTTTTTAAAATAAATAAATTTTATACAATCAAAAAATAAATTAAATAGATTTTTTTTAAATCTTATGTCCCGGGTTCCCGGGAATCCAAGCTCCGACCCGTGTCTAATTTTAGAAATCTACTTCTTTATAATATTATTTTATGCATAACTCTAAAAATAAGTTCGAAAAAGGGAGATAAAAATGATGGAAGTGATACGAGATAAAGGTAGATATTTATGCAATATGTATACAATAAATTTTCCACTTTATACTATACATACATATGTATATATTAAAGTGCAATATATGTACAATACATGAAAAAAAATTCAAGCCTTACTGTTGGGGAAACTATGGACATGTTATCAAAACTGTAGACTATTTTAAGATTTCATTTCTGGATATCAGAACTACAATATATACGATATGTATGTATATATACGTAAGTAAAAGTATTTTATTTTTATCATTAAGATATGAAAAATCTATTTTAAACAATAGTATAATTATACTGGCGTATCTTCACTGACCGTATTTTTTTATTTATGTGCATATGTACATATGTACATATGTTTATTAAAGAATTTTCCCATCAATTCAAAAGTAAAATTCCTACTTTCAATTACAAGAAAAATATAGTATATGTATGTACATACATATGCATGTGTGTTTGGATAATCAATTTTGACACAAATTTACGAAGGAAAACACAAATATAAAAATTCTACGTTTTAGTCAGTACAAATAAAAAAATGACTAATTTGAAATTGCAAAACACACGCACATACACACATATGAGAATTTACGCTCAAAACTACACAACAATATAAAATACTTAAATATCAAAGTTCTCATCAATTGACCTAAACACGAGAAAGCGAAAAAGATAGAAACTAAGTGAGTCGTTAAATATGATTATTTTTCTGGATTCAATACTTATTTAGACATTATTTTCAATCATATATAAGAAACTGCAAATTTATAAAAGTCAGTAAACTTTTTGTTAAATTGATCTAGTATTTCTTGTTTTAAAAGCCATTCCTTGTTTTGAAATTATTCCATTATCCATATTCTTTATTTAACCTAACCTTTATCCTTATTATTTATTTAACCTTTAACCTAACCTAACCTAACCTAACAAAAACATTCTTTGCTCAATCACCTTACTTCATTGTGAAAAAACAAATGCTTGAGATGTGTCTCAACTTATTCCAAAGGAATTTAAAATTTTCTTCTCTGAAGCGCTTTATATCATCTATAATCAATTATTTTTCTTATATTTTCATATACAATATGGAAATTCACAAACATTATAATTAAAATCGACCAAATGTTGCTTCGCGACCGGTTGGAAATAGGGATTGCAATTTACCGTCAAATTTCATAAATCGGTAAACGGTAAATGATTTTTCCTAATACCGATATAATAAAATCGATATTTTCGTGGATTACATAACTTTATGTGGTTACTTTTACTAAAAACTTTATACTAAATTAAAGCATAAATAATTAAAAATAAATTTTAGGTGAATAAAGTAATAATAAATAAATAAATTTTTATTTTTATTTATAAAGTTTGGACCATTTGAAAGTTTTGTTACGATTTCGTTGGTCTGTGTTGCCAATGAATTCGTCAATTTAAAATAGCCACATTTAATACTGAAAATAAACAAATTCCAGAAAACCTTATCGTATATATGTACTCAAATTTTAAAATTTACCGGTATTTACCGATGGTGAAATTTTTTCGATTTACCGGTAAACCAGTGTACCGGTATACCAGTATTGCAATCCCTATTTGGGACCCTTGATATACATTACTAGTGGTTTTACCCGGCTTTGCTCGGTATTTGTAATATAAACCGCTTAAACATGACTAATCTAATAGTAAACATTTTATTAAATTTATTTGAATAGTTTTATTTTATATAAATTTATGTGAATACTGATTTGTTTTTTTTTTTTATTAAATTGACTGTCACGAACAAAGAAACATATATGTATCTTTCGAAATTATATGTATACCAGAATCTGGCGCCTGCGCCCCCGGCGCCTTCGCCCCCGACACTTCGAATCAACACTTCAACACTTCGAATCCTATGAATCGAATAAAATCGAATCGGCGACTATGAATGGAAAGAAAAAATCGAATGTGTTGTCTACGAACTAACCAACCAAGGTTACATACATATATGCAAAGTCTCTTTCGGAATTATATATTAGATTAAGTAACAAAAATACGATTCAAACGCTAAATCGGAGTCGGAGTAGCACGAATTTTTAACGACTCCGACTCCGACTCCACAACCCTGGCATTTATCTATTTATCACAAACACCAACAGCCAACGCGCATGCGCTGACGTATTATTTTAGTATACATATACATAGTATACATATGTACATATTATTACATATTTATTATTCAGCCTTTGTTTGTACATAACTCTCTTCAAAGCCATCATATAAGGCAGTTCGTGCAGTCGCTACACCTACAATACGTGTGCGCAGTTTTACAAACAATGCTCGCTTTTTATCAAGTGCAAGAATGCGTACACCTGGTCGCTACTAAAAGATAAGGTTAATATAATCATTCGTTCGTCATACGGCGCTCAATCTCCGTAACTGTACTTTCGGATCACTCGTTTCCATTATAAGTACATGTACATATACGAGTACATATGTAATGTCTATTGCTTGATGAATGGGCTGTTGATGGGTTTCAATCGAATTGATTTGAACTTCTCTGCCCTGCGATGGGTAGATAAAGAGTACGCCAAGCTGGCGCCTCTTAGTTAATAACCCATCGCTGACCTTGACCCCCACCATGGCACATCCTTATCTTTCTCCATTACTGTCGACCTCGCCCTCTCGACACATTTCTGACATTTCTCTTCAGGAACGGTCTCCAATGTCTGCCCGATCGCTTTAAATATTTATAGACGTTTATCGACGGGATAGTGCTTCGAATGCTATCGCCTGTTTTTTTCCTCGTGTTATTAATAATACATATAAATAATGTGTTGAGGTGGCACGGTGTGAGCGTTGCTTAGCAACAGAATGCTACAAATGGTTTGATAAGACGTTACTACTGTTCTGATGTCAGTGGCGTAGCTAGAAATTTCGAGCCCTTCTGTAAAAATTATTCAACCCCCCTCTTTTACCTGATTTTTAAAAATATGCTTTGCAAAATCATCAATAAGTTCTTAAAGCTCTATTTTCAAATCTTGTTTGTATCTGTTGGCCAATGAATAATGCGAACTTGGATTGTCCGATAGCGAATATTTTGTAATCTTTTATAATTTTTAATTTGCTGAAAGACCTCTCACCTCAGTTATTACTGTTATTAGAATGGTAAGAAATAATATAAACACGGTATAAACTAGGGTTGTCAGGCTTCCCGATTAGTCGGGATTATCATCAGTTCTGTCTCATCCGATTAACCTCTCGGGACGCCCAAATGTCCCGGTTCGAACAAATAATTCGATTTTTTTCGATTCGAAGGATTCGAAGTCCTCGAGGGCAAAGGCGCCGAGGGCGAAGCAGCGTTCGCGCCGGGGGCGAAGCCCTAGGGGGCGCAGGCGCCGGATTCTGGTATACATATAATTTAGAAAGAGACTTCTTATATATGTTTGTTTGTTCGTGACAGTCAATTTAATAAAAAAAAAACAAATTAGTATTCAAATAAATTTATATAAAATAAAACTATTCAAATAAATTTAATAAAATGTTTACTATTAGATTAGTTATGTTTATGCTGTTTATATTACAAATACTAAGCTAAGCCGGGTAATACCGGGTAAATTATAAACAGAAAGTCGATGTCTGGACCAGACAGTCTGGTCAATACTGCAGCAATATTCAACAATGAACTATTTGTCTCTGTCTTATACTTTCTGGAGAACTACAGTTCCTGACCAGAATATTACGCCACCCCTCTCGAGATGCGTTTGGGTAAATTTGTCACGGTCGTAAATAACTCATTATGGGAACTTTTGGCCTCATTTTTTTTGTGATCTTATCCTTAAATGCAACTCTATTCACTAGCAAAAAATATCGGTGGATTATCCCTCAAAAGGTCTTCAAAAACAAAAGAAAGATGTTTGAAATCGGTTTGCGTCTGAATTTTGTTCAATATTGACGTGCGTTTCCGTTAAAATCATTCATTATTTTGTGAAAAGCACTGTGTTTTTTTCTCTTTTACTGCAACTTTATCATATTTCTAAGGTAAGTTGGTATTTAATATCTCGAAATTTAACTTTGTTTTATGATTTAAATTGCTTGTAAAACTTTTATTGGATTTTTTTAGATGGGTAGAAAATCAGATCTTTCTAAAGAAAAAATTGCAAGTATTACATCATTATTAAATACAGGAAAGTTTTCTCAAAACAAAATCGCGACAATGGAGGGTGTTAGTAGGGCGTCTATTAGAAAAATAAAACAAAATCTGGAGACTGATTGCGTCCCCACACTCAATCGGCGAGCTAGTAGTGGTACTAAAAAAAAAATTGGCCCTCGTGTGGATCGAAAAATCGCCAGGCTTGTTTCCAAGAATCGATTTATTATAAAAAAAAATATTCAACAACAATTAAAGGACGAAAACGTGAAATATCTACTTCAATAGTACATCAATCAATTTATCTTGAATCGATAATTTTCTCACACTCAGAATGAGCACCTATTAATGTGTTCATGTGGACTTTTTTTAATTTAGATGTTTTTGTTCCTATTCAAGTAATTAATATGATTTAATTATTTAATATAAATTAAAAATTACGTGATTTGATTTTGGGGGGGGGGGGAAGGTTTTACCGGTTTGACTTGCATGAATACTGACAACCTTATATAGACTCGTCATTTGGGGGGAACAAGGGAGGGGAAATTTGTCCCCCCCATTCCGCTGATTTGGATAGGCCAGCAACAAGAAGATATTGAAATTGATTGATAAGTTTGCTAGTATAAAACAAAGACGGTAATATCTTTTGTCATAGATTAAGATTTTGACATATATGTACATGTATTATAATGTATTAAAAATTATGACTGTCGACTTTTTTTTAGGTGAAATTGAATTAGAAATAAAATTTGATGTACCCTGACATAAGTTTTTGAATGGTAGTCACTTTTTGGAAATAATATTTTTTTTATAATTATAGTTTCTATTCTTTGCTTTTTATAGAAATACATATTAATAACGGTTTTGTTTTTGATTCTTATTAATATGAAACGGATGCAAATACTTGTAGTATTTTATATATGCAATTTTATAGACAAAAAAAAAATATTTATTATGTGCAATTTTGATTACTTGCGATATTTTTAATTTGGACATTTTAATTTTATTTACATATTGAGTTTATGAAAATTTGAGTGTTCTTTTAAGCTTGGCCCATATGCTTTGAATGACTGTAATGAAGTGGCTACGCCACTGTCTGAAGTGTCGTGTATTTGTGATATTTATTAGTGAAAGTACAAAGCTCTACGAAGATTCAATCAGAACTAATCCCAAGATGATGTCACCATTGACGTACCGATACTGTGTGCTGTCCTTAGTTCAAGAGTTCAAAATGTCACTACAGTGGAAAAGGTTAAGAAATAGGGTTGAATATTTTTACGAATACGAATATTTTTTTCATAATTATATATTTAGATATTTTGATTATATAATAACTTTATTTTTTATTTTATCAGATATAATTTTACAGAAATGCAAATATCTTGAAATATATTTGAAATACATTCTTGAATGACGAATTATTTACACACATTTCTAATGTCAAAAATTTCTTTTAAATCCAATTCGTAGGCCATTTCAGCTTTATTTATTTATTATATTGTATTTGTATAAGTCTTAAGGTCGTCAATAAATGACGACCATAGGATTTATAATCCAATAATATAGTATAGGATAATCCAATTTATTAACTACCATACGTCCTCTAACATTTCAACATTCAGTGAACCATTCACATTATGGGTATGGATCAATTCACATTGTGGATTTTTACTTCATTTATGTGTGAATGTATGAACGTAATAACAATAGATAAGTTTTGTGATCATGAGAAAATTCGAACTGATTTGCTTATGAAATGCTTATCAATACGACGTAATTTTTTACGATACGACGTAAAGTTACCCGGAAGTGGTACCTCCCGTTATAGATGTCCTCTTTTTTTAAGTTTTTAATTTAATTATATCCTAAGCCACTCAATGGATCAGATTGAAACTTTTTTAAATGTAATACAAATGATAAATCTCATACATTTATATATTTTTTAATATTTTTACCTCAACCGGAAGTAGTACTTTTACTCTAGGGAATCGAGGTTTTTTTATGTTTTTCTCCGAAACCTTTCAGCGTATTGAACTAAAATTTAATATCTTAAGTTTTGGTTTGATATATGTAATATAATAAGTAACGTATAAAATTTAGTGCTGATCTGTCAAACGGAAGTGGCAGTTTACTCGTGTTCGATTTTTCTTCTACCCTTAAATATGTGCGCTCTTCACGAGAAAAGTATAATTATTTTATCAATGTTATGTAAATATATAAAAAAATAACAAGTTTGATAAGCCGGAAGTGGGATTTATTCCTCTTAGAAAAGTATAAAAAAACTGTTGTGACCATTAAAAACTTACTCTTTGACGTATTTTCGAGCAGATGGAGTTATATTTTTTCCGAAAAATATATTTACTGCTAACTTTATTAAAAATTAATTTTATTGTGCATAATTTGCCACCCGTAAGAATTGTCTTACCTGCCTATGACTTCAGGGCGTCACTGGATGTGAAAGTCGATATTTTGAAATCTGCAATTAATTTCTATTAGTGGCCTGGTGCAAATATTTCTGCACTTGATAAAAAGTGATTTTTGGAAAATCACGAAGTGAAAAGATCACTCCTTTTCTTTTTATTCTTTTCCGAAGAGACGTAAACGAAAACTCGAACCACCAATTGTCCAATATTTGTATTGAAAAGAACAGAACAAATAAAAATACACTGTAATGTGCCTTTTATTAAAGAAAATTAACTGTCAAAAAAAAAAATGAGAAAGGTTGATCAAATTTTAAATCTTAATCTTATACTTTTAATTAAGAAATTTGTCAATTTAAATCAAATTTAAATTGACAAATTTATTTTTAATAAATGTGTAAAAATAGATATTTACATTGTATGTTTCAATTTTAAATTTAATGTTGTCAATTATATGAAAAGTCTGTTGATCTTGTTTATCTATCCTGCTTATACATATAATATGTATTTGCATATGTACATATTTATATAAAAAGGGTTCTGAAATTAATTTTTTGATTAAATTTTACTGAAATTTTATGAATTTTGTTTTTATGTAATTTGAAATATATATTTACATACACCTGACTGATACATTAGTTATACAATTATATTGTTTAAAAAAGAAATATATTATAAAATTTAAAACATGTTTTTTGAAGTAAAAACCTAAAAATAAAATAAACATCTCATAATCAAATTGAAATCATACAAATTGTAGTCGATAGGAAATACTAACCCAAAAAATACATGGTAATTTGATAAACTAATATATCAAAGATTAATGTGACCGCATTTATCAAATACATAAAAAATTTTGTGTATTTCTGGAGTATTTTTCTGTTGAGTAAGTACATACATAGAATGTAAGATAAATACCACGTTCAAGATAAAATTTTTTACAAGTTGAAATTATGATTTTTTTTACTTCAAATTATGAATGAATATCCAGAGGTTTTTAAACGAACTATTAAATACAAAATTTATAATGTGTAAACGTAACATAGATATGTGCACCAGTTCGAACTTTTCTCTAAAAGGTCAAATGTCACTCCGAATGTGAATGTGTTTCAAATAAACAGGTACGGTTTAGTAATTGATGTTTTGTCAATTTGTCTCCGTATTTATTGTTTCATAAAAGTAAAATAAAATTAAACTAATTGAAAAATATTTTTTGACCCAAATTAGGGTTTCTTGATAGTATTATCAGCCTACTGCGGAAGGTTGAAGAACACTGAGATAAACATATGTATGTATGTAGTATATAGAATTGCATGCTTAACCTCTAATCAAAAATTATCTCACCAGCTAATTAATTAAATTTTGAAAAAAATCAATGAATCAATCCTATCTTTTACGTCACCGTTTTATTTTAATAATTGATAGATAAATTGCATAAAACAATAATCTCATTAAATTTCACCTCATAAACATATTTATAAGATTCGATTAGATTTACATTATGCCTTAATTGAATATTTGGTTTTTGATTGCTTTAGTGTACGTATACATACATATATTTCTTAGAATTAATTAGATGATCGATATTCTTCTTATGATACTTTGCGATTGGAATGTACAATATAACAATATGCATGCTTGTACAAAATGATTGATCACGCATGCTTGTCAAGCATGCAGTTACGTGTGTAATTAATTACCTTTAGTTCAAAATTACTATTAGGATATTTAATTACTTTAAATATCCTGAAATTTACTAAACGTTTTCATAAAAAAGTTTTCGCTTGTTAAATATGTTGTTAAATTATTGGCAGTGGAACATAAGGACATGTTTTTGGGCAACATTGGGGAATTCGGATCACTTCTTCTTCAATTTTTATCGAAACAATTAGCTGGATAGCCATTTCTATGCCTATACAATAATAGCACGAAACTGAAAATCCGATAATCTCTAACTTTTAATATAAATGACTCTTAATGTCTCGACATACGTTACTTATTAATATGTACATACATATTACTTGGAAAATAATTAGAAACTAGTTACATATGTAAATATAATATTTTTTCTGAAATAAATAATTGAGTGATGATAAATACATATTTAATATATATTTTTTTTTTGATGTTTACGTATAAATATATAATAAAGCATTTATTGAATAAATGCATTAATTGAAATTGGCTGATGTAAACATAAATTGGAAACCCGTTATTATGAAAATTAGATGACACAACTGACAATAGGGATTATATTAGGTTTCTCAATTATTCGTAGTTTTCGAATATTCGAATATCGAATATAAATTGATGAAATATTCGAATATTCGATGTTAATATTCGTGTTTTTTTCATTCACCAGTATTAATTTATTTAAAAAATTAGTGGAAAAAATAACAAATTGTTATTAAAATATTATTTAATTAAAGTAATTATTAAAATTAATTTAATAAATCATTAAATACTTTTATAGCCGTTAATTTTTAATAAAATATTAAACGCTAAAAGCTTTTTGCCGTATTTCCGAGATCATCAAAAGCAAATTCACAGTGGATTTAATGTACGATGGGGGGAGGGTTATCACTGATTTCAAAACAACCCGGATTTGCTACTGATTATCACGATACTGACCAATTACACTATCAATACGGATCGCGTGATAATATTGATAGTGTAATATATACGAGTAACTTTTGGCAAATATTATATAAAGAATGCGACTTTCAATGCTTTCTAGGTATACTATTTACGACTGTTTTTCGGTCAAAAATTTCGAAACAAGGTGCATGGAAAAGGACCATGGATTGTAAGAACGACGTTATTGACACCGTCACTCGGGTATGTTGAAAGAAAAAATGACGAACTACATATGTACATATGTATATTGCACAAATATACATTTTTTTTTCATTATAAGATATTTTTCGAATATTCAATGAATTTTTCGAATATTTATATAGCCTGAAAATGGTGCGAATATTCAAATATTCGATTGAGAGCCCTACTTCTCGTCGGTTATGTAATGTTAATTATGTTACATACAAGTCGTGTTAAGCAAAAAGCATTATTTACGTATCAAAACATTCGATATAAATTGTTTATCCCACGAACTACTTATAACCAGTTCAGAAACATTGCACTTTTCGATTGACAGTTTCAATTTAATACATATGTACATACTTCAACTATTGATAACGTCTAAATAAGTGAAAGTAAGAAGAAGTTAGTAAATATATGCAATTTCAGTAATTCGGGTCGAAAAATGCGCTTATTGCGGTTCATACGGAGGTACATATGTAATTGGTTGATTCGAAGCATTGCGATCTTTACCTCTTTTTATTTTTCTTGTGAGATAAAATCTTATCGTATAAACGCTGAGAAGTTGAACTCAAAACAAACAGTATATGGACGTGATTCATAAATGGTTTTGTACGATGTTTGTTTATATTATAAGAGCTAGCCGCACAATAAACAAAATTAAATATCGTTTTTGTCCTTGATATCAATTTATCGTTTATTGAATGTAACTACATAATGTGTGTGTATGAATGTACTGACAATAAACGATTTATAGAACAGACTTATTGCTTTCAAATTAGCACTAGCTCGATTCAAAATATGTATACAATGGCGATTAGTACTTAACTTTCTCGTGATAATTAGTGGTAGGGAAAATTTTGGCCGCATCGATTGTATTATATTATCAACCAAGGATGTGATTTATTTTCAGAATTGTAAATCAAAATAATTCTGGCTATTTATTAAAGTTGGTTGGTAAATAATCAGTAACTATGTATGTATGTATGTATATACGAATACAATATAATGTCCAGTTTGGTTATCAGTAAATACCTACTTTTACTGCCTTCGTCCATTGTACATATAACTAACAGCAATCGATAAACACAGTGCTAATCAAAACAAGAATTGAATATTATTTTATTAGAAATACTAGTGGCCTGTGTGCATATACATTTTTTTTTTTATCAAAAAACTTAATTAAATTTTAAATATTTTTTATTTATACCAAGAATGCCAAACATAAAACTCCAATGTGCCTCCCTGGCCGTAAACATTGTTCATTTGTATTATTAAATAGAGTAAATATATATCAATTAACATCCATACAGATTTTTATGGTTACATTTTTAAATGGTTGTGGCTATTTGCAGGTACTATATCTGCGAATTATTGGCTATTTGCAGGTACCATATCTGCGAATTATTGGCTATTTGCAGGTACTATATCTGCGACAGGCGCAAAGCCTTCTGCGCATGCGGGTGAACTGTCACTGTCAGCGTGTTTTCTGTTAAAAATTTGTTTTAAACCTCTTAAAATTAAGTTCGAACTCGTAAAGTGACGTAGAGTAAAATATATAATCCAAATTAGTTAATAATATAAATTGTTAGAAAATTATTATCATATACAACGTAAAATACCTACATACAAGTACAAGCCACGAACTAACTAAATGACGATTTATTATAATAACGTGCGAAATTTATTTGCCTCATGTATAATGAACGATTGATTAAACAAGTCTAGCATACATTAAATGTAAGAAATTATAATCAAATTTAAGTTCACACGCATGCACAGAAGGCTTTGCGTCTGTCGCAGATATAGTACCTGCAAATAGCCACAACCTTTTTAAATTTATAAATGTGAACGAAGTGACATGCGCAAAGCCCACACTAAACCGCGTCTTTTTCCACGATATATGTACATACTATTCGAAGGAAAGAAAGAGATACATGTTAACGGACAGCTTTACACACACGCATTATAATTCAAAGCTCGAAATTTTCCTCACAATGGGTATTTGTATGAGGGGAAGCGTTATTTTTCAGGAAATCGTAATTTTTCATGTTCCCATCATTATTTTGAAAACAATTTTTAAGCCTTTAATTTAAATACAAAAAAATTACGAATTTATGAAAAAACCTACTTTTTCGAAATTTTTGTTGAGATAAATCCATTGGTTGGAGTAGGGTTGCCAGATGATAATTTGGTAAAGGAGGGCAGATGGGTCTAAAAACGAGGATTTTCTGTAAAAAAGGAGGACATTCGGAAATTAAACGAATTTTTTATATTATTTTACTTTATTTTAATCATATTTAGCTGAGCTGCCAATTTTGGAAATAAGTTCTTGGTTTTTTAACAAATAATTATAAAAATCTTCACATGTCATGTTTTTGAAGTTGTATTGAGTAAGAATTAAAGATTTAACTGACTGCACACTTAGTCTATTCCTCTCTTTGCTCCACTGAGTATTAATCAGTGAAAAAACTCTTTCCACATTTGCGTTAAATTACTGCAGCCCTTTAAAAACTTATTCAGTGGGCAGATTAGACTTTAAATAAATTGAAATTTATAAAAGACATGTTTTTTGTGCGCTTATACAAAAATAAAACTCGCAGATCTTGAGCAGTTCTGAGAAACATTCAATGTTTTTAATACTTTTGAAGTAGACTGTCCACTACTCGTGCAACTTCAAATCATAATATGCTTCATCTTCATCTGATTTTGATTTAAGAAATGAAATCAAGTTTCAAAATTGATCGTGTAGCTTAACATCGTCAATCTCTACACCTCTGATGCTCAAGAACTCAATGCATGAAACTAAATCATCATAAATAAGTCCCGCCCGATGTTTAGCAAAAAGGAGGACTTACAGTAGGTAAGGCAGGACGGGAGGACAAAACATGGAAAAGGAGGACATGTCCTCCTTTTGGATACCATCTGGCAACCCTAGGTTAGAGGCACAGGACATTTTTTTAAATCAATTATTTTTTTAATTTAACGTTCCCTTGATAGGACGAAATTTTTCTACTAGGTCCATTGCTGAAAAGCAAAAATTCACGGTTTTCACTGATATTCTACATATGTATATGCACATTTAGAATTATTCATTAGTCGGAACTAATTTTTACATATAATAATTTTTACATAAATACGTATTCTTAAAGTTACAGTTATCAAAATATTACTCATACGTACATACATACATACATACATATGTGAGTTGGTTTCATTAGGCAAATTTACGTCCATTTAATCCCTCAATGAAGTCTAATATATACTTTGTGCGAAATAAGTGATATTAAATTAAAAAAGATGTACTCTCCGGATGCTGCCTATTAACATTTGAAATTATTTTTATTGGTCCTTTCGATTCTTATCGAATTTTTTGCAACTCATTTATTATATATTTGACCCACGACACGCAATGTCAAACGAATACTTTTTAAACAATACCATTTATGTCAGTTCTTTCGTGCTACAAAAATTAAACGAGTACATCCTTATCAGAATGACATCGGCAATGTATATACATAAGTATAAGTAACAGATGTGAACGAAGATCGTGATCACTTTTGATAATATAATTTGAAAATGTGTGTAAATTCTGTTCTTAAGTTACATGGGTTTATGTTTTCCCTCGAATATTAAAAAAAATTCAACATTTTCATTGTTTTAACAACTCGAATACTTGTTGATTAATTGATATGGAAACTAAATAAAAAAAATACCATTTATACAGCATAATCTTTGTATGTATATTAACTCTTTCCGAAGGTTCAATAATAGCTTTTTTTTGGGGTGGGGAGGTTTGTGAGTTCTGCAACAGTTCAATGTTGCCAAAAGTAGAACTACAACTTTATTCTATAGTACCAGCAACATCAATTTGTAATGACTTACGGATTTTTTTCGCTCTTGAAGATTTGTATTACATTCGTAGGATCTTATGTAAAGTTTGAAAAAATCACATTTATTTTTATTTCTTTAAAAAAGGGCCGTTGTAATTTCGGCATTGTCACTGACGTGTTTCGCCCACTTCAAAACTGTTCTCGTGTCCTCATTGGAAACTTCCGCCGTTTTGTGCTAACGAGTCGCTCACTCATTTCTTAATTGTCGTATTTAAGGGATGTGCGATGCCCCTAAATCCACATGTTCTTCTTATGATCAGGGCGTTTGATGGAGAGGAGCTCTGAGCTGGATCATTGACCAGTAGGTTTTTTCTTGGAATAATGGAGGATCGAAAGCTTGAAAATAACGAGTGATATACATATAATGATCAGGTTTCAAATATATACTGATCAGGTTTAGTATACATACATACATATATGATATAGTAAGAGGGTTCTTAAAAGGTTGTATATTAGCAATATTCGGTTTGATGTATCAACAAAAACTATACGTTTGTATGTAAGTCAACACATTTGTACTCCATAGATCAGTTCCGTACGAAAACATAATGGCCTTTAACATTTTCTTTTATTTTATTACATTTCTTAAGATTATAGGAGGGCTGACTATTATATTATACTATGTATTGAACAACATGATATGCTAAATTTGGTGGGTTTTAAATTAACAACTATATTTACTTAGGCATAACAGGCAAACCCCAATGAGCTTCCAGGCCGATTACAAAACGATAAAAAATTTATAGAGTAATTTTATAGAGCATCATAGAGACATCTATGGATAAATTTTCATTTTCGTAGCATTTTTTTTTATAAATCGCCGAATTTCGAGAAATAAAACAGGGTTGCGAATTTTTTGGAACCGTTTCAATGAAATTGGATAAATTGGCAAACTCTGATTGGAGATGATCGAACATGGAGCCACATATACAAGGTCTGGACAGCATCCCAGCCAGGTATTGAACCCGTGACCACACAATTAAAAGCATTACACGCTAACCATTGATATATGCTTCTGGTTACAGATATGTATGGGGGGGGGGGGTAAATAAAACACATACATAAATACGTATTTATATTTTTATAAGACGGATAGCTTTACTGCCCGGTGGAAGGTAAGATGAGAAAAAGTTGGAAGAAAAAAATAAACAAGTAAAAACCTTGTAAAAATGGAACTTGTCTATATGGGTCTACCTCACGGGCCGGAATGTGAAATTACCGAAAACGCAAATATCGGAAGGCAAAGATCGAAAATCGAGTGATCTTAAGTTGAAAGATCCAAAAAAAGGGTGCATGGTAAATGGTACATACTCACGTACATACTCAATTAATTTCCGCGAGCAGGATACAACAGAAACAAGAGGAACAGGCTTTTCTTCCCGTATTCTGCACGCGCACATTAATGAGGGAGGAAAAGCCTGTTCCTCTTGTTCCTGTTGTATCTTGCTCACGCAAATTAAGTGAGTATATACGTGAGTATGTACCGTTTACCATGCACCCTTTTTTTTATCTTTCGATTTTCGATCTTTGCCTTCCGATATTTGCGTTTTCGGTAATTTCACATTCCGGCCCGTCACGGAGACCGTGTCTATATATATATATATATATATATATATATATATATATATATATATATATATATATATATATATATATATTTATATATATATATATATATATATATATATATATATATATATATATATATATATATATATATATATATATATGTATGTATATAAAAATCAATGTTTGTCTGTCACGTATGCGTTCCTATACCATTCAACCGCTTACGATGAAACTTACAGAAGTAATTGTGTGTATAGTCGCGATGGTTTCTGTAAAATAATCGTTTAAAAACGGGAATGAGTGGCATTGCAACGCAATAATTTCAAATGTGTTCGCGTCGCCACCTGGGTTGTTTGGGAAAATAAACAAACAATTGAATAATTTCAAATTTGTTCGCTGTCTGCGTTTTACCAAAAAATTATCATTACTGTAATTTAATTTGATTATTAAGTATTAATTTTTAACTGAAGCATTCACTTATCGAAACACACTGATAAACGGGAACGGGAACGGGAATTGCTTAAAAAAAAATTTATGCTAATTTTACATTATTAAAAAATAGATTGTTATACATAGACCGAGATAGTTGTACTCACATTTTCCAGTGAAGGGAAGAAGCATGTAAAATTTACAATACATCCACGTAAGATATATTGAAACATTGCGGTCACGAAGGTGCATCGGGACTTTCAGATCACAGATTGTTCACGTGATCAATAATATGGAAATTCAATAATATGGTCGTCAATTGCTCGTCGAAGTGGTGTAAGGTTAAAAGTCATCGTTTAAATTTAATTCTGAACGCTTAATATGGACACCCAAATTGACCCACGGACTCTAGAATCGAAGAAAACTCAAATGAAAATGGCGCCAAATCACTTTCGTTTGACTCCTCTTCTCTCCCACTCAGTGACTTCATGAGAATGAGACTTGGGAAAAATTACTCACTTGTACTCAGTACACTGACAACTTATTCATATGAAAGGGTGCTAATTAATTAATTAACTTTAATTTTAACCATATTCACTTCATAAAAATAACGCACACTTTTAACTACTCTGGCCGTACGTCCTTTGATTAAGAGGCCAGTATTTTATTTCACTGCTCTGTCCTTTATATTTATTTATTTTATAAAATTGCCCTTTTGTATTTTATTTTGTAAAATCGACTATCCTTAAAAATATTAACGCTGAAATATTTAAATATGCAATTCATAAATGTTATCAAATCTGACAAATTTTTCGTGGAAATGGAAGTATTTTAATTGGTTCTTTTACGAGATATGTATCTCTGTGTGGACGAAGATCGACGAAAGCTATTTGTTTATTTCTAGTCACTCTTAAATATGTATACTCGACGGAAAATTATTCGATGAAGTTTTGTGTAATGGCGACAAAATGACAGGTCTTGGCCATTATAAGTGTGTTGAAATTTTTGAATACTTCACAGATAAAAAGTTCCTTTCAAAAGCATTTTAAAAATCGTTGAATTATTCCTGGATCTAATGCTTCCATTTAACGATTTTTTGTGAACAATTTGTAGACCAATGAAAAGACCCAACCAAAATATACATTAGGATAAGAAGCGTGCATTTATACCAAATGCAATTTCGAATTGAGCTGTCTATAATTTTTTTGATTTTTTAAAGCACGAGCATACGTTGTTAAAAAAAGTTTCCCCCCCTTTGGTTTCCCCCCCCAAAAATGGTTTACTATTGTCCCACAAAACAAGAGAGCAAAATAAGGTTGACAATAGTAATTGACTTATAGTGGACGATTTTTACGAAAGAAAAAAGCTTTTTTATATATACACCCTTGCGATTATATTTCATCGGGTACAACACTAGTCTAATATATAATTTCGAAAGAGACTTTGTAAGTTTGTATCTTTGGTTTGTATATTTAAGTTTCTATGACGACAATTCAATTGGTTGAATATTATATTTTTTTCGATTCAAATAAATTTAATAAAAAATCAAATGAATATTTACTATTAGATTCGCCATGTTTAAGCTGTTTATATTACAAATACTGAGCAAAGCCGGGTAAAACAACTAGTACTTAATGTATGTAGACAACCTGACATGGTATTTGAGATATATTTATTTAATTTAAGGTCTGTGGGTCTTCAGTACTTAAAATTATTTGAAAATCATTTCAGTTTAAGTTTTCAAAATGTCCCGTATTATATGTAGTTTTTGCAATTTTATTTTGGAATTTGTCTAGTTTTCCTGTCTCACTCTGTAGCATATGTACGTGAGTAAATTAGGCGCCACTTTTGTTATTATTGCCGTCTAGTCAGCTGATTGTGGAGGTGAATTCGAATACGACACGCTTTTTCAAATTGAAAAGCGGAAAAAAATCCATTTGAATATTCAAATACCATTGAAGCGGCTGTCGATTGTACCGACGCCACATAATGGGGCTTACGATAACCTTTTCAAAGCTAATGTAACAATATATTGTTACGAATATGTCACAGGGCAGAGGTGCGTGGAAGGTTATGGCAAGTCTCTAATATTTAAAGGTTTTATATTTTTTTTACAAATATTTTATTTATAATATTTACGTGCAAGGATTTCTTTAAGAAGATTCAATATTAAGTTAAATCCAAATTTATGGAATGTATTCGAGTTTGGTTACAACTAGGGTGATAACACGTCCTGCTTTGGAGGTGAAAGTCCCGTTTTTTAAATACTTTCATCTCATCGTTTTCGTAAAAGAAATCGCTCTGTGAAAAAAAATACATAAAAGAACCGATGACATATTTTTGGATAATTTTTAGTTATTTTATTTGTGATTTTAAACGCTTACGAAAAATAATCAGCCGGCGGTGCATAAATATCAGTTATACTACTATATTTTTATCTTGTTTTTATTTTCCTTGTACACAAGAATTGTACATTCTGAAAATAAATTATAATTCCTTTGCAATATTCATGGTTATTTGAGGGAAAAATTATAAAATTTTTGGACGTGCAACATATTTTTTTATATATTTATTTTTATTTTTTTACATATATACCAGGAGGGCCTTACAGGTAAATCCCAATGCGCCTTCCTGGCCAATTACAAATTACAATTACAAATGCAGCATTTTTATTACAAGTCGTTGAATTACGAGACACTGAAAAACTCGCAAATTAACATAGAAATCTATGAATTGTACATAAATTTTATTGAACATCAATCATACTTCAAATAGTGGTGACATAGTAGGTAGGAAGGATTTTTAGCCAATTTTTTTCCGGGAACCGTTTCAACAATGAAATCAGAGAAAATTGGCAAACTCTGATAGGAAACGATCAACCTGGAGTCACAAATCCAGGTCTGACCAACAGCATACTCTGAAAAATTAATTTTCATTCGAGGCCCGGACCCAGGGATCGAACCCGGCGCCTTCTCGACGCTAAGGAGAAGCTTAACGACCGAGCTATGCTGCTGGCTAATATAGGGGGAGGAATAATTTTTTTTGTGGTTTTGAGTCCTGGGAAATATGGTAATCCTAGTTATAATATGGTAATCCTAGGTAATCCTATTATATAAAATTGTTTCTGGCAACTGTTTTATTTAAACAAACCTTCGAAAACCAATTTTTTTTATTTTCATTTTAGTGAATAACTGGCGAGGATAGTCTCAGACGGCTATAAGTTATAATATTTTACTAATTTATCATGAAAACAATACTTTATATGTTGATACTTTTCGCATGTATAGATAAAGTAAATATAAACGTGTTTTTATTTAATATTTCTTAAATTAATGCTTAAATTATAGTTAGTAAATGATTATTTTTCAATTACGTACTTTTACAATTATATACATATATGTATATGTAAATATTGATTAAATTGAGCAAAATGTTTTTTGTTTTTGTTTTAAAAGAAATACATTTTAAAACTGTTCAAATTTTATTTAAAGACAGCTTAATTATGTTTACAGTGACCTGAACGATTTGAATTTCGTCGGATTAGAACGCACAGAGTACCTGAGCTTGGCTGACAACGAGTTGACGACAGTTCCAAGACATGTTCTGCGGCACATGCCAAACCTGAAAACGCTAGATCTGGGCAGGAACAGAATCAAATATCTGTCTTCGACCGACCTTAAAGTCAGTATACAAATAACTACTTGATAACATTTGATATGATCAATACTTAACTGAGCTGACTTTATCGGGTTCGAAATTTTCAGGACCTGCCTTTAATCCATTACTTGGTGTTGGCGAATAATGGGTTGGTCGCTTTGGAGAAGAGTTCCCTTCCTCGGGATTTGCGACATCTTCATCTGGGATACAATCAATTGACGACCTTGAACGGCACCCTCAGACACTTGAAGAGTCTGGAGTGGCTGTTCATCCGTTCAAACCAACTCACGTCTATTGAAAACGAATTACCGATGGTAGGTCAGTTCAATAAACACAGCTCGGCTACATCAACATTTTATATGTATAGCTCATTTCATTGTTTTTGGACTAGTCTGATTATGCTGTACTATTATATTATTGTATCAATTAATATATCAGTATGTATGCATACAAATTATTTCTTATAATCCATCATTTTCTATAAAATTATTTTATTGATCAGATAGTTTTTCCAATGCTTATTATAGTAAAAGCGTCTAAAAGCCCCTTTTAAAGGAAAGCCTAAACTTTTTTAAAGAAAGGTACTGAAATATTGCCTAATCGGTGGAATTAGGTTTTAGGAAACGATGATGCTATTGTTTATAAAAAAAAATTCTGCATGCATACAAGACTTTTGATTTCTTTTCGGTTCGACATACATACAATTTGTCGAGATATGTATGTATGTACATAGTTCTAAGCAAAGATCTTTTCGGAACACTTCTTTGTAAATTTTTAAAAGATTTTTATAATTCACGATACATCTTAAATCTATTTTAATAGCTTCAACTGATTCAGTGATTCTTATCTTTTTTACATACTATTTTCGTGTAAGTATTTATAATATTGTTTTATTTTAAACTTTAAGCATTTAGGAAGAAAAATATATAATATAAAAAGGATTAACAATATTAAAATCATTATAGCCTCCTCAGACTGGTCTGGATTTCATGAAATGCTCTATACCCTGAGTTTTTGTCTCTCACCGTGTCCATGTTTTACAGATCGCCATCAACATGGCAATGATACACGCGTCGGATAACCGACTCGAGAGTTTACCGAAAGATTTGCGGAACATGCCAACCATTGATTCGATGTATTTCGACCATAACACCATAAAGTCGCTGAATGGCGCGTTGCAAAAGGCTAGGAATTTGAAGAAGCTCAATTTATCGTTCAACAAACTTAAATATGTCAGTATCAACATTTTTATGCATGAGGTTTTGATAGGACAATGTGCTTTTAATTGATTTAAATGGTATATTCGAAAGTGGAATCAATTTTAATAACAGATATCGTTAGGAACTAATGAAGATTACCATACAGATGAGCTGGTAAACGGACTACTAGTCATATGTGAACCAATCACAGGACAACCGGTTGCTCTAGATCGGTCACACGTAATCATCCGTCACACTAAAACTGGTCACGAGAAAACTGGTCCCACCCTAAAACTGGTCACACCCTAAAATCGGTCAACCAGTTTTCTCGTGACCGATTTTAGGGTGTGACCAGTTTTCTCGTGACCAGTTTTAGGGTGTGACCAGTTTTCTCGTGACCAGTTTTAGTGTGACGGGTGATCACGTGTGACCGATCTAGAGCGACCGGTTGTCCTGTGACCGGTTCACATTTGACTAGTAATCACCGAACCAGATGAGCTATTTTGAAAGTAAAATTCTGACTAAAATTGTAAAATGAGAAACACTTATGCATAGAGAAAAATCTTTTGACAGCTGCAACTTCAAAAATCCTAATTTTTTATTTAATACTATTGCAATTTTATAAAATTTGATACTGTGACTTGTAGCAGCAAAGATATACATACATACATATTCTAATATTTATTGCTTATTCTTATTCGATTTTATAAGTTTTTTCAATATTTGAGTTATAAAATATATAAGAGTATGTTTTCAATAGCCGAAGAAAGTTATTTTTTTTTTTACTCGGTTTTATTTTATGTCAGCTTTAGATATTGGAATATTAATAGGCCCATGAGGGTGAGCTGTTATATTATGTATAAGAAAATTATAAGTATAAAATTTAACGCAATATGCAACTAGGTGTAATGTAAATCAATTTGACATATTAATTTATCAATTATATAGTTGACCCATATAATTGGAATTCAACACAATATTTATTTCAAAATTTCGGTTTTCAGCTGGTTGCTGATGATTTTGTCGAAGCAGAGAATTTAGAGCAACTTAACCTTGGCTACAATCAATTGCAATCTTTAAATGGTGCGCTGAAAAACCTTTCACAGATGAGTAATCTAAACCTTACTCACAACGAAATGTCCGAATTTTCGTTACAAGAGATTAAAGGTTTTAAAAGACTACAAGTAGCTGATTTATCGCACAATACAATTGCTGTTTTGAATGGACATACTGAGGTATGATACAAAAAAAAATTGTACACATTACATATGTATGTATAATTTTTTATTGCCGTTGTTTTTGTCCTACATTGTTCCATGCTATTCTACAAACTTAATTGTGTATGTATATTTAGTGATTAGTTTTTGTTTATTTCTACACGAATACATACATATATTATAGATAAATCAATTTTATAACTGCTATGTTGAATCAAAATTTACATGTGATATATCTATACATATGTAAGTATAAAGAAGTTATAATTTTAGAATAATAGCGCTAAAATCTAATTAAAACATTTAGTATAGTATTATCATTATTCAAATACATAAATACTAGAATGCTATGTTCAAGCGAAATGCATATTTTTTTATATAATATTGATAACATGATATATCAAACAAATTGTATTTCAATTTCACTGAACTTCACTTAATTTAACTTCAAGTTTCATATTTGTACAGATATATGGATATATATTACAGTGGAGTTGTAATAATTCGACTATTATTAATAATAATTATTAATTGTGGTAAATAATAAAATGACGTGGGTAAGTTGGGTTAGTTTAGATCAGATATGGTGTGATAAGGTTCGATTAATTACAATAATTATTAATCACATTAACCGGTAATCGTTAGTAATAACCAAATTTATTACAAACGTATTTAATTATACTCATACTTATACTGAAGCAGCTCACATTTCGCATTTGCCATTCTAATCTAAAATTTCCCCTTTTAGAGAATTGTATTTGCATAATAGTGCAAAAGCGAAATGATAACAAGTCTTAAATAATCACATCTTTTTAGTGAATAGAATGCTAATATTTAACATTAATTTTCTTCAGAATATGGTTGACATTGGAACACAAGTGCTGGAGTTGCGATTGGAATTTAACAAATTGCAAAGTTTAAGTGGGGCACTCATGGGTCTTCATGGACTATTTAAATTAAACATAAGTCACAATCTTATGGAACTCATATCGCCAGACGATCTCATCGGACTAGATCAATTGAGAGTTCTCGATGTTTCTCACAATTTAATCACAACATTAGAAGAAACTTCAAAGGTACAAACACTCATATCAGTCTTGAGTTCAATCCCTGTTCGTGTTGCGTATAAAATTCAGTCTAATTTTCAGACGTATCTTCCGGTTTTGGAAGAGTTGCATGCCTCTTTTAATAAAATTGTGATGCTGGACAAGGACTTTCACGGTTTGCCTGTGCTATGTCACGCAGATTTGTCCCACAACAAAATAGAATCTGTCAATTATGAGCTGGTGACTAATACCACGTGTTTGATTCATGGTGTAACTGGAACGCTCAAGATATATTTGCACGGTAAGTTATACAGCGACTGTTGGCACGAGTTTGCATTAGTTTCATTTTATCTTGTAGGTTAAAGTTATTATAATATTTATGTTATTTGCAGCAATTTATTTTAATTACACATATATTGAATTGATAATGATAATTTCATTGGCTTATTTTTTTAAGTATATCAATTTTTGTGATTGTCGCTATAGCGTTTATTTTTATTTCCTTGGTTGTGATTTAATGTGTTTTTTTTTTATTTTTATTAATTCGTATAAATATATATAAAGCGATTGTGTTTAATTGTTTGTTATGTATTATTATGTTGATGTATTAGCATATGTTATTTGGTTCATTGATAATCAAAATTTGTATTCATAATATCTACCTTCTTTCTTTCCGTCCGTTTCTTACCATCTGTATAATATGAAAATAAGTACGATATCTGTGATTTAGTTTCATAGTTAAATTGATCCAGTCCTTTATTTATAAATTTAGGTTTTAAATTTTTATTATTAAAATAGACTGTTAAGATGATTAAGCAAAGTATTTTCAATATTTTGTCATTTTTGATAGTGAGAAAATTAGGCTTTCCTTTATTGTTAAAAAAAGATTAAAAAGAATCCAAATAATAAATAAATGAACTTAAAATTACCTATAGATATTTAAAACGGTCTACGAAAAATGCTATTAAAATATATGATACTAATAACCACGTGCACAAATTGCGCATTGTTGTGATGTCTGTAGGAAAATCAGTGTGAAGAAACTAGCATTTTATAAATATAATATATGTACATATGTGTAGATATTCTTGTAGCCCTCGAAATACATTTGATTATGGAAACAGATACAGAAATAGTGTTTCATTGAAGCGAATTTTGCAAATGATGTATTTGTAAATGGCGAAAATAACAATTGTAAACATTGATTTAATAATTTTGGGATACATAAATGATTCTCTTTCAGATAATCCCATTTTGTGCGGTGACAATTTTGTACATCTTAACATCTGCATGGCTCAATGGCACGTCAAAGTCTATGGCGAATGTGTGAACCGTCGATCACCAAACATATTTTCACCGACTGTTGTGGCTCCATCTCTATTAAATGACATCATGCCCATGGGTTCAGGGCTGATTGTCTCGTCCAAAGTGAATCCCGGAGTGAAGGTGATACCGCTCGAAAGCCATGTGAACTCGAAAAATAAACTTTTTCCGGGCTACGACAATATCGTTGGTCAGATTATACCTGGAAAAAATGGAGAGCTGCCAATTATTTTTTATCCACCGATAACACTGCCTCCTCCAACACAGAGTCCGTCAACAAAGCAACAGAGGTCACAGCAGAAAATTCAAAACGTTGCACCTGAAATACCGCCAAAAATTATTTAAAAAGTTAAATCATACAATTGAAAGAAAAAATATGGTTATTTAACTTTTATATTATATATAAAAATGTAATAACGTCTGTTTGTAACATAGCTTCTAGTGTGCATATTAATGTTTTCGATGGATGAACGGACTAGTGCGATATGTGTAAGATATTGTTATATGTATAATTTAATAGAAATTTAAAATGAAAAAAAAAATAGAGATCAAAGATATGTTTAATTTAATATTTATGAACATTTTGAATGTATTCATAGTAAAATTTTCATACTACTATTACTTATGTCTACAAACATAAATTTTATCCAATTCCAAAATACATGTAGAAAACATTCCAAAATAGTTACAAAATAGACAGTTGTTTCGGATTTTCGGGCACACATAATATGTATGTATGTAATATGGATTGTAATTAAGTTCATTATTTTTAAAATAGTGTCAAAAAGGATTCTTCAATCAATTAAAAAAATATCCTGCCAATTATATTGAAAGTATATAAATAAATGTATATAGATCTTTTCATTGGATATAAACCAAAACCATTTTGCAAAAGCGTAGTTTTGGTTATTTATTTGAAAAAAATCTGACCATTTGTCATTATAGGTAATCCTAATGCCACAATGATTATATAAAAATATACAAAGAAAAAAAACCCAGATATTACACATAAATACATATATAGATATCTAGATAATAGCTAAATAAAAAAAATCGCATTTAAGGATTTTTTTAACAATTATTATTATATTTAAATCAATTTATCAACCAAGAACAGCCATTTTTAATTGTTTTTTTTTTTAAGATTTAATCAAATTAATTTCAAAATGGATTGGATTCGTTGGCATGGTAAATATAAGATATAAATATATACATGTATAATAATTATAATTTAATGCCAAATCTAATAATTATGTTTATATAACACGAACCAAATATTACAAAACCATTTTATGTTTTTGTATAATATAAAGTATCACGCTATCTTATGTTATTAATGATGTATGTATCATTAATACATCTAATAGCTTGAGCGTTAATATTAAAAATGTTTTAGTTCATTATGTACAAATAGAGATGACAGTATTTAGTCAGTCAAAAAAAATTGGCTAACTTTGATTTACAGTTTAAATAAATGCCATTGATTATTATTAAATGTACAAGAACACCATTCTTGTTTGAAGTCCCTTGTGAATATTATTACAAATTGAGTTTAAAATTGAAATAAACGGTCATTTCAAACTGGACAATTACGGTGATCTCTTACCTACATATATTATAATATAGTTTTATATTTTATATGATTTACCCATAAGAATGGTATATTTTCGGTTAAAAAGTTGCTGGTTTTTTCGACATAAATTTTAATAGGCATATATAAATATAATAATATATGGTTCGAATTTGAAACAATTTGTACTAAAACATAATGAGAATGGAACAGGGTGTGTAAGTTCTTTGATAGAAAAATTATATGTGTAAAAAAATCTATTATATACATAATTGTTTGTTTTATCTACTCCAATTTTATATAAGTGACCCTTATTTGACGTTTTCGTACGTATGTGATGCTACTTTAAATTAAAACGGATTAACTCAAAATTAATACATATGTATACATACACACACACACACACATATGTGTGTGTGTGTGTGTGTGTATATATATATATATATATATATATATATATATATATATATATATATATATATATATATATATATATATATATATATATATATATATATATATATATGTATATGTATATATATATATATATATATATATATATATATATATATATATATATATATATATATATATATATATATATATATAAATGTATTAATTTTGAGATATGCATGTATAGGTTTGTTATTTCAAATAATAACTTTATTTTACCTAATTTCCTAACAATTAGTTTTTATTTATTAAAAATTCACTAATTTAGAATAAGTTATTTAAAATATTTGAAGTGTGAAAAATAATAATACTTTTAGGTCAATCGCAATAGTCATAATTTTATTTGTATTTAATTATTCAAAATATATAAATGGAAATATAAATAAAAAAGAGTATTAATAATTATGTATCTATTACTAAGTAGATATATGACTAATTCAATTAACTCCATTAAACACTAATCATCTTTATAATATATATATATATATATATATATATATATATATATATATATATATATATATATATATATATATATATATATATATATATATATATATATATATATATATATATTTGTATAGTTATATAGATTATTAATAAAAATGTAATTTAAAATTATTATTAAAAAAAATCTGGAATAAATATATTTATGATAATTTCTATCAAAATTTTGTATTGTAAATGAGTTTACAAGTTCAAGAAGTAATTCCAATCAGATAGAACGTTGTAGTATTTTATTATTGTCTGAATACTTGGTATAATTTCGTATGCACTGTTTATTATAATACAATATAGGAATATATAAATTTACTATAAACTGTTAAATATGTAATATAGTTGAATAAAAAATAAATATTTTTATATGTATTGATTAAATTGCGTTAAAATTGAAATGAATCCCAGAGTATGCATGTACATACATAGGTATCGAATAAATTATTTAGCAATTGCCTATACATATAATTGTAAGGTGTTAAGAAATACACGGAGAAGGATGATTATATAAGATTTGAGTTTCGCATTTATTTTGACAAATATTTTTTAGTTTCCAAATGTAAAAATACGTACCTACCTACATATAAACAATATAAAACACCAATAGAATATTTTTTAGTTTCCAAATGAAAAAATACCAATTGAAAAATTAATTAATTAAATATTTTTTTATTAGATGGCGCTAAATGCTTAAAGACTTATTTACCTAGAGGAAACATTGGTAGTTAACAGAATATATAGAAGTTTTTTGATGATCTGTTAGTATGTTCGTATTATTTATAGTTTATAGTTTTGGACCATTGTGGTATTACAGGAAGAACCTAATGCGCCACAATGGCCTATATTTGATAAAGAAAAAACAAAGATGACATAAGATAAAACAATTAAAATATAAAATAAAAAAGCAAAAGCAGAAAAACATGATAAAATAAAATAAAAACAAGTAACAAAAGAAAAATAGTACATAGGAAAAAGAACTGTGCGAGCAGGAGGTACTACCATCAAATGATGATGTCTACCACGTACATATGTAGTTATTAGGGACACAAAGTCCCAACTGTTCCAGCAACAATGTGCATGACGTTTTACCACGTAGTATCTGGAGAACGAAACGAATTAATGAGAAGTTTCTCCGAAGTTCAAGGGAATTATACCCTAGCATGTCCAAAAGGAAAGGAGTAGGATAGATATATGGGTACCAGTGGCGTGCGCTGAAATTCTCTCTCTTTTTGTCGTACAGCCTTACTTAATGTGCACGAACGGGATACAAGAGGAACAGCCTGTTCCTCTTGTATCCCGTTCATGCACATTAAGTAAGGCTGTACGACAAAAAGAGAGAGAATTTCAGCGCACACCACTGATGGGTACCCATACTCTTTCTTATATAGAAAACGAAGAAATGCTTTTTGCACTTTTTCGATAATAAGAGAGTAGTTTGCTTCATGCGGTTTCCACATAATCGCATTATACTCTAGCTTACTTCTAACAAGTGAGTTGAAAAGCAAGCGAGAAGACAAGGGGTTGGAGAATAGCCTAGCATATCTCAAGACAAATCCAAGTCGACGAAAGGTTGTCGTCTGCGACTGTCTTGATGTGGTTGTGAAAGGTGAATTGAGGATCAAAAGTGATACCCAAGTCGACCATAGATTCCACACGTTTTCGAACGTTTCGATTCGAACGTTTTGTTGGCAGTGTTTTAACTGTGACGTACATATGTCGAATTGAAACGATTATTATACGGTGAGTGTTATTTTACACAGACACACAGATATAAAGGATAGGGATATTATATAAATAATTCTGAACAGAGAGTTTCCGGGTTCCAGCTAGTCGTATCCGGGTTCCTGTATAGCTTGTATCATAGGTGGCAACCCTAGTTAATCATAATATTGAACGTATGAATCAGTTGCAAATATGTATACAATTAAGTACGTGTGTAAGTATAACTAAGATAAAAACCACATTAGTGATTCAAATTCTTAAATAAGATACAAACAAATCTAATCAAATCGACTGTGGTAGAAAATATTTAATATCGGATAGTTTAATGTAGATAATTTTTTTACAGGTATACGCACTAATGCTTATATTAGTAATAATGCTCAATGTGGTTGAAGATACAATTGACTATCTAATAAAACGTTATTGTTTCGAGATAAAGACAATGCGTTGTCAGGATGACATGTGGCCGGTAATTGCCAAATATCCAGATGGTGATTCATAAAAGAATTATTCAGTGTTTATTGGATGTTTCATAGATAACTAATCAACCTCGTCAAGGTTCGATAAGCTTCGCAGAAATTCATTAAATCTTTACTTAAATTATTAAAGCATGTGATATATCATTATACTTATATGGAAATGCGTATAAAATATATTACGTATATTATATCCATGACAAAAAGTTTTTCCACTATAGTTGGTCCACTCTAGAAAGATATAGAAAACGAACATGCTGTCTCTTACATTGTCTCTCGACCAATAGCGTTTCGTGTAGACAGTAGAATATTGTACGCGCGGAATGCTATTGATCGAAATGGGGTATAAAGGACAGCATGTGCGTTTTATCTAAGTGTTATCCTACAGCGGATGGCCTATAGCGTAATTTGCGAAACTTGGGCAATAAATAGGTGACAAAAATGTAAGAAGCAAGTGTTTATTTTAACATTCACGTGTGATGGTAAAAACCCAAATTTTGAACTCGGGGATTAATAAAATAAAGAATCAGTTCATAGCAAGTTTTCGAACTGTTAACAAACATCGAAAAAAAAATCATTATTAACTTAAAAAAATAGAAGTTTGATTTTTTTTTTTGAAAAGGTTCCAAAACCATTTAAAATAAGGCCAGTGCAACTTTTATTGGTGAAAATATCAGGGCTGCGGAGTCGGACCAAAATTTACCGACTCCGACCCGGCTTTATTTTATGATTCGACTCCAATTTGAACTATTAGTAAAAAATATCATAGCGATTTTCAAAATATAAAAAAAAAACTAGTGTTGTGCCCGTTGATTTCAACGGGTGGTTTCGAAAAGGAATTGAAACGCGAATAAAAATAAAGTTATATGATATATATACATACATAAGTATAATGTAAGGTCATTTATAGGCGCATGCACACGTAATATTAATCGTAATAAAAAGTGCCACATCATACACTTAGCGATGCAACCCGTTTGAAATGATGAATTAATGTGTGTGTGTGTGTTCACCTCTAGAATCCAGGATCGAAATCGAAATGGCTAGATTCGGATTGAAATTGATGCACGAATTAGAAATTACGAATTACGAAGTGATACGTTTTGTGCATCATCCGCCCCCAGCGCCCGGACCTAAACCGGAACTGAAAAAAGAATCGAGATCCGGAACTGAAAAAGTGATCGGAAACTGAAAATTAAAAAGGAATCCGGAACTGAAACAGTAATTGAGAACCGGAACTGAAACAGTAATCGGGATAATTATTATAACTAAATTATAATATTAATAATAATACAAACATACATCGCATATATATATATAAACATACATCGCGTACGTTTTAATATTTTTATATTTGGTCAAGAAGTTTCCATCAGTTGGCGTTGATTGGTTCTCTGCCTGACACACTTTCGGACACAACGTGACTTATATATGTACATATATGTTAATTAAATTTTATACCATTATTATAATTATCATACACTTGCGGTTTGCACGTCACTCATACATACAAATATACATTCAAATATACATACAAATATACATACAAATATACATACAAATATACATTCAAATATACATACAAATATACATTCAAATATACATTCAAATATACATTCAAATATACATACAAATATACATTCAAATATACGTACAAATATACATACAAATAGTATACATACTAACATCGCGTCTGTTTTTATATACGTATATTGTTATATTTAAGGAATTAAAAAAAATCACTAAAAATTAATATGTTACGAAATTTGTTGAATTATTGATAATTAAATAGGTATAAATAAAAAGTAAGTACATTAATTATTATAGAATATGTGTATGAATTTCATACACATATACAATTACGAAAGCGACGCACAGTGTGGTCGTTTACAGATCTACCGTGACACAGGTTCACTTTTTTTTTAAACCACCATATCTCAAAAACTGTAGTACATGAAAATTTATTTTCGACGGATTCAGATATTGTGAGATTTTAATACAAAGCCATGAACCAGAAATGATGGTTTACTTCTGCACTGAATTGAATTTGCATTGCATTCTGAATGGAAAAACTATACGATTGATATACATATGTTTAATTATCATATTCCTAATTAACGGGAAAAATGTATCAGAAAAGTTAGGTTTCAATGATACAAAAAATGTGTAAATTCGTTTATCCGTGTAACAATTGACAAAGTAAAGATACAAGTTTACCGTTTAAAATAAAGACTTCGTGGAAATTTGTGGCAGCAAATTTTTGTAATTTCTTATTGTTTAGTAGTTCAATTTTAATAATTAATTAAAATTATGACGGATTCGAGTGGGGGTCTAGATAGTTAATAAACTTTCGTGAAATTTTTAATTTTTATAAAAAATGTCTAACTCGGAGGAGGATATTTAATTGATATTTCTACAAAAGTTATTGTATTTTGGTAAAGTTTTAATAAAATATATTAGTTCATACCTTTTTGAGTAATTATGAATCAAAAATTTATCAATAAAGTTTTATTGATTATACCACTTAATTGACCTCCAATCTGGAAGTTAATAGAACAATAATACGATAGGTCAACACCCAATACAAATCTATTTGGTTGCATATCAAGAGTCACAAGTTTGATTAAGTGTGTCGGATTTTTGTCTAAATACAATTTTATTAACAGTAGATAGAAGTATAGATATTCAGTAATATAAAACAATAATATTTTAATAGTTAATATTAAAACATCGCTGTTTTACATTAAATCAAGAGTGACTAGTCAGATCTGCAAACGGCTACACTGTGCGACGGTGGAAAATTCCCTCGCGGTTTAAATTTATGCATATTCTTGAACATTTGTAATTTCGCGGGAAAATAAAGAACGATTAATACATTGATTTGGCTCACTCTTTTGAGGGTTCTGTTATCATTTGATTAAAACACAACGATATCTGACAACAAGCGGATTGAGATGATAGCGTTCGCTTTATCAGCGTCGGACTATTCGAATCATTTCGTTTCGAAACTCATCACACATTGGATCCTCTTCTATTTGACTAAATTCTACAACTGCTCGCAACCATGATGACGGAGGGAAATATCGAAGGTTGGATGGTGCATTTGAAGTTGCTTGTGCTCGTCTCCGGAATTTTAGGATGCGTAAGTGTATCTCAATTATTAATACTAATTTATGGATGATGAGGGGAGAGAATTGCGCATTATTTTGTCCAAGAATTTGGTAGGCTTTTTGAAGTTAATTTTTGTATGTCTTGGTAGTGTAAACAAACCGAGAGTGAGCGGAGGGAGAAACGTTTCTATTTTTTCCATATATGTAGTACACGTCATACATATGTTTCCAAATACATACATGTACGGTTCGGTGATTATTCCGCACAAAACAATCTCGCACGTCACTAAAATCTCGGTTATGGAACATCTGGCACCCAAAAATTCTATCCATCGAGAGTACACACGCGAATAATCATACTAATAAGAGCTCGAGTGCCAGATATTCCGTATTTTTTATTTTGGTGGAAACGATTGTCGTGTGCGCGATCACAATGTGCGAAATAGTCCGTTTACCGTATATAAAGACATACATATATAATGTATTTACGAAGCGTATTTAGTTTTTACTTTTATAATATTAAAGTTCATAATTTGTCCTCTCTCCTATATAAAATATAAAAACCTTGCAAGCTTATAGGAATATTGCGTGTCCATCATATTTCCACCTCTCCTATTTATGTAATCATCAGTGACCATTTTAGCCGAAAGGGTCTTTTTAAAGGTAAGGGAAAGTCACTCTTGAATTTCGCGGAATATAGATATATGTATTGTAAAAAGGCTGCCCTTTCCACATTCGTTATAATTTTGTAAGTGTTGCTCATGTTTAATACTTATTTCTTATTAGTAAAATGGTGATATCTCATTTTGAAAGAAATCAGATAGCACCACTTCTTTGAGATATAACACAGTGGAAAAAGTGAACAGTAAAAAGATAATAAGGTGGTTATCAAATCTCATATCATATTCTGTAATTTACTTTGAATATGTATGTTTTTATCATTGTTTCTGAAGATAATTTATTTCAAATTCAAATTTATAAATTCAAAATAAAATTCCTTTCTTTTGCGTTGCTGTATGAAAAATTAATATGTACTGCTTTAAAAAGAAAAATTCGTTTTACATAGAAATGTTAATAATGTGGGAGTTGTCATTTAAGAAAAAAAATCTGGTTTTATTCATAAGTTAATATCCATAAGAAGTTGCATAATGCAATAATACATTTCGCTAATGATTCAATAATGCCGGATGCACTGACACTCTGCGAGTAATTTTTTCAATATTTGCGACATTCATTTATCATCGTTTCAGTGCAATTTGATACTATATTTGCATGATTTTGTTTCTGGAATCGTGAATGCTTAATCTGACGGTCGACGGATTAAACTGAGCTGTGGCATTCGCCGTGCAAATTCAAATTATTCTCGTGAATTTGTTAATCTATGTATGTATGTAAATTGTTTTCGCCTCACGAAGGGGTGTTTCGAAAATTATATGAATCATTGGAATATGTACATTGGAACTTTGTTACTGACCAATAGAGACTTTTAAAAAATACGCCCCATTTAATATTGCATATAAAAAATTCTTCATGAGATAAAAACAGTGTACATACAAATGTATCTAATTAAACTATTTTTGCTAATGTATGTATATACATATGTACACACGTACATATGTATGCACATATACATATATACATATTTATAATTTGATAGTGGCCTGTCACGGTGATATATTTCATTTGGGGTAATTGGGTTTTCGTGTTTGTGCATACATACTTAATGTGTAATGATTCATGCGGTTTTGATTGATATTAAATTCTGCGTGGGTTTAAGCTTCCATTTCATGTTAAAAACGTATTCGTATCTTATCAAATAATACGATTTTAAATATCTACAATTGGTTTAGAATAAATTTATATCAATATTTTTTAATAATCATATACACATAAAAATAAAGATATATGTACATATACAAACAAATGTATCCTTATGACTTTAAAACAGCAATTTTCTTGCAATTGAAAATGCAACTGTTTCATCCCGATATGAAATATGTATTTTTCTGAACCACTTAAAAACGACATGGTATTGTTTAGATATTAGGTACCTTTGTAATTGATGCACTTCGAGTTCTGAACGTCCAGTAATTGAATTTTGGATGAATTTTAAAAATCTTTTTGCAATATAAAAATATTTATGAAATTTGACAAAGTTCATTATCACATTTTAGGGCACATGCAATGTACAATATACTTATGAATATGTACATTAAATTGGAAATCCAATAAGTACACGTTTTATAGTATTATATTTTTATAATTTCTTACTTCATCATCATCTTCAGCCGCTTTCCATCCACTGCTGGACGAAGCCTACCCAACACGCTTCCACTCGTCTCTGTTTTGCGCAACTCTCATCCATTTCATCCCACACATTTTCCTTATTTCGTCTACCCATCTTCCCCGCGGTCTTCCATTTACCCTTTTGAATTCTTTCGGGTACCATTCTAGCACTTCTTTTTTCCACCTTTGGTTCATTCTTCTAGCCACGTGGCCCACCTATTGCCATTTCAATTTCTTTACTATATCTACTATGTTCATTAACCTTGTCATACTTCTCACCCACGTATTCCGTTTACTGTCTTTCCTCGTTATGTCAAGTATACAACGTTCCATACTTCTTTGAGTGCATTGGTCATTTTGTAGCAACTTGGCGGCAAAACGCATTGATCGAAGATATTTTTCTTCAGACAGAGTGGCATTTCTGTTTTAAAAACAAAATTCATTCGTCCAGATGCACTCCATCCTAATTTCAAACGTCTCTTTATTTCTTCTTATTTACTACTGGCTATGTATATTATTTGACCTAAATATAAATAATTATTTACTACTTCTACTATTTGATCATCTTATAAAATACTATCAGGCATACAATAACTATTGAACATTAGTTTCTTACTTATATGGATGTATTTAAAAAAATGATAAAAAGTTGGGAATCATATCTCAACCCTAAATGATTTTTTGCGTTCTTCAAAATACAAAACAATTCTCATCCTTTTCCATAGGGTTGGGATTTAACGAGTATTTTATATTTCGGAAAAAAAATTAAACTGTGATATTTATTATGAAATTTAGACTTGTTAGTATATTTATATAATTCTTCAGGCATGTATTTTTAATAATAGCCAATGACGACACAGCTAATACGTATTATCATGAATTCAGCGATAAGGACACGATTTTATCGATACCTTTTCAATAAGTATTACCGTTATCAACAATTCGTTATTATTATTTTGTTTTAGTCACAAAATTATAACGTTTTGTTATAAATATTTTTAGATTTTCACAATTTGATTCTACACATTTTATACACATAAGTTTTTATAGTTTTTTATAAAGACTGTATTCAAGTACATATCTTGCTCTTCATACTAGATTCTACTCACAGTCATGTTTATTCTAATTTTTTTTTCTTTTATATTAATCTATCAATGTTTACATATTGTATTGGTTTTTACTAATGGTAAAATACTAATTACACGGTTATACATTGACCGCCGACCTTTTCGACAATTTGATGTGATGATTGATCTTGTATACAAAGTGGCGTACCCAAGTAGCCCCCCCCCCCCCCCCATACCAAAACAAAATCTAGTTTTTTTTTTCAAGATACCACGACAGAAGTAATTTAAACGCTTTATATGCCATAACGCTTTATATGCCCGAATTTTTTATAATCATTTATTGTATTTGCAAAACAATATTTTGCTGTAAAATGTCCGAATGCGCCACAGTACACATATTATTTTTCACAGTATTCATTATAATATTATGCATGTATGTAAATAAATATATATGTATTTTAAACCTCTCTCCCAAATGGACCGCTTTATATTTATTATTTATGTTGCTTTTTTTATTATTTTCAAATCCAAGAGTTATAATGAGTATTTAAAAAGCTTTGGGAAAAAAGTGTAAAAACCTTTGGAAATCTTCATAGCCTTTCTTTGTTTTTCACCTCTTGAATGATTTGCCATACATTGTTCAAATGTTGTAAATGCATTGTTAAAGGTTTGCCGAACCTTTTTTACAAAGCATTTACAACAATTGAACAATGAGCAGCGCGCTTTGGGTCCATATTCCAATTATCATTATTCCGTATTCGTCTTTTTTCCAACCTTTTCTATTACCTTCAGTCAAAATGGTTTCTCGCTTATTGAGGGTTGCTAAACAGCTGAAGGGGGGTCTGTTTGTCACGGGTTTACCCTATTAATAATATAATTAATTTGTCATGATTACAGATTCAAGGAGCAACATGGATGAGTTTAACCATAACAGGATTGGTATATTATGGCGACTGTAGTCTAACAGATAACAACAAGGCTTTGGCAACTTTTGCCGACATGCTGAGAGTAATTTATTTCAAAGGTGACAAAAAAAACTATATCGACATGAGTATTTTTTTTTTAATAATATCTACATACATGCGTTAATATCACTATTCTATTGCGAACTGTGGCTTTTGCATTTACGTATATGTGTATGTATGTAATAGTTGTATTATTTATAATGTGTAAATTTCTGCTGCGTTATAAAACAAAGTTTGCGATATTTGAGTGAAATTATTTTTTATTCTGTTATTATAATGTGTGTATAATAACGGAAAATATTTGATTATCCAGAATAAATATTCGATCCAATGTTTATTATTTTTACCTGATTTTTCAATATTTCAAAAAAAGGGCATATCATATATAAAGTAAAAGTAATAGCCCTATTAACCGGGAACCAGAATTATAAATTTTGTTCAATATTTTTTTAATAATCAATAAAGTTTTGAAATTAATTTTTAAAATAATTATGTATTTAAAATTACTTTTTTAATTGTTAAAAAAACTTTTTTAAAAAATATATTTTTTTCCCGTTTTTAGTCTCTGAATATATTAATATCATAATTAAGACATTAGAATACACACATGTATTTTATTTTTAATAGACGAATCTTGTGAAGTAACAACGGTGTTTGACCCAACCATAATCAATCGTCGAATTGATTCATACAGTTTGCACATTTGGTTTTGTATAATATTAGCATTTTCGGTGCTTTGGTTGCTGTCGTCTGGACTCATGATTGCAAGTAAGTTTTCAAAATAATTGTTTTTACAAAACTACGAATTCGAATACAAATAAAACATTGCACTAATTCATGCGTCGGAAACCTTTTTTGGGTCAAAATCAACCAAAATGTGACTAATAAAAAGATGTTTCGGATCAGTAGGTATTTTGATTTTAAAACAGTTATAGAGGGGGGGTGGTTGGAGTGAAATGGCGGTGTTTTTGTAAACACGATTATACAATATGACGGGCGGGAAATAAAGTAGTCCCCACCAACATGGTTGAATCGTTCCAACTCATAGGATGATGACCCAAACTCGACCATGTCTTTTAATGAATAATGAGATAAAGTTAACTGATAAAATAATTACAATATCTTTAACTTTGAGCATAAAAAGCGAACGAAATAAAATTATAACTCTAATTATTAAGAAAATGAACATATGTAATTGTCAAGTTTCATAAATTTTTGAACTTTATGAAAGTTTTCTAGTTCTAGTTCTCTTCGTTATCAATGGCTACCCCGATTCTGAATTTGTGATGACAACTTAGTCAAATCTTTCTCTTATGTTTACCTAAATTAAATTTCATATATGAAAATATTTGCTCACTATACTTACATAGAACGCGGACAAAATAGCAAAGTCCATTTTTTTCGAAGATGAAAACGAAAACTTTTCCATCCCTCGTACATTTTTAAAATTGTGTAGCTATTTACTTAGAGTCTTTCGTTGAAATCGTTGGTTTATAAGCCTCGACTAAACCATCGTATTTCAGCATGTAACAGAAAATCTTCAAATATAGATTCAATTTCTTCCAAAAAAGCTTTAAAGCGCCTGTGCGTTAATACATATCCAAGGATTGAATTTTACCGTCAAATTTTATTTACCGGTAAACAGTAAACAATTTTTCCCACTACCGGTATGTCGGTAGAGCTTCCTTAGGTATTCATACAATAACAGATGGTACTACTATTTTATTCATGATCCTTTTAATAACCATTTTCATTAAATCATCTAGTTTTTGCGTCAATGTTTTTGTAAATACATTTTATTTATTTACGCCACTAGACAATAAATAATTTTTGACCTGACGTATATTCTTAAAAAAAATATTTTGGTACTTATTATTAACTAGTAGTTTTACCCGGCTTCGCTCAGTATTTGTAATATAAACAGCGTAAACATGGCGAATCTAATAGTAAATATTCATTTGTTTTTTATTAATTTATTTGAATCGAAAAAATAAATTGAATTGTCGTCAAAGAAATCTTGACTTTTTTACGAAATTCCCAACTAAAGATACATATATACATACTTATATACAAAGTCTCTTTCTAAATTAAATATTAGATAATAATACGAAAAAATTCTAGCCTTTATCGGTCAACTCAAGTGGGTCACTCGAAATTGTAAAATGAGTTACTTGGTGACTCACGGGTCATAGGTTTCCGATGTCTGTACTAATTATTGCATTCTCTCTAGATTATATAACATGTTTTTTTTTATTTATTAATGAAATCAGGTGTAAGGGAAACATTGACGAAACAGTCGGCCTATTTCATAACAGCATGGTCTTCTATAACACTCATTGTCTGCATAATAGATCTAGCGCTGGGAATTCTCCTCGGCATAGACCTTGGAGAGACAATTGTAAATATAAAATATTTTCATAATGTATGTATTCCGAATATTTATCGAATAAAGTTATTTTTTTTAGATTTTTCCGAAGATGGAAAATGAACATCTATATGTACATTTAATAAAATTTACCACAGGCGTCATGATGACCATAGCTTTCAAAGGGTTCTTCCTTTGGATATTGAACTTTGCGTTTTCAATCGTTCTTCTTTCGGCATCGGTTCAAATTATGAAGCCCGTAGAAGAAAATGTAAGTATAAATGTATTTATTTAAAAAAACATTACTCAACATGACAGGCCAAACTATAGGTACATGTACATACATATCACTAAGCCAGCAATTTGGCTTAGTGATAGCGTATATATTTAGCATCACTGAGGTCATAGGTTCGAGTCCTCGCCACTGCTGGTTAGATTTGGGGGTTTTGTTCGATCGATCGTTTCTCTATCAGAGTTTGCCAATTTTATCTGATCATTGCTGAAACGGTTCCTGAAAATTGGTATTAAATCTAATCCTGTTGTCACAAAAATCTGCCTGTGTATAATTTGTATTAATTATACACAGTAATCTGAAATCTATAGATATCTCTATCGACATCTCTATAATTTCGTATTTATTGTATGTATAAAAATTGTATACAAAAAAAAAAAAAAATCTAAAAATAATCCATAGATGTCACTGTGATTATTATTTCTGATTAATTGTTATATTCTATATATTCTGATTGTATATGTATGTATTACTGTATTTCTGATTTCTGATTGTTTATGTATTTCATTAACGTACACCCGTCGCATTGGAGCAAATCTGTAATGGCGAGTGTGTATTGATTTGTGACAATAAAATAAAATAAAATAAAATAAAATAAAATAAAATAAAATAAAATAAAATAAAATAAAATAAAATAAAATAAAATAAAATAAAATAAAATAAAATATATACTGTATATATACTAGAGCCTCCAAATATTCGTAATTTCAACTATTCGAATATCGAATAGCAAATAATAAAATATTCGAATATATTCGTAAATTTTGAAGGAAAAGCTATTGTGAATGCTGATTGAATAGATTATGAATTTAAAAAAATACAAGAAATTCGTTATGATTCTATTATTAACTCATTATTTTGTATCGAACTGACATTATAAAAGCCGATTCCGAGATTGTAATGATAATAAAAAAGGTTAAATAAATTCGCAGTGCAATTGCCGCGGAACTTCCAGAATTTAAAAAAAAATCGGGTACCTAAAGTGTTCTAATACACATCCAAACCATCTAAAGTGTTCTAATACACATTAACACATCAAAAATGATCTATTATATTTATAAATATGAAATAATATTTTACGAATACTCAAATAACAATAAACTATTCGAATAACGAATATTTAACAAACGGACGAATACATATATTCGGTATTTCAATAAGAGACTATAGTGCTGGCCCTCGCATATTAAAAAAAAAGGTATTTTTCGATATTCTGAAAAGTACTAATCTAATAAAACATTATTTTTTCATATTTTAAAACAGATTAAACATAAAAAAAATATATATTATATCAACCCTATATGCGTCAAATTTTTTTTCAAGCTTTCTGCTTTATTTTGTTCCTTGTATAAAACAAATAACGATGTCAATGTAGAGTTAAGGCATATAATTGTTTTTAAATTATTCACACTTATTATATACAAAAAGTTAAAACTAAATAAATAAATGAAATACGAAACCTATACATTTGTAATATGAACATTTTTTTTTACATTAAAGTGAGGTCCACTGTAACATGAAGGAATATGCATAAAATAAAAATATTTTAATAGTACGTACGTCATGAAATTCGCATACCATTGATAGCGTTTTCTAATCGCCAAATAATCAATTCATAAAAAGAAAATAAAATTACGTAGTTATTACCGTCATACATATATGTATACATATATTGGGCGAGTTTATATATTATACAATGTAATAATACTGTTAGCCAACTTTTTAACATGATCTAAATGGCGAACTTCACATGCAACGTAAGCCAGCTTTACTCCCCCCCCCCAGGTTCACTTCACATCCCATATAAGAAAACTCCATTGTCTTAAATAATTTTCAATGAGTTGTCGACGACTTGACGGAAACTCGTGAGTTCTCAGCAACAAAGGCAACGAAGCTCATGCAGTCGAAGTTGTTTCTATACAAACAAAACTACTTGTTTTTTTTTTAAATTCTCTTTGCGATGAACTTCTTGATAGTATCAGGAATTTTACATCAAACAATATCAGGTATCTCGCGAGTATAATGACGTGCATATGTACGTATACGAGAGAGTCGAATTTTCTCGATAAGGTTTGATAAAATACCTGGTGTTGTATTCATGCAATTTATCAATGACAATACCCGCGAACAAAATAATATATACACGTAGACTCACTAAATATACATACAATATAGTATTTGAATTGATTTTGCATTTTGAAATAATAAATATTGATTTTTTTTTCAGCCACTCGATGAGCTTCCGAACAATTCTGCCATGGCTAGAAAGCCCATCAACGCTTTCGAATCGTAAGATTTCCAAAATTTAATTTACGCATTTTCGAATGCATCTACTATTAGTTATTTCATTGATACATTTTCGAGTGCATCTACTGTTGGTCTTACATTAAGATAATCTGCTTATTGAAACACGCAGATAATCTTATGTAAAACTAACAATCGATCTTTCTACCCATTCATTCACATTTCATTGGCCAATAATATGTCCTTAATATTGTGCGAACGATAATGCAAGAAGGTTTCGATATTCAATTATGTACATAGAACAAGGTTACTGGGGAGGCACTCGAATTCTTGTCAATAATATAGTCTATATATGTATATACATAGTCGTGGATAAATCTACTAGACCATCGGTAAAAATTATTTTGACCAAAAAAATATTTATACGTATACGTATTTGAAACAGGTCTACGTGACGAGACAGAATGTTAAACGACAGAAAACGCAAATATCGAAAGGCAAAGATCGAAAATCGAAAGATCAAAAAAAAAATGGTGCTGGGTAAACGGTACATACTCACTTAATTTGCGTGAGCAGGATACAACAGGAACAAGTGGAACAGGCTTTTCCTCCCGTATTAATGTGCGCGCGCAGAATACGGGAGGAAAAAGCATGTTCCTTATTTGGAATTGATTATTTCGTTGGGATTGATAAAAATTTCCGAACAATTTGTTTTCAATTCAGTCTATAATTGATGCTAGATTTGTTGTGAATTTGCATAACGGACAAATTAACCAACAAATAAATCATCATCATCCTTATTAGGGCGTCAAAATTTACCGTAATTTCAGTTTACCGGTAATCCGATAATTTTTGAACCAATTACCAGATTTTTTAATCTCAAAATTATTATTTTTTTTATGCTAAATATGTATGTTAAACCAATTAAAAATAATATATTATATACTTACGATACATGAAATGGGCAAAAAATATATTATTATTATTTATAAATTTATAAAGCACTACAATAACACAATTTTTTTATTCGCCATTTAATAAAATAAGAGCTGCTATTTTTGAAACTGGCGAAAGTCCAATTTTCAGTTCCAAAAACATTTTGACTTAATTTACAAATTTTAATCACTTGTTTTAATTCGATATGTCCAGGAAAAGCAGAATAAACGTATTACAGGCCACTAGTATTTTTAAATATTGTTAAACGCAAAAAGTTTTGCGAATTAGTTCTCGAAAAGTGGACTTTTCAATTTCAAATATAATGGCTCATATATTGTATGAATTAACAATTTAGGTGAAATTACTGCAATATCATCGGAATTTGAAACTAAGTAAATTTGCTACATCTGATTCCTTGTACATAAATCCGGTCTTTAGCCTCAACTATTATTTTCAATATTGTATATTTTTTGTTCCTGGGTATAGCACTGGGTCAGACTAGTGTTGCCAGAAGGCAAAGTAAAGGAGAGAATTGTCATAAAACGCAATATTTTTTCATTTAATTTACCGGTAAAAATAATAATAATCATAATAATAATTTACCGAGCTATTTTCCGGTCCGTTCACTGGTAAACTGGTAAACCGGTTTACCGGTAATGCACTATGTGTGTATGTGAAGATAACGTTCTCAAATACCACATATTATTCTTTTTTCATTTAACGGTGTACTTTTCATGGAAACATTCATAAATTTATTTGGAATTATTCAAAAAATGTATTTTGTAATTTAGAAAAAATAAAAAAACAAATTGTTTGTTTTTTAAATTTTATAATTATTTCAATAGACCTCAAGATACCAGGCCTGCTCCGTGGATTATGAACCCCAGGCCTCAATTTAACAATCAGACAGCACCTTATTCCATGTATTCTAATAACCAAGGTGAAATAAATCCAGCATATATGGGCGTCGAGAGTCCAAGGTATCGAACAAATCGAGGAAATGTGGATCGAGCGTAAAATGGCGGGCATTTGAATTTTTATTTTTTTTTTAAGATACCAACAACAACAACCTCTGGCCAGCATCATGAAGAGGTCCGTCGCCGACGCTCGAGAACAAGTCAACAACAAACCGAGGTCAAGGAATGAACCGAACCTTCCAAGTCCTGACTATAGTCCACCTCCACAGGTCAGACCTCGTCCTCCATTCAAACCGCAAGCGATGGACAACTCACAGTCATACCACAATAATCCGTACAGACGTTAAAGTCGATTGATAAGAACAATCAAAATTTAAATTTAAATCAATTTTCATTTCAACACACAATATGATGTTTTAATATCAAGAAAACACAGTAAGTAACCTTAATCAGATGTTTTACATCAATAAATTAAATACATACATAAAATATGTATTTAATTTATTGAATTGTAAGTATAATATATCGTTGCCACCAGGGTCATCGTGGTGGCAGCAAATTTTATGTGATTTGTAATAAAGTTTTGTGTTAAAATATGTGACAGATCATTTTTAGTTCATTTATCTGTAACAGATAATTTTGAATGGATTTTATTTATTTGGAGCAAACAAATTTAATTACTGTGGCATTTATTATATATGAACACATTTAGTACAAAATAGATCGACTGATATATTATGAATTTGTGTATTTAAAGCAAAACGTTTTGTTAATTTGAATGTGCAATTTAAATTTGAACATTTCTAAAATGTACAATAGAATGTAGTGTGTAAATATGTATTTTCACGTTAAATGTAAAAATAAAATATATTTTATTTACGTCGTAGTTAATTTGAATTGAAATCCTGTCACACATATGTATGTATTCATATACCTTGTTTCATCTACATATATAAAAATCAATGTTAGTATGTCTGTATGTCACGTATGCGTTCCTATTGCCATGAAACTTATATGAGTTATTATGTGCATGCCCGCGATGGTTTCTGTAAAAAAAACAGCCAAAAACGGGAACGGGAACGGGAAAAAAGGAATGAGTGGCATTGCAACATAATAATTTCTAATTTGTTCGCGTCACCACCTGAGTTGTTAGGGTAAAATAAACAAACAATTGAATAGTTTGAAATGTGTTCGCCGCCTACGTTTTTCCAACAAATTACCATCACTGTAATTTAATTTGATTATTAAGTATTAATTTGAAACTGACGAATTCTCTTATCGAATCACATCGATAAACGGGAACGGGAATTGCATGCGTTATTGTGGCATTGCATCGCATGCCGGGTTCAGCTAGTCAATTATAAACCTTTTTTTTCATATATTGGTTTCTTATTTACATACATACATACACATACAATCGCTTTCGAGTAAACATAGTTGTCTTTGACATTGAGTTTGAATAAAATTGTGTATTTTAAGTCTTACAGCTATGATTTTGCATTGAAACTAAAACTATTTGTACAAAATTGGTGGGAACAGAATCTGAAGACTTTTCAAAACTCTAATAGTGATACAATAAACAGTACAAATAATACATTTACAGCTTACGATTGCGAATTTATGTATTATATATTAATAAAGATTTATTATTATGATTGGTGTTTAAAAGTAAGTGCACGTTTTAAAATCACGGGCGTCTTATAAGTGATGCAATTCTTATTCTAGCCGTGGATGGTCACCAACACCGCCGAGGCTATTTCTTGTCTGACTGAATTATTGCAATTGTGAAAATTTCGTAGAGGGTTTTCCGAGGGTTTTTCCCGACATTTCAGTATATTTTTAGCCCGCACATCAGTTCGATTTGTACCATAAGGTTTGTGTGTGTGTGTGCTTATTACTCATTTTTCTAGGAGAGACACACCTTCGTCGGCAATAAAACATCGACCAGACGGAGCAAATACCCCAAGACGAGCTAAATATGTGCGTATGTATTCGACGGATAATTTTCCACGATCGGTGCAACTAGTCGAGTACAAAATTTCAGCTGTATATGCGGAAAATCGATACTTCATTCTGCAGACATATGTATGTGTATGTATAATACATATTTACGTCTGTTGGTGTCGATGGCGATTCACAAAACTAAAGCCCGAAACAATTTGGTTTAAATTTTAGAACGCATGTTTATAATCTAAATAAATTTACAATTTAAGAAGGTTACAAAAGAAAATTCGATATTGAACTAATAACTATGATAGTGATACAAATTGAGCGCAAATATATGCAAATACTTGCACAAGACAAAATTTCTACTTCCGGTTGGCGGATTTTGTTCAAATTTTTTTAATTATTTAAAATCAGTATAATTATTATACACATTTAATATCAAGAGGATAAAAATAATTTAAAAGGTCAAAATAAAATAATGAAATATTGTTTTAAAAAAAAATACTACTTCCGGTTTACCAATTCTAACCAAAACGTTACCAAATCTAAGTTAGTACATAAAAAATACAAATATAAATTTTCAGCTTAATACGTTCAGGGGTGTGGACAGGATCCAGGCGACAACATTTTTGATCTTTCTAATAGGAGAAAATCCCACTTCCGGTTGATTTAATTTGATGGTTTTATTTTTTATTTTTACTTAAAATCACTATCTTTATTATACACAATATATATCAAGACGCTTAAAGTAATTTAAAAGGTCAAAATAAAATAATGAAATATTGTTTTTAAAAAAAATACTACTTCCGGTTTACGAATTCTGACCAAAACGTTACCAAATCTAAGTTAGTACATAAACAACACAAATATAAATTTTCAGCTTAATACGTTCAGGGGTGTGGACAGGATCCAGGCGACAACATTTTTGACCTTTCTAAGAGGAGAAATCCAACTTCCGGTTCATTAAATTTGATGGTTTTATTTTTTATTTTTACTTAAAATCACTATATTTTGTAACCGTCTTAAATTGTAAATTGTAAATTTAAATAATTTTCTTTTGTAACCTTCTTAGTGAGCGTAAATTGTCGGAAATTACTCTAACCCATTTATCTGGTAGTCTGCGCTCATCATTGTTTTCATGATTGATTGTGATTTATGAGTGAAATTTTGATCAACTCTCTTCCATTTGGGCCTTACAGGGATGTTTTGTATTTGTAGTTGTTTCTTACATATTTATTGAAACTGGCTGTAGGTGCAAGGCATTCCTTAAGCTATATTTTATTTGATATTTTTACTTTATCTGTTATTATTAAATGCTATTTTTTATGTTTATGTATGGATGTATTTATGTTTATGTTTAATTGTTATTTTGTTTTTTTTTTTGTGTTATATTTTTTGACCATTGTGGCGCTTTAGGAATTCCTGTTATGCCACAATGGTCTGTTTAGAATAAATAAATAAATAAATAAATAAATAATCAACAACAAAAAAATGAACATGGAAAGTGGCGAGCTATATTATTTACATACGTATGTAAATACTTACTTTTTGTATGAGGTTCCTCGTTACTTGTGTAATGTTTAACTTTTGGTCCCCTCATTCACTCTTTTGTTGGGAAAAATAATATAAATAAATTTTTGCAATACTATTGATAGTATATATGTATATATGTAGTTGTAAAATATAACTTTGATGATAAAATAGTGGGAGTAATAAATAATTATTTATATTTAGGTAAAATAATAGACATGTCCAGTAGTAAAGAAAAAGAAGTAAAGAGACGTATGAAATTAGGATGGAGTGCATTTGGACGAATGAATGTTGTTTTTAAAACAGAAATGCCACTCTGTATGAAGAAAAAGATCTTAGATCAATGCGTTTTGCCAGTGATGACGTATGGATGCGAAACTTATGTAGACATCGAACCCCAAGATGCTACACTAAGTCCAATGCACTCAAAGAAGTAATGGAACTATATGCTTGAAATAACGAGCTAAGATAGGAAACGGAATACGTGGGAGAAGTATGACAAGGGTTATGGATATAGTGAATATATGTACTGAAGAGATTTATATGGCAATGGGCGGGCCACTTGGCCACGTGGACAACATATGTATGTAAATGCTAAAATGCTACCTGAGATAATGTCAAAAGGAAGACCGCAGGGAAGATGGGTAGACAAAAATGTGTGGAGTGAGATGGATGAGAGTTGCGCAAAACAGAAACGAGTAGAAAGTGTATTGGAGAGGTCTGCATCCAGCAGTGGCAAATGGCTGTAGATGATGATAACTTTTTTTTTATATAACAACATATAAGCCTTTAAAAAATACCTAAATCTAAACGAAAGTTCAGTTATTTGGTAACAGTGACGCAGACAAATTCATTATCATGATATTTGATTTTCTATCGAAGAGAAGTAACAAAAAGGATAATTTATAGATCGATTAATGACTATTTGTCCCGTGTCCTATGCTAGTGCACCTGTTTTATGTACTTGTCTAGTTTTCATATTGTACATATATTATAAGTCATAAAGGAACTTACAGCTGCAAATCTATATATGTACATACATACATATGTATGTTTGTACATTGAATATCTGTACCTACTAGAGTTAACTAGGAAAGTTAATATTTATTTTCAATTTTTAAGATACCTACATATGTATGTATATTCAACGCTATTTCATAGTATTTTACGTAATGAATATTGCCAAAGTCAATACACTTTAGGTTTCGTTTGTTTTTTTAGAATAAACGTAGGGTTGAGAAGTTGTACTTGAAGCCTTTGTAAGATTCGTAGCATGGAAAGTGAATAAACTTCTAATTTTTCATTATATAAATTAAATGAAAAGATCTTATAATTGAAATAAAATGTATACAAGATGTATTTAGCTTTAGTTTGTGTGTATAAACTACCAGTGGAAAATTAAAATGCTATATATAGAATGCTGATTATTTCTTAAAGAACTGTTATAATTTTGATTAAAAAAATCACAATCGTATTACTAGTCTACTTCAAATGTGTGATAAATATTTGGGTTATATGTACATATATGTATGTATGTATGTATGTATGTATTTGGATTCAAATTTGAATGATCCGCATCACTTTAGTTGATGGATCAAGATTATCGAAATACCGAAATAAAGAGGCCGAAATTCCACGATAAGGTAATTAAAATAGAAAAAAAATTATATTCTCGTCACATAAATATTACTCAATGAAAATTATTTAATCCTCCAACTCATTATATAGGGAAAGGTGAAAGGAAGATGGAGATCGCGAAAGAAGAGGATATTATGTCTTAAAACTCTACGATGAAGATTTTAATTTGAAATTTACTTGAATGGTTCGAGAAGAGCGCAAAGTGCTGCAGCGGTCTCCAAAGTGCATTATAATATTTGAAAATAATTAAATTATTTTATAATAAAGTAGTGGCACTAGTGGTATAGAGCACTAGTGGTTTTACCCGACTTCGCTCAGTATTTGTAATATAAACCAATTAAACAGGGCTAATCTAATAGTAGATATTTTATTAAATTTATTTGAATAGTATTATTTTATTTAAATTTATTTGAATAGTATTATTTTATTTAAATTTATTTGAATATTCATTATTTTTTAATTAAATTTAACGACACGGATTCTACGAACCAAAACTTAATATTAGATTTATTGTTATATATAAATTAATAATTAAAATTAGAGGACGAAATTAATTTTATTACTTTTATTATTTTTAAATAAAAGAAAAACAATTTGGCTTTACATCCTGATTTAATTTGACTAGCACAAAATTGAATCAACTGTACGTAAAAGCTTTTGGAAAAAATTCTATTTATAAAAGTGTTTTCTTTCGTTTAAAATTGAATTGTAATTATTACTATTTCATCTGAAGCACTATTTATTTAATCATATTCAGTTTTGATAAAACTTTGCATATACATATGTATAGTTCAAAGATTATTGTTAAACATTAGGAACTACATTCTTTGTCAGCGAATTTTTAAATTACTGTATGTATGTATGTGTGTATGTATATAAAATCATTTCATGATTTTACATGTCAAATAAAGAACCAACTGTCAAAATAAACCGACCATTTAATTAAATCACTGACCAATTTATAAATACAGGGCTTATCAAAAAATTATTTAATGCTATTTTGTTAGACCCAGTGGCGTAGTGAAGGGGGGGGTCTGGGGGGTCTGAACCCCCCCTTGGCGGAGCGCAGTCGGCGGCAAAATATCCCACTCATGCCATTTTAGTTTTTTTGGAAATGATAGAATTGGTAATGAAAGCATTAACAAAAATTTCATCATGGGAAGATCGAGATTCATCAATTAATGCGAATCATTTAATATGTGCCATGAAACAAATGGAATTCATTGTAGCACTTCATGTCTTAGCCAAAGTTTTTTCTATAAGTCTGCCACTGAGTAGAATTTTGAAAACGGTGCATATAGATTTATGCACTGCAATGGATGTGGCCATAAACGTCGAATCTATAATAAAAAACCTTAAACAAAATAATGAATGTGAATTTTCAATTATATTCCGTGACGTTAAGAGGGCTGTACACCCGAAACCTTAATTTTGTTGCCGTTCCTTTTTTCGATATATATATATATTGAGTGAATGCGACAATATATGTATATCAATATACATATATATTGAGTGAATGCGACAGTTGCGCTTCGACCAGATAATACGTATTTTAAATCGACAAAATCGAGGTTTCGTATTCTCCAATTTTCTCCTCCGAAACTGAACTAATTTTTAAAAAAATTTCATCATCGGTATAAGAAAGATATTTTCTATGCAACTGGGCACGTATTTTTTTTTAAATCGACCGAGAAATAAGCACTCTTTTCTTGGGTGTAAAAAAGAGGCGATTTCGTAGATGTTTGGCGGCTCCTAGCTCCTATAAAAAATAACTAATCAAAAAAATAAAAGCATGCCAATTAGGGTTTCTGACCCGGGTTGACCCGAGACAGACATTCCCGGGAATTCACGGAATTTTTGTTGTCCCGTGTCCCGGGAAGTTTTATCTCGAATCCCGGGAATTGGATTTAAAAAATTCTTTTAAACATACAACATTTTCACGACTGCACAAAGGGAAATAATAAATCAAATACACAAAGAATCGTAAAATATTCTCAAAAATTAAAATCGAAGAAAAAAGAAGACTAAAACTGATTTTTTTAACATAAAATTTAAATAATTCTAATTTTATACCGAACAAAACATTCTTTAAATGTATATATATTAAATGCGAATGTATATCCTACGGTGAAGTTTCACATAATAGTTATTATGGAGCGATTATATCCTTCTTGTATTGACGATTCCACAATGGAAGAAACTCTTTTAGATTTGGATGCAGACGAAGCAATTGTGTGTTTGACGATGAATGAATGAATGAGTTATCAAAGACGAATATACAAAATAACGTAAATAAAAATAACATCGAATTTAAAAAAGAAATTAAAATAAACATGCTGACAGGAGAAAAAACCGATAACTTAAAAAAATTGTTTTCATCCCTTTTAACAATAAAACCAACTTCGGCCGAAACTGAAAGGGTTTTTTCCATTGCTGGAAATTTTTGTACCAAATCTAGAATTATACTTTCGGATTCTCATTTAAATATTTTAGTATTCTTAAGAAGCTACTTTAAATAAGTTTACTTTCATAATTAAATTTTTTCGAGTTAATAGATATATTATGTATTGTTTTGTAAATAAATAAATATTTTTTTTTAATAAAAAATATATTAAATTGAAAAAAAAAGTTTTTTTGCGTGTGTCCCGGGATCCCGGGAATCCCGGGAACGACCCCGGGATCCGTCCCGTGTCCCGGGAATTGAAAAAGTCCGGAAAATCAGAAACCCTAATGCCAATGGTGGATATCCATATCATATTAAAAAATAATTTCTCTAGTGCCATAATTGAGGAAGGAAGAAGTGTAATACGTTTGTATGGACAAGGCGCTGGTGTCCAGCCCTCTTAAAGAAATATCGAAAAAGTTCAATATAGAAGAATCTAGTTTTGTTTCAAATCTGGAATCTAATCCATCGCACTATTTTCGTTTAAAAATTTTTGTACCATTTTTGGATAGTTTTTTATCACAAATCCATGACAGATTTTTAGGACATAAATATATATGTACTTGAAAATTTCCAACGTTTGCCTCCTGATGGAAATGGCTCTCAACCATCAAGTGATTTAAAAAATAATATAAAGGCTTTGGGGGAAATTTACAACCAAGATATATTTTGTGGGCCTTGCATTCTGACTGGAGAGTTGGAAATGTGGTGGCAATACATATATAAGTACTAGTGAAAATTCCACTAGACCAAAAAACGCACTAGCTGCAATTGCAATTTGCAATCCTTCAATATTCCCCAATATTTACATACTTCTAAAAATTCTAGCCACAATTGAACGGAGCTTTTCCACACTACGACGACTAAAAACATATTTAAGAAATACGATGTCGGAAAATCGACTAAATGGACTTGCTTTATTAAATATTCATAAGGATATAAATGTTAGTGCAGAAAAAAAAAAAGATATGTTTACAATAAAGACGCGAAGATTGTATCTGTGAATTTCGTACTTTTTTAAAGTTTTCATTATTTTTATTTTATTTGAATTTTTTTCATACCATATTTTTATTACGTATTTACTTTATTTTTATATGTTGTAATTTTATATTAATTAAATATAAATTATCTTGCCTTTCTTCCTGTCAAAATCCCCCCCTTGATAAAATCCTGGCTACGCCACTGGTTAGACCTATACAAGTAAATATATGTATGTACATAAATATATGCACATACATATGTTGTTTAAATCGATGCTCAGACTTATTTTTTTTACTTTTATTTGCGACTGAAGATTGCGACATATTTTTGTCTGCGTATATATGAGAGACACAACCCTGCGAGAAATTCGAATTGATCAAATACATTTTGTCGCCTCATATTGTGCAAAATTCTCGTTTCTCGAAAGTATTCTTTTAGAAATTAGCGTAGCTATAAAGTATTTAAATATATAAATTGGTGATGCTACCCGGCTTCGCTCGGTAAATGGAAATGTAGTCTAGTAGTGAGAATACCGTCGAACAATGAAAAAATCTTCATTTGATTTTTTATTAAATTTATTTGAATCGAAAAAAAAAAAAATTATTTAACATCCGACCAATCACAAACGTCTTTGACCAATCCAGCCAATCAGAAACGACTTTGATGATAGCCAATCAGAAACGAATGACAGACGTCGTTTTGGTTTTATATATAAGATACATATATCCTCTTTATACAAAAATGAGAAATTAATGAATTTTCTTTATATTTTTAGTTTCTCTAGAAATATTACTTACGAGCATCATAATTCGTCTATGCATTTTACGTACACATTTAATACACGAGAAAAAATACTCACTTACACCATGCGATGTACATATGTATGTATGTAGATACAAATCAGTCGAAATCTCGAGGTCAAATTTTCTCACCATCACACTTCATCTATTGATACTTCGTATACAGATATGTATGTAAATAAAGTATAAACACTATGTTTCAGGTCACGGATTACGGATACGTTCACAATATTTTACAATGACAATGTTGAATAATTGATGCGTAGGACAGCAATTCGGAAATTAAAAGTGCGATCGCGTGATTCGATCATTTTCGATCTTTTATTGTCGGTCGTTAAAGACGATGGACAAACTGTGGAGCACGGAACAGGCGAACCGCCTATAATTGGCCGTCTAGTTATCAGAACTCTAATGAAACCCCACACACAACATTTCTATCCAACGAATAATAATTCTGAAAAGTGAATACCTACACAATATCTTGCAATTAGTTTTTAATTTAATTTTAAAATAAATTATCTTATAGTGAAATTGAACTTATATATGTACATATGTAAGCATGTCCTTATATTATAGTTTATATAACCAGCAGCATGGACTAGTGGTTAGTATACCTTGCTATGGTCAGTATGGTTACAAGTTCGAGTCACAATGATTACTGCTCTAGCCAAACCTTGGTTTGTGACCAGGTCGGTCGTTTCCTATCAGAGTTTGCCAATTTTTATGATTTTCATTGAAACGATTCCTGCAAAATTGGCTTTCGCAAGGCAAAATTGGCAAGATTCGCCGGGTTTCTCTCCATAGATGTCTCTGTGGATGATTATTGTATAAAAATTCGTATGGTTGTATAAATATTTATTGATCGTATTGTATGCGATGTTTACAATCCACTTTGGGCGAAGGCTCCTGTATTTATAGGCGAAGGATATTGTATTTTTAAATTTCTTCAATAAGCCTCCTCCTTCTATAAATTAAATAAATAAATAAAAAATCCAGAATCATTGTTATTCCAAATCTTGGAGGGGCTTCACAAGTGGAATAAATAAGCTTTATTGATCTAAATCCGGCTCTGCCTTAATACTTTTATCAAAGATCGGCGTTGCATGGATGCTTTTCGCACAAAAAATGGTGCATTATTGTCAATTTAGAAAAACCATGCTTTTTTGCTCTCTTGCTTCAACCAACGCTGAACAATTAGAAAATAGATAAATTGGCCCATCTGTCAAAGAGGTTGTGCATCACCGATTTGTAGCCATTCGCCATCCACTACTAGACGAAAGCCTCTCCTCACCACTTCCGTTCACTTCTGTTGGACCAACTTTCATCCATCTCATCCGAAACATTTTTCTTATTTCTTCCACCCATCGCTATTGTGACCTTCCTTGAACCCTTTAACATTCATTTATCCTTCCATACATATTTCTAACTACATACATACATACATATATAACATTTCAATTTCTTCAATCTCTCCACTATATCAACTACCCTCGTCATACTTCTCACCCACCTATTCCGTTTCCTATTCCTCCTCGTGATGCCTAGCATACAGCTTTCCATCAAAGTATTTACATACATATGTATATAAAACGATGTCAAAATCTATTTTTAAGTTTTGTCATAACACCCACGCCGTACACATATACATACATATTGTTGATGACAACATATCTTAACCTTAATGTAAGAAGTGCCTATGTCATTTAATATAAAACAAATGAGATCTACATATGTTAAGTACATGTTAATGTCAATATGATACAAAATGCGACATATTTATATTTTATTAAATGCTTGGATATGATTCCCTTGAACTTCGGAGAAACTTCTCATTAAATCGTTTTGTTTTTCAGTTTCTACGTGGTAATACGTCATGCCCGTCTTTACTGGAACAGTTAGGACTTTATGCAGTGGCGGTCACCCTAATAGTTTCCATGGGTTCCTGGAAACCCGTTGTTAAAAATCAAAAGTTTCCGGAAACCCGTTATTCAATCTAAAAATTCATACAATTTTTGTCAAAAATTATACAAATCTTGAAAATTTAATGAACTTTCATGTAATAGTACCTTGGACGAAAAAAAATGTATAATACATATATGTATATGTATATATATTTTCAAAATAATTTTTTTGAAAAAAAATTTGGAAACCCGTTGTTGGGGTTTCACCCAAATTGGGGTGACACCACTGACTTTATGTCCTTAATAATCATATGCATGCTAGACATCATCATTTGATGGTTGTACCTACTGCCAGCTTTATCGGATGACTCATATTTCAAGAAATATCTGACTTATCAATTATATCGTTGCTGCTGTGTCCGATTGTGATATTTTCCACCTCAGTGAGCGTAGGTTGTCGGAGATTATTTTAACCTACAAAAATGTCTGGTAGCTTGCGCTCATCATTATTTTTATAATTGTATGTGATGTATGAGCGGAATTTTGATCTCCTCCCTTCCATTTGGGTCTCGCAGGGATGTTTTGTATTTACAGTTGGTTCTTACATGACATTCCTTACTATCTCTCCTTTTGTTAATGCCATTGTTTTTTTATTGACTTGACTTTGGCTTAGTGGTTGAGACTCGTTGAACACAGATATACCTATAAGAGGATATTTGTCACCACGGCAAAGTCTCGACGAATGAATTCATAGTTTCATTCGTCGAGTTATTCAAAGTTTAGGCTCTTTATCGATTTACTAGTGGTTTTACCCGGCTTCTCTCGGTATTTGTAATATAAACCGCTTAAACGTGACTAATCTAATAGTAAATATTTTATTGAATTTATTTGAATATTTTTATTTTATATAAATTTATTTGAACACTCGTTTGTTTTTTTATTAAATCGACTGTCACGAACAAACAAACGTATATACTAAGTCTTTTTCGAAATTATATGTATAGGAGAATCCGGCGACTGCGCCCCCGAGGACTTCGAATCCTTTGAATCAAAAAAAATCGAATCGGCGCCTATGAATCGAAAAAAAAAAAATCGAATGTGATGTCTACGAACCAACCAACCAAGGTTACATATATGCATAGTCTCTTTCGAAATTATATATTAGATTATGTTCGGCTAGCGTTATCCGACACACGTATAAATAAATAAATAGTGTCGTATAAATAAATAAATATTTTTCATTGACACTATGATATAGGCACTTCTGACATTGAGGTCGAGATACTTTTCAGGATTTGAGTTCATTTCCGAAGTTATTTACGAAGTCTTCCGACAGCGAAAGTTAATACGTTGGGTAAATATACATACATATGTAATATCTATGTATTTCATCATTTTAATCAAAAATTTCCCTTGCATTTAACAGTGCATGTGAATGTTTTCCAATAGTTGAGGGAACAAAAATGAAACTTTATATACATACATATGTACTAGTGGTTTTACCCGGCTTCGCTCGGTATTTGAAATATAAACCGCTTAAACATGACTAATCTAATAGAAAACATTTTATTAAATTTATTCGAATAGTTTTATTTTATATTAATTTATTTGAATACTCATTTGTTTTTTTTATTAAATGGACTTGAAATTGAGAAATGTTATAATAATAGAAGTGGCTTTAGGCGTTATATTGTTGTCAAGTGACGATTGTCCACAGACAATCCTAAATAATTTTAGCATCAGTCGTATATGATGCTTGGTGTTCGACGTATGTATGTCTGATAAAAACTTATCTGGGCAAGTGCATCGTTAAAAATTGCACGATGCATTCAAAAACACACAATAAACAAGATGGGATACATTTTTATAAGTAAATTGATCATTCAAGTAACATATTATTCAATTAAATGCCGAATGCCGACGTTTTCATGAAAACGTCGTCATTCTGCAATAGCATACGCATACGCGTACAATATTGCATAGTTACGGAAACGGTACGCGTGTTATTGAAACAAGAAATGTATTCGAAAGGGCGCTTATATTATTATAGTCTCTTTCGAAATTATATGTATATCAGAATCCAGCGCCCCCCCTCCCCGGCACCCTCCAGGGCCTCCGGGGACTTCGCCCCCTAGGCCTTCACCCCCGGGGCCTTCGAATCCTTTGAATCCATAAAAAAATAAATCGAATGTGTTGTTTACGAACCAACCAACCAATGTTACATACATATATACAAAGTCTCTTTCGAAATTATATATTAGATTATACACTAGTGGTTTTACCCGGCTTCGCTCGGTATTTGTAATATAAATAAACCGCTTAAATATGGCTTAAATATAATAGTAAACATTTGATTAAATTTATTTGTATAGTTTTATTTTATTTAAATTTATTTGAATACTAGCTGAACCCGGCATGCGTTGCAATGCCACAATAACGCACGCAATTCCCGCTCCCGTTCCCGTTCCCGTTCCCAGTCGCGTTCCCCTTCCCGTTCTCGTTCCCGTTCTCGTTCCCGTTTCCGTTCTCGTTCCCATTCCCATTTGTCGGAAAAACGCAGGCAGCGAACACATTTGAAATTATTCAATTATTTGTTTATTTTACCCTAAAAAACATTTGAAATTATTGCGTTGCAATGCCATTCATTCCAGTTTTTCCCGTTTCCGTTCCTGTTTTTACACGAATAAAGTAGATGGTTTTCCGATGCGTGAGCAGACCACATACTCCGGTTATTTTCATAAACTCCTTTGCAGTAAAAGAGTTTCCAGTCTTGCATCCCGTTGCTCGTCTGTTTCTTTCGTGCTTGAGGTGTATGTATATTGACCAGTCGCTTTTCGTTTGGGTGGCATAATTAATTGAATGTTTGAATTGATATTGTAAATATTCCTTTGTTTTTGTAAATGTAATTGTTCGTTGGTTTTCGTTGATCGTCTGTTTTTTCAGCGACTTTGGCGAATACGAATTTCTTTTCTTCAATTGGCAGGCGTCGCGTTTCAAATAATGGTTGTAGTTGGCGGACTTTTATATCGGGTTTCAAATAATGGTTGGAGAAAACAACGTCAAAAACGGTGTCTAATAATGTCCACATTCGCAGTCCGTGTTCAAAACGGTGTCCAATAACGCATGCATTCCCGTTCCCGTTTCTGTTTCTCGAAATGTTTCGATAAGTGAATGTTTCAGTTTCTAATTAATCTTCAAAATAAGGCTTCGCTCGGTATTTGTAATATAAACCGCTTAAACATGACTAATCTAATAGTAAAAAAAATAAAGAAATTTAAAAAATAAATAAATAATTTTTTATTTTTTAAAAACAATAATTTTATTTATTTTTTAAATTTTTTTTTTTTATTTATTGGTTGGTTGCCAACGTAAACATTTCCTTAACTACACTCTGGCGCTTCATACTTTCGCGTCGATAAAATGTAATTACGAATATTATTATTATTAAGAGGTTTTTTCCCTTTTTTACATACCTCCTTTTTCACATAAATCTTTCCGGACATGCATACAACAAATCCTGAAAGTTTCATCGTAATCGGCTATTCGGTTTAGGAGCCTATTCAAAACAGACAGACAGACAGACAGATATTGATTTTTATATGTATATAGATTTATTTGTTATTTTATTAAATTTAACATCACGCTTCTACGTACGAACCAAACAATATTTGTTTGTTTGATTCTACGAATCAAACAATTTATGTACATTTATACTAAAATTCTAGAATATTCCATGGTATTATACCGGAATATCAGTGGCGTGCGGTAAAAGTCTCTCTCCCCCCCGTCGTACATCCTCACTTATTTTACATATGTGTATAAGTACGGCGGAGTGGGTACTCAAAGGTAACGAGTGTTCCAAAACAACTTAATAATTTAATCATCTCCAATAGACTACTCACTCTTTGTTCTTATGTTTTGTATACGTCTCAAAATAATTCTGCTACTCTTCAAACCCACGCCTTAATTTGAAGCAATCTGAAATATAAATAAAAATTTTAAAAATTAATTACTAATAATGAAATAAAATTCAATGTAGGAAATATTTATTTACTTTTTTGTTTACATATGTATATACACACACATATATATATATATATATATATATATATATATATATATATATATATATATATATATATATACATATATATCTGTATGTGTATGTGTTGTATCCGTGTGCATTCGTCGCTTTGAACCGATCTGTAAAGGCGAGTGTTCATGTTCTATGAAATAAAATAAAATTAATAAACAAAACAATATATCAAGCAAATTTGTTAACTTGTTCTAGAATTTTTGAATGAACATTTTGAAACACGAAAATCATTTGCTTCCAATAGAAATATTCCCACGACATGTCATGTACATATATATATTTAAAGGATATTGACTAATATGTATCGTTATATGATGTATTCGAGTGGAGTGATTTGAAGGAAAAAGTAGGTATATGTATCAGTGGCGTGCGGTAAAACTATCTCTTTTCCCCCCGTCGTTCATCCTCACTCAATTTGCGCGAGCAGGATACAACAGTTGGTTGGTTTTATCTTTATTTATATATGTATGCTATTTTTTATTTATATATATATATGAGTAATTTATCTTTATTTATGTGTATTTATGTGTTTATGTGTATATGCATGTATAATGTTTGTATGTTTATGGATGTATGTAATGTATGTGTATGTGTATATGTATATGTATATGTGTATGTATGTATATGTATATATGAGTATTTTTATATTTATGAATGCATGTATGTGTATTTGTGTATACGTGTAAGAATTTGTGTATATATGGATGGTGTACATATATGTTTATATAATTGTCTTTGGCCAGGAAGGTGCATTGGGTTTACCTGTTAGGCCTTCTTGGTGTAAATTAAATAAAAAAATAAAAAATAAAATAAAATAAATAAATAACAGGAACAACGGTACAGGCTTTTCCTCCCGTATCCTGCGCGCGCACATTAAAACAAGGCTGTATGACAAAAAAAGAGGGATAATTTCACCGCATGCCACTGATATATATATTATATATACATAGTACCGTTTACCATGCACCCTTTTTTTTTTTTTTGATCTTTCGACCGATATTTGCTTTTTCGATGCCTTTTCACTTTCGGTGCCGTGAGGTAGACCCATTAGATGTACATATGTAAAATCGGGGAACAAAGTGAATCAGTCGCGAGGGTTTCCGAATGCAACCTCGTCCGTGGTCATTTTCTTTATATAATATAAGCATGTTATTCTATGCATATTTTTTTAATTGGCATTTCGTGTCTCGATGCAAAACGTGTTGGGGGTTGACGCGCGCGCAATTTCAATTGTGTTGCACAGCAGCCAGGGGAGAGGAGCGAAGGCCCCGGCAGTACGGCCGGAACCTTCGAGCGTGCTCTACACCTCACCTGTTGCTACTCCACAGTGCGCGCGACTTTTAAAATCCCTTTGTGACTTTTCCGGGGAAATCTGACCATCTCGTGCATTCTACGAAAGCATCGTTTATATTTCGACTCTTCAAAATTAAAAATATTCATTTTTCTGCGTAAAATTTGTGTAGAATTTCGTCTATCGTTGGTTCACTCTTTATCTATTTTACGGCGTATATTGTAAGTCTCATTTTTATTTCCCTAACAAAATAAAATAATTATGGAAGTATTTCAAATACAAATATTCAATAAGTATTAATTATTCGTTTATTGATTTCAATATGTTAATAATTGATATTTTTCCATACAATGTAATCTTCTTGTGAGTTATATAAGACATTATCAAAATAATTCAACACATATTTCACACCTAAATTTAATTTTCAAAAGAAGACTTATTTTTGAAATCATCAGTACATAAGTTAATCTGTTGAACAGAGTATACACTTTATACACTAAAATGTTTACAATTAAATTAAAATTCGTTACAATTAAAATGAAAAACTATGTACTTCAGTTGAGCTTTTTTGTATGGAAGCGCGAATATATTTTTTACTTTGTTGTATTCGAATGCTAGTTTATTTGAAATTTAACTGTATGTACATATGTATAGATACTGAATGGAAGCAGCTGGTTGACCGGACATCATAGTCACGATCCTCAGTGATGAGGAAACCGACAGCAATATATGTACATATAGATACATATATTGAACTAAATGTGGTCATTAATACATTTTTAAGGGCTAATGTTTTTGTATATTGAATATGTTTAATCGTTTTTCATAAAAATATTAAGGAATAGATCATAGCTTAAATGAGAATTGAAAGAAAGAATGATAAAGCGCGAATGTTTGATTTAAATGTTTTAAATATCTCGTAAAATTACATTATTCAAATTGTATTAAAACACAAATTCAGTCAAATACATACACGATATTAATTAAATAACCAGCGTATTGAAGAGATCAAAACGACACATTTTGTAGTTTTAATTTTTTTTCACCAGTATAATTGATTTTTAGCTTTATACATATGTATATGCTTAAAAATTTGTACTCTTTTTCGACACACTACGGTTTTTCAGGTTTTTTAAAGTGAATAAAATCAAAAGCTCTTTGTAATACATTTTTTCAATCCAATAATGAGAAAACGTATATGTAGATGTAATCTCTATTCATTTATTAGCTAGTACTTATCGAAGTGCATTCGTAATTAACATATTGTACTCGACTTTCCTCCCGGGAATTTTCATTGCGTCGACACCGCGTTTTTCATGTAGCTTCGGGGAAAGTTTTAAATAGGAAAAAATTAAAAAAGATTACGGCGAGGATGAACTGCAAAAACCAAACAAAAGAATAGGTTTTGAATTTTTCGCATCACAAAGCACGCTTCAAATACGAGCTCAAATATTCAAAGTGCACAATACCAACCAGACGAACTATGTACATACATACAACAATAATGACTATATACAACCATGTATATTTTGCTTAACCACGCTTTCATCATATAAATTTTACTGAAATTCAAATTCAGACAATGGAAATTTCGGTATAATACCATGTAATACCCTATATAATTTTAAATAAATAAATTTAAATAGAATTTTAGTATAAATGTACAAATATACATATATATATATATATATATATATATATATATATATATATATATATATATATATATATATATATATATATATATATATATATATATATATATGTACATTTATACTAAAATTCTATTTAAATTTATTTATTTAAAATTCTATAGGGTATTACATGGTATTATACCGAAATTTCCATTGTCTGAATTTGAATTTCAGTAAAATTTATATGATGAAAGCGTGGTTAAGCAAAATATACATGGTTGTATATAGTCATTATTGTTGTATGTATGTACATAGTTCGTCTGGTTGGTATTGTGCACTTTGAATATTTGAGCTCGTATTTGAAGCGTGCTTTGTGATGCGAAAAATTCAAAACCTATTCTTTTGTATGGTTTTTGCAGTTCATCCTCGCCGTAATCTTTTTTAATTTTTTCCTATTTAAAACTTTCCCCGAAGCTACATGAAAAACGCGGTGTCGACGCAATGAAAATTCCCGGGAGGAAAGTCGTATGTATGTATGTATGTATGTATGTACATATGTAGTATGTATGTACATATGTGTATGTATGTACGTAGAAATGTATGTATGTATGTATGTATGTATGTATGTACATATATATATATATATATATATATATATATATATATATATATATATATATATATATATATATATATATATATATATATATATATATATATTTATGTATGTATGTATGTATGTATGTACATATATCTTCAAATGTGGAAAACAGAAAAAAGAATATTCATATGGAATCTACTGTTTTCAATACAATATATGTATATGTTATAATATAATACAACTAGGTCGAATGTCGAAGAGTAGCTTTAAATTATTTAGATTACGTTTTCAAAAGCTCAATATGATAATAAAGTCTTAAGGGAATTCTAATCTGGTACATCAAATCAAATAAAATGTGATGTAGATTGAAAAAAAATCGTTTAAAAAGTATTCGAATACACAAATTTGAGATCGCTTATTATTCCAATCGGTTAACCGACCGATACATACAAATCGGGGTTTGAAATTTGCGGCAAAACTTCCGGATCCTCGCCTTATTGATTTATCTGAAAATAGCGAAAGAAAAACGACAAAGTCGCAAAGTGGACATCGAATGTCGCCGCGACGGGAATATAAATCGAGCGATTAGCCGTCAAAATCGAAATGTTAACGAGTGACATTGACGCGTAAATTAACACGTTTCTGGCCGAACGAATTGATCGCCTAATTGTCCGACATAATGCACAATAAAAAGTTTTACGATCGCTATTAACGACAAGCTGTCTTCTCGTTTGCGAATGTGTCGGATATAGGTATGCCATAGTTGCACATCGCTCGCCGGCCCGAACGCACGTCAATTGATAACAATCAATCAATATAATAAATAAAGAAAGACATACATACTGGTATACGTATAATAAATAAGTGGTTCCACAGTTCTCTGGTGCTGGATTCGACGAGGGCGTAATTTACCCTGAACTATGAAATTTGGGCGTTGACTTGTGTGTGTTCGAGAAATACGCTCTGTGAAAGTGTGGTGAACTTTATTGACAGAAAAAAAACCAAGGCAAAAACAAGTGCTTAACTGTTTGACTATGTCTCAGCGTGTGGAGATATCCGTCATTGAAAATGTACCGGTAAGTGTTCAATATATTATATTATTAAATTATTTACATACTTTACATGCATATATCCAGTGGCGGATCAAGTTAATGTGGGGTCCCAGGCCCTTTTTTAGCTTCAAAAGACTTTTTATGAAATTAAAAATCAATTAAAATTAGACACCTGAAGGCAGGTCCAACAATTGGCGATATTCAATGAGACATTTCCTTATTTCGTTTAAAAATTACACTGTTCGACAGGAAAAATGGTTCAGAGACGAGATATGACTTTTCTTATAGATCTATGCCCAGTAAACACGAATCTGGTAATAAAAAATGTTGATTGGCTAGAGATTCGGAGATATGTTGTTCGGTCGATGTCTCAAAATCTGTCGATTTCCTGTACAAAATGAATATTGGAATCAATATTATTCAATAGTTTCAAACTAAACAGAATCACAACAGACCTGTGGAATAGGCCTACTGGGGAAAAAACGTTAAAAAAACGCCCTAAGTACACTACCTATGAGGTGGCGTGGAAACGTGTACATATTATGACAATTACAACTTCTTGAATCGTTATACCTCAGAAACGGTGGCTCTTAGGAAAAAAACTATTGATACATTTTTAATAGATAATTTTATGATCTACAATTTTTGTCTCAGGTAATTTTATGATAAAACTTACCGTTTTGCTGAAAATCGCGAAAAACCCATATTTTTTACCTTTGACCTCAGGTAAATTTTTTTCCAGGTATCAGAACGATGAGAAGTTTTGACATGTCATTTATAATTATGTTTTGAACAATTTTACTCACTTTCAGCTTGTTGTGAATTTATGTACCTTCACGCTTATTTTTTGGTCTAATTTGACCGAACTAATAGTCGAGTATTTTATCTTTCATTTGTAGTACTTTCCAGCTTTCAAGTCTCTCTAAGACTTAGAGAGATTTGAAAGCTGAAAATTATATATCCATAACTTTAATTTTTGAATGAAAGCTTTTACTTTGTCTTTTTGAACAAGTGGGTGTATTTGTGATCCCTGCATTGATTTATTTAAACCGTTCAATTTTCGAAAAATTTCAACCAAATAGGCAAGTTTAACAATAAAATTATCGTTCGTCCACAAATGTGCCTCTTCATGTTGGTTTTATTCGAGAAAGGTTGCTATTTCTTCTTTGAGTTCAAACATCCTTTAGAATCATTTTTGCACGAGCTTGCCAGCGAACTTCACAATAATACAAAAGTGAGGTATAATTTGCTTCCAAGCACAAAGCTTTGCAAACAGCTTTGCTCTCAAAGGACTATTCTTAATGTAGATGCTGTTCAGTTGCTCGCTCATATTTTTTGACAATAGAGCTGCTCTGAGAATTATACAGTGTGTCCAGATAGCATGTGGTGCTTTCTTTTTGATCAATGCTTTAAGACCTGCTTTGTGTCCGGACTTAGAGTGAGCTCCGTCGGTACACAGTCCAATTATTATTTTATGTCGTTCACAATGCTTTTTATTTTATGTCGTTCACAATTATTTTATGTCGTTCACAAGCTTTCAAATCTCTCTAAGACTTAGAGAGATTTGAAAGCTGAAAATTATATATCCATAACTTTAATTTTTGAATGAAAGCTTTTACTTTGTCTTTTTGAACAAGTGGGTGTATTTGTGATCCCCTGCATTGATTTATTTAAACCGCTCAATTTTCGAAAAATTTCAACCAAATAGGCAAGTTTAACAATAAAATTATCGTTCGTCCACAAATGTGCCTCTTCATGTTGGTTTTATTCGAGAAAGGTTGCTATTTCTTCTTTGAGTTCAAACATCCTTTAGAATCGTTTTTGCACGAGCTTGCCAGCGAACTTCACAATAATACAAAAGTGAGGTATAATTTGCTTCCAAGCACAAAGCTTTGCAAACAGCTTTGCTCTCAAAGGACTATTCTTAATGTAGATGCTGTTCAGTTGCTCGCTCATATTTTTTGACAATAGAGCTGCTCTGAGAATTATACAGTGTGTCCAGATAGCATGTGGTGCTTTCTTTTTGATCAATGCTTTAAGACCTGCTCTGTGTCCGGACTTAGAGTGAGCTCCGTCGGTACACAGTCCAATTATTATTTTATGTCGTTCACAACGCAATTATTTCACTTTATGTCGTTTTCTTCAAAGAAGCTTACCGTAACTGTCTATTATATTAAAAATTTCAATGGATGTGGTCTTCCCAAGAATGTGTTTGCAAAATAATATATCTTCTAATACATTATTATCCGCGACATATCGAACATATGCAATTAAATGGGCATCTTTAGCTAAAACAGAGCGTTTGCAAAGGCGCAATTTTTAAAATCTTCTTCTCCGGATAATTTTTTATGGGAATTAAATGTATATATAAAAATGAAAGAAAAATAAAAATAAACATTCATGCATTGAATTTTTACTGTTAAGCTACGACATGAAGTTTTATTTATTTGTAGATATTATGGTATGAAAATTATTTTTTTATTAAAAAGTTTTGGCGCCTCCCCTGGCAATAGTCCGCGCCTCCCCTGCGAGGCGCGCCTCCCAGTTTGGAAACCGCTGCTCTAAGTAGTCGCCCAGTTCAAATCAAAAGTACGTATTTTCACTTGGGATTTTTTCCCAACAAAATGTTGAAAATAGTATTAACAAATACTATTTTCAACATTTTTTATTAGCAGATTCGTGTTCACTGGGCATAGATCTATAAGAAAAGTCATATCTCGTCTCTGAACCAAAAAGAAGTTTGTCATTTGTCTTATTTGTGTACTTTTACAGTATTATTTGTGTACTTCGTATTCATTGTATCCCAGGTAAGCTTACTAAACAACAAGAGAAGGGGTTTTGACCATTCAGAGAGAGAGAGAAAATATAGTTAGCATTACAAATCACAAGTTTGGTCGTACAGAAAGTAAAAAAATGTGAAATTATCTAGTGTATTGAAACTTTCTGTCCATGCGCTGTATATTGAAAAAAATGATTTCTTTTAATAATTTTTTTATTTATATACTTTTATCAATAAAATTAATAATAAAATAATTTTAAAAAATCTATTAAGAGATTTGGGTATAAACGCATATTTATAAAGTACAAAATAATCTCCTGAAAATACATTGAATGTTTTTTTTAAACTAAAAAATATAAAATTAGCATTAAATAAATGTTCAAAACTATAATGGTATTATTGCAATATCATTTTATTTCAATAACTATTATGTAATATAATAATGGATACCGTCTAGATTTTATTGACGCATATAAATGAATAACTTTGCCGATGTCGATTTTTTTTGTATTCGGCATCCTATTAATAGCAAATAGTACAACGTGGATAGTCCTGTTCAATTCTAGGTGGAGGGGGTGTCTGCCCACCCCATCCCCGCCAAATAACGCCCCTGCCCAGGTTTATTCAAAATTTGAGGCACACCACTTCAATAAAAAATTGCAATCATCGTTTTTTACCATGCTTTTCAGTATATGGTTTTTCATTAGGACTTTACAAAAATATATTTTTTTTATTTATTTACTGAGTACATTGAAACACTAACAGTTTTTGGAATAAAATCGGTACAATTTTAAAATACTTTGTAAAATAGGTATTAATTTCATTTATTCTTAGCTTACAAACGTATTGTGAACAATGATAATAATTTGTAATTGGTAAATTTTGGTAGCAAAGGCCTATTTCGGGGGTCCTAAGCACGTGCTTATTTTCAATGTATGATAAACCACCGTTGCAATATATTATATATCGTGATGCAAAAAAGTGCCTTTAAAAACCATTTAAAAAAATTCTCTTTTGTTTTTGAATTTTCTTCAATTTTCAATTTTTATTTTACGGATATAACCTTAGAGTTTTATTTAACCGTGAAACTGCACCCGATTGCAGATCTCATCAAATGTATTCAATCTATGTATTCTTCATTACGCTGAGGGGATTTGAGAGATATTATGACATTAAAACTGCATCATCAGTAACAACAAAAAAGTTTAAACAATTAGGATCAGTTAGAAATAGTAACCGTTCACAAATACTAAGAAAATAATGAAAAATTTCATGAAAACATCGTACTCCTGTGTAACCTATTTTCACGAGATTTTTATCAGCTTAACTCGGTTAGTTGAAATGAAATTCCTGCCCGTCAAAAATGTGTGATCTGATTTTGAACCACTGTGAAATTGAATAATAAGCTCTCATAGATTTTATCAATAATATGTTTGAAATGACTTTAGCCACACCTTGCACAGTACGAATATGCATTTATGATACCCAGTTCTATATGTATGTGTATGTATATATGTATGGACATGTCTGTAAGCGATGGTAGAATTAATTGGCGGTCAGTTTGGTCTCTGTGTAACTAGAGACGTCCAATTATTTCGGATAAATTGACATTTTGGCGCATATTCCATAGGTAGCATTAATTATAATATAACGGGAATAGATTCCATTACAGAACCATGCACGCGCAATAACGACTATGTGTCGTGTGTTGGATGCAGGTAATGGGAAATTTCAAAGGCTTGATTCATTTTGGTCTATGTACAGACCCATGACAGGTTGTTCTTACCTCTAATTTGCGAAACTTGTGACAAATTTGACAAACATGTCGGAAACACGTATTTATTTTAACACTGGTCAGTTTTCGCCCTGTTAACACGCTGCGTTAATTAACAATTATTGACTTAAAAATAGACTTAAGATTTAATTATTTTTAAATATAACTTGTAAATTAATATTATTGTGTGTAATTTATTGTGTTTTTACGTTCGCTTTAATATATTTTTTGATTTTTTAATCAAAAACTTTTTTTTTGAAATGGCTCCAAAAAAACCATTTCAGAAGATGTGAAAGTGGCCATTGCAACGCATATTAGTGAAAAGGCATATAGTTAGACAAATTGCAAAAAACTTTCATGTTTCTCACCCTACGGTAGCCCATGGAAACATGGAAAAATAATTCAAAAATCAAAAAAACAATACAGTCATGCATAGAGATCAATTAGGGCTGTTATAACAAATACGGGAGGGACAACTAAATATTAATTTAATTACAATTTTTTTTTGTAAATATTATTGATGAACATATTATGCGTGTATAATAAAAAGCTTTGTTTCATTTCCTGTTCTAAAATTTAAAATCGACAATAAACGAGTTTTACGTTAGTGGTAAGAACTTCCTGTCGTGGGTCTGTACATACAGTATCTACAATTATGTTGTGAATATTGAAGATGATATCAGATGGGTTTGCATATACACCCATCCCTCGCTCTGCGTAATAGATCTGTTCCTGAAAAAAGTTGAAGGACTTCGCAAAGCGAGGTGAGGTTGAGTATTTATTATATGTATGTAAGAAAATATGCATTTTGAGCTTAAATCCTACTATATATGAACATATAGGTATGTATATATGTAATATGAATTATGTATTGTCTTTGAGGACTTTGAACAAATCTGCTAATTGCTAATATCAAATATTAAATAACAAATACACATTGGGTTCATCGGCTCCCAAGTATTTTCAAATAAACATGTATGGCTCATTTTATTTCGGGATAAAGTTAACATTTTTTTTATTTTTTTTTTATTTTACATATATACCAGGAAGGCCTTAAGGGTAAATTCCAATGCGCCTTCCTGGCCAAATACAAATGCAGCATTTTTATTACAAGTCGTTGAATTGCGAGACACTGAAAAAACTCGCAAATTAACGAGTCATCTATGAATTGTACATAAATTTTATTGTACATCAATCAAACTTCAAATAGTGGTGACATAGTAGGTAGGAAGGATTTTTAGCCATTTTTTTTCCGGGAACCGTTTCAACAATGAAATCAGAGAAAATTGGCAAACTCTGATAGGAAACGATCAACCTGGAGTCACAAATCCAGGTCTGACCAACAGCATACTCTGAAAAATTAATTTTCATTCAGGGATTGAACTCGGCACCTCCTTGACGCTAAGCAGAAGCTTAACTTCCAAGCTATGCTGCTGGCTAAATAAAACATAACATTAACCACTTGAATGTTGACCAACGCCGATCGGCATTTCGCCAACAAGTTAATGAGCCGATAGGCGTTGTTTTTTGAGTATGTAAAAAATAAACAAGAATACTACCCGCTAAGCTTTTCCAGGTAGCATTGAAAAAAAATGCATTGAACATGAGCCGTGTAATCCGTGTCAATGTTTATAAAGACTGATTTACACCGGAATTTCTGAATTTATAACCAAAGCAGAATTTCTCGATGGAAATCCTTAACTGCCGAATATTTTAGATTGTGGCTTGGCATTTAGAATGTGAGCATTATATTTTAACAACAATGAAGAAGATGGAACTAGTTTTGGAAAAATACATTCATTAATAGACTTCTTCTGTTTATTTTATATTGTTGCAAGATATAGAGAGTCTAAACACACCTTTACAAAACTCGAAATCCTCGGCGGTAGTTATCTAGGGTTTATTTGGATTAGCTACAATTTTTATACCTGCTTTCTATTGGATTTCTAAATAATTCTAGTTAGAAATGTTTGCGAAATTTTTAGCGTGGCGGGCTTTCAACAGAAAAGACGTCAGCGCCAAAGGGTTAATGGTGATTTAGCAACGGGCCACATTATATTTTAAATAAGGGAAATATTTTATGAGTAAACATCTTTATTGCATCTGAAAGTTTGATTTATGGTAATGAACATTTATAAAACCAACGCAGGGCTTCAATGACAGGGCGCAGGGCGGACAGAGATTACTCGACAATTGGCGTAAACTTTACATACTTTTCAAATTACTCCAAAGGTGAAAATTAAAACATTTGTGCCGTCATATTTTAAAGTGGCATAAGTTCACGTTTCTTAATTTTGATAAATATTTCGAAAAGCATTAAATATAATGTTTTACGTTTAGCAATATTTCAAAATACTGGTGGCCTGTAATACGTTTATTCCGCTTTTACGAGATTCTCGACATATCGAATAAAAATAAGTGATAGCAATTTGTGAAGTAAGTGAAACGGAAGTCGTGTCTTTGGAACTGAAAATTGGACTTCCGCCACTTTCAAATATGTATAACAGTTCATATATAGAAAATGGTGTATTTAATTCGTTCAAAATTTAACCAAGTGTAAATATGTAGTACACATAAACTTGCATAACAATTGAGTGTTTGAATATATTTATATATCTGAAAGTGGGACAAATTACATGCGGGTATGTATAGTGAAAATATATACGTCCATATGTATGTATGTATGTACGTATGTATATATGTATATCATTTAAACAGGCTAAAATTTGTGGATCAATGATTGTGATTAACTATTTACTACATACATAACAAGTAGATTAGTCAGTTAGTAGCAAATAGATTTAATTATATATGATATAGTTTTTTATATACATATTACTAGTGATGCTCCCCGGCTTCACTCGGTTCCACGTTTGACGATCTCTTCCGTTTTAGCACGGATATAAAAAAAGTAACTTGAAACGGAAATGCAGTCTAGTAGTGAGAATACTGTCGAACCATGAAAAAAATTATTTGAATCGAAAAAAATTTAACCAATCACAAACGTCGTTGACCAATCCAGCCAATAGGAAACGACTTTGACGACAGCCAATCACAAACGAATTACAGACGCCCTTTCGGTTTTATATATATAAGATTATTATGAAAAGTTTCAAATATTGACTTAATTTAATATACTGATTAAATGTAGCTGCGTCAAAATTTTATATGAAAATACTTTATTATTGATCATAAGTATATGTATGTACAAGCAAATACAGAAACGACGAATTTTTTTTATTACATCAGAAAAGACAGGTACTCTTGACTGCTAAATTGTGAATCACCAGATTCGACGATAGGTGGCAATCTTAAAATATCACAGCTGTAGTTAATTCGTTAATTGAAATTGATTTGGTTAGATATGCAGTTAACGACTCGGTGACATGGAAATGTTTCAATCTAAATTAGATATTTACATACATATACACATACATTATCTACTCTAATGGCTTTCTATTTTAGGTAAATTATACACGTGCAAAATAATCATATTGTTTTCCTTATATATAACTTGAAAACAAGAGGATTTCATCTGTTGATTTTTTAAGATGCGTAATAAAGGCCCTTCAAATAAACTGTTTTTATTTATTACATACATATATATAAAGAGTGGGGCTGAAACAATTATACAAGTACAAAATGTGCACTTTAATTCAAAAGTAAATAGCTGAATAAAACCATACCATAACATTATGCAACATTTTTCAAAGATAACTTTGCTCAGATGAGCTCGACTCTTCGTCAACAAAATCGCTTCCCTCAGTATAATGTCGGAAAATCGTTGAATTTCCACACGGATATTATTCTTCAAATCCGGAATAGTTCGATAAACATATACCTACTTTTTCCTTCAAATCACTCCACTCGAATACATCATATAACGATACATATTAGTCAATATCCTTTAAATATATATGTATGTACATGACATGTCGTGGGAATATTTCTATTGGAAGCAAATGATTTCCGTGTTTCAAAATGTTCATTCAAAAATTCTAGAACAAGTTAACAAATTTGCTTGATATATTGTTTTGTTTATTAATTTTATTTTATTTCATAGAACATGAACACTCGCCTTTACAGATCGGTTCAAAGCGACGAATGCACACAGATACAACACATACACATACATATATATATATATATATATATATATATATATATATATATATATATATATATATATATATATATATATATATATATATGTATATATATATATATATATATATATATATATATATATATGTATATATATATATAGCTATATACGTATATACGAATACAATAACAAAACCTTCTATATAAATACTGATCGCTACTAATATCTCCGCTTGGCAGAGAATTTACCGCCATCTATTGAAAATTTATTTAATTAATTAATTAATTAATTAATTTTTCTATCGGTGTTTTATATTGTTTATACATATGTAGGTAGGTAGTTTTTACCATATTTTTCATATTAAACAATTAAATATAAATATTAAATTAAATACATTTATAAGGTATAAAAATTCGACCGCGTGGGAATCGAACACATGACCGACAACACATTTATTTTATTTTTTATTTATTTAATAACTTAGTATGCCATGATATATCATCGGGTACAACATTAGTTTACATATATTTATCCTGGTGCCATTACGGCTTTTGCCCCAATGGCCAATGACACCTATGGCCAAATTTATAAATATGTACAGCATATAAATTTATAATGCTAAATATAAACTTGAAATTATGTTCAAATAATGGTGACAAATATGGAATCCAATTTTGATGGAACCGTTTCAAAAATGAAATCAGATAATTTGGCAAACTGTGATAGGAAACGATTGACCTGGAGTCACATACATTTATTTATGGTCTGGTCAGCAACACCAGACCAGGGATTGAAACCATAACCCCTCAATTGGTAGCATTATTTATTAATTCATTTATACAGGTATACACCCATTTATTTTATTTTACACGACATCTATGGTAAAATATTGTACATACGTATTGTAAGTATTATAATACAAGGGCAATTACAAGCGTCGATTAACAATCATATAACCATCTATGGACAAACCTGCAGCATTTTATGCAAGATATTTCTGGCCAGGGAGGCGCATTGGGGTTACCTGTTAGGCCTTCCTGGTATAAATAAATATAAGATGCTGTAAACTAGGACAGGGTGGCCAATTTGTTGGAACCGTTTGAATGGAATCAGATAAATTGCCAAATTCTTGAAACAAGTGACAATGGAGTCATATATAGCCAGCAGCATAGCTCGGTAGTTATGCTTCTGCCTAACACCGAGAGGCGCCGGGTTCGATCCCATGAGCTGTCCTCGATTGAAAAGAATTTTTCTGAGTATATCTGTAGTGCTGCTGGATATTTGTGACTCCAGGTCGATCGTTTCCTATAAAATTTTCTACGATTTCATTTTTGAAACGGTTCCCGATTAAAAATTGGCTAAAAACCTTCCTACCTACTATGTCGCCACTATTTGAGTATGATTAATGTACAATAAAATTTATGTACAGTTCATAGATGTCTCGTTTTCAGTGTCACGTAATTCAGCGACCCGTATAATAAAAATGCTGTATTGTTTGTATTGGCCAGGAAGGCGCATTGTAAGGTCTTCCTGGTATGAAATGTAAAAATGAATAATCCAAGGTCTGGCCAGAAGCACAGCTAGGGATTGAACCCGTGACCTTTATGCTGGCTATGTAGTGATTTAATGCAACACATCTGATCACTCAGAACGAATACGTAAAGATGTCGGTTAATTTATTCAAATTTTCAAACTTTGTACTGTTTTTTTTTTCTTCATATTTTGTAATATTCAACTTTTTTTTTCATCGTGTTAAAAATTAATGCTATTTTTCGGAAGGTTTGAAAGTTTAGATACTATAGAGCTTGTAAACATGATGTTTTTCATGACCCACGGTACGACGCTATAATTTAATTAAATTGCCTTATTCAATTGAAGTTGCTTTTTGATTTTGTATAAAAATTTATTTTTTCGATTTATTTCAGAGACGCCGAGATTCACATCCGGCCCCGAGTGGTCGCATCTCCAGGTACCTTGTGCGTTTAATAGGAGATCGTCGCAAACGTCGCATCTCCGGAAGACGCCAGAACGATGGGGTGCGTCCTAGGGGCTATGGGGGCTCCAGTGCCCCCGGGGTCTCCAGCGTCCCCGGGGTCCCCAGCGCCCCCGGGGTCGCCAGACCCCCGTGGCGATGGGGTGACGGTCATCCCCAAAAGAGCGCAGCCTGCACCACCCATTCGAACACCAGCTACTGTTGCAGCGACCCTGCCGCCCAGCAGTTCATCAACTTCGTCGGCTTTAGAGTCTGCATGGAACCAGGAGACACCAAACACACAAGGGTAAATCACCAAACCCAAAGCTATTGCGAAAAGCGCTTCTTGTTCAATATAAATATACACGTAATCGCCAAGCGGCAAATATTGCGAACTATCTGTACAATTTGTTGAATTGGTCTAGCGATGTGTTTACTTTTGAAGTATGTATGCAACACAAAAGCAGTTTAATTTAATACTAGACGAATTTTGTCGGACGTTGATCGAATGAGTTAAAGTTGAAAATAAAAAAAATAAATCCCCAACATTCACAGACACATTTTTTCTACATCATGAAAACATGATTAGTGATCGATTCGAGTTCGAATCAGTCTAAATCTCGAGTTCGAATTTTCGCATGATCACAAAACTTCATCTATTATTACTACGTATATAGATAAAGAAAAAATTCAGATGAATTTATCTACATGTACATAAGTATAAAAAGCAAAATTTGATAAAGACGCACACATACTCGTTCAAACATACCGGTTGTGAAAGCATTTTCAATACAATACATTTGAGCGCTAGTGTAGGGAAACTCACACAAGACAAAAGTTTTACTTCGGATTGTCAGATTTTGTTCAAAAAAAATTTATTGCTTAATATCATAATACGTATTATATGGATAAAATATCAAGAAGATACTCGTATTAATAATTTAAAATTCGTTTTTAAAAAAATACTGCTTCCTAATTACGAATTTTAAACTAAGCTGATCAACGCCAAGTTTGTATATAAAGAAAACAAATATAAATTTTAGCTTGATATGATGATTAGAGTGAAAAAAATCGTATAGTCATAACATTTTTAACTCTTCTAAGAAGAAAAAATCCCACTTCCGGTTTAGGAAATTTGTTAATTTTTTTTTATTTATATGACATTGATACTAGGATTTTAATGAATTTGTTTCGTGAAAGGACTACGTATTTAAAGGGTCGAAAAAATAGTGGAAAAAAAAATAAACTGCCATTTCCGGGTGACGGGTTTTCACCAAATTTTATAAATTACTTGGTACTAAGCTAAAGCTCATAAATATGAAAATTCAGTTGACACAGAAACGTTTCTGAGAAAAACATAAAAAAACCTCGGTTCTCTAGAGTAAAAGTACTACTTCATCTATGTATATGTATCTATTTACAAAACTTCATATATTATTACTGCTTACATAGATAAAGTAAAAATTACATTATGGGAATAAACTCTCCAAGTTAGAGTAGTAGAAGCTAGCATTCTAAATAGAAAATCATAGATTTATACCAAGGCAGCCCAACATTTTGTCAATGCGATGTACGTATAGTTCGTCGCGATCTACCAATACTCTGCGTGGAAATAATAAATAAATAATCATATTCGATAAAACGTTTTAATTCGTATCGTAAAGATTTTATATTGCTTTAAAATCAGTATAATTAACTATCCAGCGAGTTTCAAAAGTAAAAAATATACTTTTTTTACACATTTTTTCCGTAATATTATGAACTAATTTTGCCAATTTTTCAATTTACTACGTTTATTAGTAGAAAATAGAAAATCAAAAGGAAAATACATCTGACAATTGATTCTAATACTCACTTTTGGCACAGCAATACTAGAATTTTAATTAGAGACTGCAAAAGTCAAAAATCTGTAAAAATTTCACATCTTTTTAAACGCTCATATCTCTTAAATAAGAGCAAGTCAACAAAAAATATTTTCATATGCGAATTTAGTGGGTCAAACTTATTAAAGATCGATTAATCTCCGCTCCGGGAATAAAACAACGTATTTTTTTTTGCTCAGTGTTATTTAGAAATGAAGCGAGGAGTTGAAGTTTTTTTAAATTAATTTTAAATAAAAGTTCTAAAATAAATAAATCTAATGGTTTTTAGAACAGCCATTAGTACCGTAGCCTTATTTCATTTCACTTTCACATAATACACTAAATACTAAACAGTGTATTGATGAATTGATCAAGTGGGCGTAAAGGTACATACATACAACCCCGCTTTTCATTTTTTTCCACTGGGAGATATCAATGACTAGCAACTTGTAACTTGTTCGATGACCTTTGTAAGTTTGACCTCGTCCCGGAATCGATTTTTTCTTAACCTTTCATTATTTCGTGGAAGGTCGCTTCGGGAATTTACCATTGTCAAAAGACACGAGTACTTAATTGAGACAGTCGTAGAAAAAGGAAAAAGTAATTGTTTGATCGCGTGCTGATGAGTACATACTTACATGCAAGGAGAGCACACATATTTCAGTCATGTTTATTAAAAACCATTGAAACTCTTTGGCGCTCGATATTGATACCATTTTTGTTTGGCGATTGCTTTTTGAGACTTGCGTCGATTATATAATGTGCACATATATGTATGTTTATGAATACAATTTGCGGAACGTTGTTGTCAAATGTTTTATTTTGTGCAGTGGTTGACCGTGGTGTCTTTGGCAGTCCTCTTCAATTTGCTCTTCGTGATAGGCAGGGCTGTCTTCTGGGAGATGAATCACGTAGCCCCTGGATTCTGGCTGGCGATGGACTACATTTGCGACATCATCTATCTGATGGACATGATCGTCCATGCTCACGAAGGTACAAACAACTTAACATATCAAATCTCGACAGGAAGCAGGTCTTTCAAAATATTATTAAACGATGGATCAGACGCTTTATTTTTAGCATGGTCAATTTAAAATGTGGTTTAGTTTTACATTTGACAAAATAATTTTCCGAAACATATTTCACAATGAAAGATCGCTAGCTGGGGTACAAATATCGTAGGCATTGATCCCTACAATTGACAAATCGTTTCGTCTGTTGGCTCAATTAGTAACCTGAAACTTTCACGCTGAAAATCTATATCCTAGTTAGTTAATAAAACGGGATCTGCTACAAATACATTTCCTGTTATTTTTAAACCCTTTTTTTTTTGCTCATTTATTGTGTTGAAAATACATCTTAAGTGTATTGTAATAGATACCAATCTCATTATTTTTCTTGGTAGTATTTATATAGGGAATATATAATTGAACTTTATTTGTAACAGTGTTCACTTGATAAGTCAAATAGCATGCACTTAAATTTCGAAAATTTTGACAGAGTATCATGAACTTTTAATTGAATAGTTTTCAGTTGACAATTTAATTTTTGAGATATTTTTGAAGAAGGGTTGTCGTCTCACCCTTTCCTTCAAATTGTGAAATATTTAGCTTCAAATAACTATACTATAACTAAAAATACAACAACTATGTATACAGGTTTTTCATTCCAAATTGACCCTTTTTCATTTCAAATTGGCCCTTTTCCATTTCAAATTGACCCTTTTTCATTTCAAATTCAACCTTTTTCATTCCAAATTGACCCCTTTTAAATGTCTACATATATGTATACTATGTATAACTATGGAGAAAATAACGTGTGATTTAGAAATTTTAAAGTGCAAATAAATAAATTCCAGCGATAATAATTTTTTTCATGCGCGATATATTTTTTGAATGTTGGAATAATTTATTTAAATGTATTTATGTATGTATGTATAATAATTTGTTTTTCGTGCGATACACATATTAGTTATGAGTGTATATTATTATTATGAAAGTGAAAATGTTCAAAATTAAAGTTCAATTAATTAGCACTCTATTTATATTATCTTACTCAAAAAAAGGATGGAATGCTGTATTCTTGGCATAACGAGGAGAGATAGAAAACGGAATACGTGGGTTAGAAGGATGACTAAGACGATTAATGTAATGGTGAGAGTAAAGAGATTGAAATGGCAATAGGCGGGTCACGTGGCTAGAAGAACAGACGGTATATGGATGAAAGAAGTGCTCGAATGGTACCCAAGAGAATATAAAGGATTGCAAGGAAGGTGGGAGATGGGTGGATGAAATAAAAAAAAAATGTGTGCGATGAGATGAATGAAAGTTGCTCAACATAGAAACGAATGGAGGCATGTTGGAGAGGCCTGCACCCAGCAGTAGATGGCAAATGGCTGTGACTGATGTTGATGATGATTTTAATGTTAACATTATTAAAGCTCATATTTACATATGCTCATATGTACAACATATACAATATACAAATCCATTGTAATGTGTTAAATCAATATAAATAACTTAGTTTTTGAAGGGTTTGTTGAGGGTTTTTTTTTTTGTCGAATCTCAATCAGTTGGGCGTAATGTTTTTTGAGCTTTCGGCTAATACTGATTCATTGGTGATTTTTAATACTATTAGGGCGAAAACACACTGAGTGGTATGGAACGTCATGTGTCCTTGGTTTCCCGCTGTGACCGTAGACAGTGGGTGCTCCCCAAAACCGAATTTGGGTGTATTTGCAATTTTGGGAAGTCGAACGTGTATGCATTTCCATATGCAATCGACAAGTTTCTCCTATATTTCTTCAAATATGGGATTTACCCTCATCGATCACTGCCAAGCAGGGGTTGATTTTTAGGACTGTGTACCATATATATGGGCTAGGGGTGCTGCGTTTTTTTCGCACGTTTAAAAGTATGCACAAAAACACGTACCACGTCCCACTCAGTGTATTTTCACCCTTATACTCGCTTTGCTATTTCCCTTCTGTGCTATTTTTTTTCTCATTGTGTGGGTGTTTTTTTATTATTTAATACTTAGAAGGGTGTGTATCAAAATACGGATTATAAATATTTCATATTGGAGAATATTCGAATTTAGAGCAAGGAGGTGTCAAAGGAGGAAGGACGAAAAACGCCCACTCTTCCCCCTGGACTGGTCTATCTCTTATGTACTACGTTTTACACCTCGATACAAGTGAACTTGATTGAATTGAATTTGATATTCTAAATTCGAACTTTCTGTATTTGTACAATTCGAAATATAGACACTCCACATTTGACCGGATCAGACCATACAACGTTTTGAATAGCTTGTTCGCAAACTTAAATTATCGAATTTCAAATTCAAAACTTTGATATGTACTTGTATACGGTCAGCCTAGGCAATCTAAACAAGCACTACATAGTACTATCCACAGTTGCTTCGAAGTATAAATAATAGTGAGGGTCAATTTAACTGTTTGGTTTGTCACCTTGCGTTTCTTGACCGCTGAAATGTAATTATGGCGGTTCGAGGTCAAGCCGGTGAATAAATTCAATGACACGTGTGTAACTTAAGCCGAATCGGTTTAATCGTCGATTCGGTGTCGTCCATTGAGGATGCCAGATTTCAAATGTAATTGCAGTATTCGTTTGATAACATCGAAAACTATTGATAACCATGCGACCAATTGTGTGCTATTTGCGTGTTCAAGGCGCAAGGTGTTTCATACTACATATTGTATGTACATATGTACCAGTGCCTACCAAACTTATTGCTACAAGGCCTCCCTTTTGAAAAAAATCTAATCTTAGTATATCCCCCCCTCCCTCCCTTTTTATTTCATAAAATAATACCAACACATTTTTCAATGATAAAAATGTATCCATAAAATATCGACAAAACTAGGAAATTCTTCTTCCGACTGTATTATCAGCAATCGGTTTCGCAAATGATTCGCCTAACATCATTTCAACCATATCAATAGCTGCTGACAAAACTAGTGTATCTTCTGTTGTATGTGGTTTTTTCACATTTTGCGATTCTGTAAGAAACTTTGAACGATACTAGCGATGCATTTAATGGAACAGAAACTATTTTCTTAAAAGTTTGCCTCTGTTTATTAAACTGATCTAACTTTCTTTAAAAAATACTATGGGTTTATCAACATATTTAGAATGCATCATTTCAAGGTGCCGTTTTAATTTACCTGGTCTCACTTTCACACAGAGCAATCATATTGGTATTTCCAAACCATCCCAATCCCATAAGAATCCCAATGATAAATAGGATGAATTGTATTTTCTTGTCTTGATATATGTACATACATATCTATTTCGTTGTTCCCTACCGCTTATATTCCCATAATCTTTACTCGTATTACCGTCAGTATCTTTATTATTAGTGGTTTTTCTCTTGTGACCGGTTAAAAATTACGCACGTATCAGGAAAAGTTTGTAATGTTATGTTTTGAAAGTCTATTTATAAGTGTATATTATTTTATTTTATTATGTTTTGTTGAAAAGTAACTTTTCGCGCCTCCCTTTGTATTAGTACGCGTCTCCCAGTTTGGAAATCGCTGACATACATATACTGTTCCATTAAGTTATTATTATTCATTAGTAGAGATCGGACCGGAAGCGTGTCGTTCATTGTTAATTGTTCGCTGTACTTTGCCCAATTTTATGAAGAACCTTCTTTTTTGCTCTCTAGCTTTGTAAATAGACCCAAAACGCCCTGATTTCTGGAAAAATCACGCTTCCTATCCGCCCTTTATTCATTAGTCTTCTGTGGTGGAGCTTCCATTTTCCAATAAAAATGGTTAACTATTGTCAATTACTATTGTCCTACAAAGCTAGAGAGCAAAAAAAAGGTTGTCAATAGAAATTGACAGTATTGAACCCATTTTTTTGAGCAAAATCATCCTGACCGCCTTTCTTTTGTTATCATAATACATAGTATACAATGTCTTATTTCAGCTAACTTGCTTTTCTTATCACTTTTAACAGCAGTGATCAGAAAAGTGCGCGATTTCTATTGTCATATTTAAGTAAATTTATACTAAGGAAATTGATAACTTTGTTTCAATGAGAAAAATGTCGGATTTTTGCTGTATACTGTAGAAATTAAGCTTTTTTTTTCAGGTTATTTGGAACAAGGTATGATGGTGTACGATGCGACGCAACGTAGAGGGCATTACATGTCTAGTGGCGATTGGTGGTACGATCTCTTTTCAATGTTGCCGACAGACATCGCTTATTTTTGGTGGGACAGAACGACTTGCCAGGTTTCTACTTAGTTCAGCTTTAAAGTAAAATATAAAATCCAAATCCATTATTGAAACGAACTTTCAGGTAGTAATGCCGTGTCCGGTAATTGTTAGACTCAACCGACTGCTGCGTATCCCGAGGATGATAGAATGGTTCGATAGAACTGAAACCGTATCTGGATATCCCAACGTCATCAGAATTTTCAAGGTAACAGTTAATTGTTGTTTTAATTATTTTAGATTAATTAAATTTTTGCTGCCAATGTGATAGCAAAAATCTTTGCCAGTCCATTCGTTATGTTTATTATTCACTGGTGGTTTTGAAACATGTTTTTCGGGGCAGTATACATTGTACTGTGTACATATAATAGCTTTAATTGAAATCATATGTAATTATATCAAGGACCCCCCCCCCCCTCCCCTCTCTATCTACTTATAAAACAAATGTAAATAAATTTTCCACTTAATAGAAATGTTCGAATATTCTAAATTCAAATAACACAAAGATCATGTTTAAACATTATGTAAATTGTGATTAGTGGCATTACAGAAAAAAAATAGATAAAGTAATACTTACATATGACGGGCTGAATAATAGCATATATGAAATGCTATTATTTTAGCACTTAAACCAGGTTTTTTTTTTAAATGTCACTTTTTGTGTTATTTGAATTTAGTACCAGTCTGGTTTTCAGCCCGTCATATTACGTAGATAGTAGATAGAAATAAACTAGGCGGATCCAACGGGGGTGCCATGGGTACTCCCCCCCCCTTGGAAAAATTTAATTTCATATATATATATGCTACAGTCGAAGTTTAATCTAAAATATAACCTCTCCATTTAACCTGGTACCAACTTACATGTCGTTGAACAGTATTTTCAGTTGTAATATATTTTGCGATTCGCCATATGAATTAACTTAGTGGGTTAGACGGAATATATTCCAACTAATCAAAATATATTACAACAGAAAGTACACTTCAACTACAACGGCAGTTGGTACCAAGTTAGTTGGAATATATTCTAACCAGTCAAAATATATTACAACTGGAAAATACACTTTAACTGTAACATATATGTATACATACTTTTTCCTTGATTTTTCACATTTAAATACATACGTCACAAAAGATTTTGATTTCAATAAATATATTTTAGTTCTATATATTTCAATTTTACATAACTACACGATTGTTTCTATCACGGCCCTTTCAGGTATATAGACAAAGTTTTAATTAAGATTAAAGTGTCCTTTCACGCTATTATCTAATGCAAAAAATAAATTCTTCTATTTATGGCTTTTTAATGGGTCTACCTCAGGGGCCCGAATGTGAAACGCCCGAAAACGCAAATATCGGAAGGCAAAGATCGAAAATCGAAAGATCTTAAGTCGAAAGATAAAAAAAGGGTGCATAGTAAACGGTACATACTCACTTAATTTGCGCGAGCAGGATACAACAGGAACAAGAGGAACAGGCTTTTCGTTTTTAAGATCTTTCGATTTTCGATCTTTGCCTTCCGATATTTGCGTTTTCGGGCGTTTCACATTCGGGCTCGTGACAGAGACCGATTATACATATATGGAATCAATAATGATAAAAACATATTTAATAGGTGGTGATGTCGCTGTCGGTTTTGATTCACTGGAATGCTTGTATGTACTTCGCCATCAGTTATGCCCTAGGCTTCGGCTCCGATAATTGGGTATACAACTTAAACGGGCCTAGAAATTCAACTTTGGCACATCAGTACATCTACAGTTTCTACTGGTCCACGTTGACACTGACGACTATTGGTGAAACTCCTCAGCCCGAAAACGATGCCGAGTACTTGTTCGTCGTGGCAGACTTCCTAGCTGGAGTGTTGATCTTCGCCACCATAGTTGGAAACATTGGATCGATGATATCGAACATGAACGTGGCCAGAGTCGACTTCCAAACCAGGATGGACGGAGTGAAACAGTACATGGCATTCAGGAAGGTAAGCGCTGAGCTAGAGGACCGCGTCATACGTTGGTTTGACTATATCTGGACCGAGTGTGGAGCTCTAGACGAGGAGCAAGTCCTGTCAATTTTACCCGACAAGCTAAAGGCTGAGATAGCCATTAGCGTACATCTGGAGACCTTGCAGAAGGTGCGAATATTCCAGGATTGCGAACCAGGCTTGTTAGAGGCTCTGGTCTTGAAGCTGCGCCTGAAAGTATTCAGCCCTGGAGATTACATATGCAGGAAAGGAGACGTGGGGAAAGAGATGTACATAGTGAAAAGGGGTAAATTATCGGTGGTTGCAGACGATGGAATTATGATTTTCGCCACGCTGGGAGCTGGGTCAGTGTTCGGCGAGGTGAGCGTATTGGATATTGCCGGAAATCGCACCGGAAATAGGAGGACCGCAAATGTCCGGTCGGTGGGATTTTCTGATCTGTTTTGTTTGGCCAAAAACGATTTGTGGGAAGCGTTGTCAGATTATCCAGAGGCGAGGGCCACGTTGACGGAGCGAGGCTGCCAGCTACTGAGAAAGGACGGCCTGCTGGATGAGGATATGTTCAAATCAGCACAGCGAAAGAAACAGTCTCCCGAGGAAATGATCGCACATATGATGAACGCCTTGGAACAGTTACGCGAGAGGGTGACTCTTCATCATGCCGAGCAGGCAAGTGAGCACGATGACATTATCAGGAGGGTCAACGCTATGGAACGCAGGTGACTATCATTCTATCTTATTGTGTATATTTATAACCAGGTATCGTTTACAGTCGCCCAAATTTAAAGTGGCTGTTTACTTAAAAACTCTACATCGATTTTTCTGCCGTGGAGCTATACTGCTGGCTATTATCATATTTTGTCAATGTGATCCCGAATTTGAATTGAATCATAAATAAAAACGATGAAAAGAGATTTGTCCAGTGGCGGCTCGTCTATATGGGCTGCGGGGCTGCAGCCCTCCCAGTATAGTATAAATTCATGCTATTTTTGCCGTCCACATGGGCTGCAGGGCTGCAGGCTTCCCAGTATAGTACACTATACTGATTAAATTTATTTGAATGTTTATTTGATTTTTTATTAAAGTTAACATCACGGATTCTACAATACAAAGTCTCTCTCGAAATTATATATTAGATATGCATGCTATTTTTGTTTGCATTTGATCACCAGTATGGTCAACGAGCTACTACAGCCACCCCCCCCCCCCCCCCCTATGAATTTTCACAATTTGAAAACTGCGAGATCTTGCATGCAGAAAACCTGCTTTAAAATGACAGCCTTTGAAGCAAATTCATAAAATTCAGTGGTATTGTAACGTTTGGAACAAGTGCGTTTGGGATATTGTAGCGTTCTGGACAAGTGCGTGTGTAAATAGCAGGCACAAGGGATTAGTCTGATTATGTACGTTAGGCCGGAGTGAAAAGCGTGAATTGTGGATTTTCATCAATGGATCTAGTGAAGGGCTGCCATAATTGTCAAGATACCTATCGGGACGTTCGGAAATTGAATGATAGAAGGTAGAATTGAAAAACTCATGTTTTCTACTACAGTAAACAAACTTGCAGTTTTATTTCAATATTCTTAGTTCGCGAACTATTTAGACTAAATTATGGGAGCGCTTTTTGTATTTTCATTTTGGGGGTGCTGGAATGGTACCGAACGTACGCAACGAAGATGGGTGGACAAAATTATAAAAATGTGTGAGGTGAGATGGATGGATGAGCAGATGTGTGGTGACGATTTTGGCGCCCCCAGATTTTGAAGCCCGGGACCATGACTCCCTTTGCACGGCTCTGTGTATTTGATTAATTAGTTGCAGGTCACCCGGTTAGTTGGTCCCACGGTAAAATGACCGTGAAAGGATCGCAGGGACGAGGATATGATTAGCTTACATAGGTGACTTGCATTGGTCCTTGGCCCCTTATCGCCCTTACACTTTTCATTCTCACCTTTACGTGATTTTCTTTAGTTTTTTCTGTCTAACTAACTTATGACCACACTTAGGCGTTGGCTCGGTGCTCGTTAAATAACAATAGACCTCTGCATTGCCGTACAGAGCAAAAGAGCAAAAAAAACACGGTTGACAATAGTGAACCATTTTTTGTATCTAAAGGATCGTCCGAGCACCGCCCTTTATTTATGACCAGACTTAGGGCGAAATCACACAGGGAAAAACGGCACGTCGTGTGCTTGGCTCCACACTGTGGGGGTTCTCCTACATTTCATCAAATACGGGATACACCGTTATCGATCATTGTCAAGCAAGGATAAAATTTTACCAAAAACACTCCAGGGGGTGACGGTATGTGCTGGGCGTGCCATGAATATGTGCAAGGCATGCCACATTTTTTTCGGATGTTTGAAAGTATCTTGAAAAAACAACGTGCCGCGTTCCTTTCTGTGTGATTCTGTGTGATCGCCCTTAGACGGCCAGGATGCTTTACCCACAAAAAACGGTTCATTATTGTCAATTACTGTTGTCTTAGAAAGCAAGAAAAGCAAAAAAAAGTTGACAATAGTAAACCATGTTTTGTGGATTAAAGCATCCTGGCCGCCTAAATTTGCTTATGACTGACTATCTGACTGCCAGATAGAAAACCAGGACAACTGACTCATGGATCTATAAACTGGGACATGTTCCGGTCTACCGGGATGTATGGCAGCCCTGACCTAGTGGAAAACTTTCGTAGTATTAAGGGAACTTTAATAAAAAAAAATCATTGATACTCGACAAAAAAATATTTTTTTGCTATTTCTAAACTATTCTCTTTTACAAGAATGGTTTAGATTTTTTGAATTCACGTTTTTCGATCCGAAATTCGCGTTTTTCGCTCCGGCCTAATATACATATGTATGTACGTGTCCGGATTTTTCCAGACATGCACGTGTCAGAGTAGCCTCATGGACCTGGTGGAGTTCGTGCGTAAACAATAAACACACACGATTAAGCCCACTGTACCTGTGCGTGTCCAGATAGTGGACATGCCGGATTACCCTCATCGACCTGTGCTCTGCAACCTGTCCCTTAAAAGAAGGTACACGCGGCAGATGAAAAACCCTCGAGCGAGTGGATGTTCCGTGTGGACCTCTTGAGTCGACTTTGGCCTTTGATTTGCAACAATATTAAACGTTATATGTAGTACATATACATATGTAGTATGTACATACAATTATTTCTAAGTGCAAACAAATGCAAGTCACCAACGTATATGGAAGTAAAGAAGTGTGGCAGTACCGAGGTCTGGCCGTAAAACCATCGGATGGCCAGTGCTTCACCATCAAGCATTCACTTCCTCCCCGGTTGCCGAAATAAACAGTTGTGCGTTACCAACACAGTCATCTCATTCGCCCTACCCCCATAGAAACATTCAAGTGAATAAATTGTTTTTAAATAAAAAAAATTCGGATGTGACCAACCCATGACACATTCACACATACCGGCAGCATTATGAAATACTAATAGCTAAGAATTGAGCGCAAATGTATGGAAACTTGCACAAGACAAAAGTTCTACTTCCGGTTGTTGGATTTTGTTCAATTTTTTTTACTTACAATTGCTATCAGTATTACACACATTGAATATCAAAAAAATTAAAATAATTTAAAAGGCCAAAATAAAATAATGAAATATTGTTTTTAAAAAAAATACTACTTCCGGTTTACGAATTCTGACCAAAATCTTATCAGCTCTAAGTTAGTACATAAAGAATACAAATATAAATTTTAACTTGATTCGTTCAGGGGTGTGGGCAGAATAGTGGGCACAACATTTTTGACCTTTCTAAAACGAAAAAATCCCACTTCCGGTTTATTAAATTTAGTGATTTTTTTTTATTTTCATTACATTGATACAAGAATTATACTTGAATTTTTTCGTGAAGAAAACACATGTTTAAGGGGTCGAAAAAAATAGTGGAAGAAAAATCGAACAAGAGTTAACTGCCTCTTCCGGTTGAGGGATGCTTACCAAATTTTATACATAACTTGATATTTTATACATAACTTGTAGATATGAAATTTCAGTTCAATAAACCAAAAGGTTTCTGAGAAAAACACTTTAATCATTTAAATCATTTAAATTAACAATAAAAATATGTACCAACTATATAAAAAAAAAAAAACAAAGCAGTGAAATTAATGTAACACAATAGAATTTTCATAGTGGAATTGATTAAAATATTATATATAGTAAACTAAGTATATATGTAGGTATAAACCATTTATTTGATGCATAATGAGCTCAATGTATCCACTTGGAAAACGTACGAAACTCTCCATCGATTGTTTCTGCAACCGCGATTTGTAATTACTCAGCATGATGCAATGATAATTTTCACCATGGAGGAAGTTCACAATGCACAGATCAGGGGGCACTTCTACAATGCGTAATTGAACAAAATGTGCGTTGTTTACGATTGCACCAGATTGTGTTTTGCATTGTAATTTTATTGGACGACATTTATTAATAGTTTCGACATGGAAAAACCTCGCTTCCGTCTTCACCGTGTTTCCCAAGTCAATTCTCAATTTCAGACAATGTGGAAATTGCATACACATTAAGAACATAGAAATTTAAAAAAAAAAAAGAAAATGATCTCCTTTTTAATTCAAAACATGACACATTAGTTAAAATTTAACGATAAATGTTAATACAAACGAATGTTTAAAAAAAGTGGTGCAAATTTAACGGATGATGCTGAGTATGTGGGCCGTTATATTTGAAAATGGTGAAAGTACAATTTTCAGTTCCAAAAACACTATTTCCAGAATCTGGCAAAAGCAGGATAAAGGTATTACAGGCCACCAGTATTCTTAAATATTGTTAAACGCAAAACATTGTATTTAATGTTTTGCGAATTATTTCTCGAAATGAATAAAAGTGAACTTAGTCCATTTTCAAATACAACAGCTCATATGTGTATTGTATGCATGTAGAATTCATAATTGAATTGATTTTAAGTCTTATTAATATATTTGTTTTATTTTTTTCAGAGTAGGCTTGCAAAAATATGCAAAAGAATATACTACCAAGGGTAGAAAGCATAATAAAATTGCGAAATTACAACCAGGAAACCCAAAACCGAATTACGACACGAAATCAGCAAGGAGCAATTACGATTCTGAATGACTGACATTTAATGCTAATAATAAATAATCAAAATTTCTAATTAAAATAATAAATAATCAAAATTTCTAATTAAAATAATAAATAATCAAAATTTCTAATTAAAATAATAAATAATCAAAATTTCTAATTAAAATAAAATATATGGTATTCAACGTTTAACTTGATGTGTTAATTAAAACAATTCATTCTTTAATTCCAATTTAATGTCTCCTATAGAAATAAACATGCTTAGCTTAGATCATAATTATAATTTACAAAAATTCATAGGAAATATTTTGCACGTAACAATAAAAACTGGTAAACACGTATAAAATAAAAAAAGATCACGGATCCACAAAAGACACCATAATATAGCGAACACCTTCGGTAACTAAGAGTCCTTCGTGGTAATGAGTCAGTCTACCTGGATGCATCAACAACCATCCTGAGCGAGTGTCACGTACGGAACAATTGTAACGAATGAAATGACATCCACCCCCTTGATAGTCAGCACCTGGAAAAAAATTACATCTCAAAAATACAATCAAATTCATACTAATAAACAATTGATAACTGAAATATTTTTACCGGGAGTATTTAACGCTAAATTAATGGTATACGTTGAACTGTCATGGTGTGGTCTAAGAGAAGGTTGTTCGTCGGGCTTGTAACGTACTACGAAATTCATCAGAGAACGTGGTGGCTAAAAGAATAAAGGTCACCTTATGTAAAAATTTTGTATCGGTGAAGATTCAAATGTTTTCGTTCATCGATCATCAATATTACTAACGTCGTGAATGTATCCAGTGAAGACGAGTTCTTGAAGTGGTCTAACATACTGCTGTAAAATGTATAACCAATGTCTTTCTAATCCAACTTGATTAGTATGAATATCTCTAGTAGGAACCGCTTCATATCCACCTTCTAAACGTTTATCCTATAAAAGAAATGTTTTGTAGAATTTATGATATGTTTTTTCCTCTATAGTATAAGTCTTTAATATGACAGTATTTAAATAATAAAAAATAGGATAAAGCAACGAAAAAAAAGTAAGATTTCAATGCGTCAGTAAAATAGAAATAACCGTAAAATACTTAAAATACTTAAAAACCGTAAAATACTTAAAAAGTGTTGTTTTTTTCTTTAGTTTAATGTTAATCAATATTAAACTTCATATATGTATGTCTGTAGAATTTAAAAGGTATGTAGGATTATACCAAAGAAAATAAAGCAATGACAAAAACAAAAATGTCTTTGTATTCAACAAGCATAATCTTAATATTATTTTATTGAATTTAATTGGGCAATAAAACATTATTGCATACTTTATCATTTTTCTCCCCTAATACAGATATGTTATGCGCTTAATTTTAATTTTCTGTCATGAAAAATATTTTACTGTCAAGTTAAAACTTCAAAATTTTACCATCACTTTACCCTTTCTTGTAGAGCTGATAAATACTACCCGTAAACAATATTAAAATTAACAATAAAAATACTTACATCATTAGCTCCATCGGACCACTTGCCAAAGGCCTCCATTATTTCAATATATTCCTTACAAAACCTAGTAGTGGTCATGGGAAACCAATATACATCTGGGCAAGGCTTAAAATCAAAGGAAGAATCATTAGAAACCATTTAAAATTCAACTAATTTGATCCGTTACAATCCTCACGGAATACACATCAAATTACTTGAGCAGGTTTTTTCTCGAGATTAAAATTCTCCGGATACTGGGCGTGGATGTAACGCTGCTCCCAGTCCCATTTATTTTCGAATATTTGATACACATCAGGATTGGTAAGTGTTACATCGTAAGTTTCAGGATCTATCAAATGTCCGTAATCTTTTTCATTCATGATATACATAAACACACCCTGAAGACAAATGAGCGATGAGTATATCGACAGGTTACATATACGTTAATGTGAGATGAAAATAAAAAATCGTACAAGTTCACGCAGACTCGAGCAAATCTTCATGTCTGGATCAGCATTATCTGCTTTGTAAGTCAATTCCGCCTCACTGAAACGGAGAACTTCAGCCGCATTCATCAAATAGCAAGAGTTTATAAACGGTACATTCCATACTCCTCTGAAACAAACATTATGGTTATTTTGCTTAAATGCTTATGATCTTTTTCAGTGCAAGTTATATCGTCGAATTTGCATTCAATGACCCGGTTGAGTTACCCAGTGTATACGGGACTAATAATATCACATTCACAATTGAACCCATGAAAAAGTATTAATTGAATATGTTGAAACTGTGTCAGCAAAAGGGAGACCACACGTCCAAAAATATTTATATCGAAAATGTAATAAAACTTAATATATGTACATACATCAATACACAATATATAATACTATTGAATAATATATATTTAGTCAATTTCGCCAATGCGATAATATAAATATATTTATGAATGAAACAACAAATTAATATTAAAAAATAAAATGGATATACACAAATATAATATTAAACATTGATAAAAGTACAATATTGAACGCAATTAACGCATATACATATACCATTATATGTGCTAAGGATACGAATATGTATAGGGCTGCCCAAAGCAGCTATATAAAATATTTACATCTGATATAATATATTCAATGCATTAAAATAAGGTCAGACGGACTATTTTCCGTTATGAAACGCATTTTTTGCATGTACATTACACACATACATACATGTAAGGAATATAAAATTTAATTACGAATTGGCTATTTTTCGTATAATGATCACATATCGTATAAGACCTAAAAATAAATATTTGACTGTTAACCAGGGTTGTGGAGTCGGAGTCGAAGCATTTGAAGCAGAGTTGGAGTCGTAAAAAATCAGCCGACTCCAATTTTATTGAAGTAAATCCACCAGTAAATTTAAATTTAATAATCCATTTATAAAAATCATGAATTTAAATTATATTATAAATAAAATCGTTGAATTAAACGTATTCAGATGTGTTGTGGCCAAATACGACTGTTTCATTCGTCTCATACATTTTTTTTATTCTGATTTTTCTCATTGGTTTATTTATGTATGAAATTAATACACATATGTATACATACTATTAATGTACTTACTTTTTATTTATACCTATTTAATTATCAATAATTCAATAAGTTGGGCTACATGTCAATTTTTAGTGATTTTTTTCAATTCCTATATTTTGTTAATATAATTTTTTATAATTTGATAATCACTATTATTTTTATTACTAATAATTTTTAGCGTTGGCAAGAAAGGTCGATCTTACCGAAATCGTTCAAGTTGGAGCAGAGTTGAATCATAAAATAAAGTAAGGGTCGGAGTCAGTAAATTTTGAACCGACTCCACAGCCCAGCTATTAACCCGTTCCCAAATAATGACCGCTATAGACGTCATGTTTATAATGACTATTTAAATTCAATATTTAAAAAAATACTTCAGGTGTCGATTAACATATTTGGTCACTTGAATAAGTACTACAATATATGTATGTTTGTATATTCATGGTCGAAAGTTCGGTTTGCAAATTGGCTAAAAATGTACCGCGAAAGTTAACATGAGCAATGGGTTAATAAAACACAAAGAAAATAAATCAATATTCTCAAAAGCAAATTAGTGAACTTTATTAGCTGAGCGCGTAGAACCAACCCAGAATTTTATTAAATTAGAAAAAATTCAAAACACGAAAGTACATATTCAGGGCTGCCGAGAGGAATCCCGAGCCCAGGGGGAAACAATTCCGGGCCCTATAACAAATTTCAAAAAATATCTTATAGATATATTTTAATCTGCGAAAAATCTATCAGAATTATTAGAAAAATACCTATATGTTGGTTATTTTTTAAAATGATTTGATAAGAAAGGTAACGATTAACAGATACGATTTTCGACATGGGGCCCCTAGAGTAGTCCGGGCACTGGAACTTTACCCCGGTCCCCCCCCCCTCTCAGCGGCCCTGTACATATGGATGCATTTTTTAATAAAAAGTGTTTGTTATGACATGGATTGGGAAGTTAAGAGAGATGGTAGACGACAGAAGACGAGCAACGATAGAGTTTTATACCAATTTTTAAAATATCAATAAACAAAACATTTATTACAATAATAACACTAATAACACCATGCGTAAAATACTATATTTTAATCAATAGCAAAAAAGTTTCAATTCTATCATACGTGGCTCAGTTATTTTTTTATTTCTAAATACATAGACAAGTAGTGTCAAAGTAAAAGAAAAATGAATATGAAAAAATTAAGAGCTTTCAATTTATAAATTGAATTGAAGTAGCTCTGAATGCTCACTGCTATGGTTAACACGTGTATTAATATAATATAGATAATATGTATGTATATAATACAGTTGCAATTTATTTTAATACAGTTTAACTAAAGCATACATACAATGCATTCAATGCTATGCAAACGGGAGGGTTCATGTACGACAGCAGACATTGACACGCAAAAATCAAAAGCAATTACTTTCACAATCTGCCACAATTGAAAGGTTAAATGAACCGACGAATGCGACTTTTTTTAAATTCGATCACGCATCCCAACCCTGCCGCGGCTCATCAAGTTTGACAAAATATACTCCATGTCACATTTGATTGTAAATAAAGGACAATTGGAATTGTAATTCAAAAACATTCCGACAGACAGCGGTCGGTTAGTGTGCTCACGTGAGCAACAAACAACAATGGCCTAAATTGAGAACTCAACATCTACATTTTAAAGGACACAGTATGTGTTGTGACCAAACAAAAGTAAGACCTATTTAACTGAAATAAAAACATACAAATTAAAATATTCACAATGTAGTAATTTCGTTAATAACACTGCAGATGAAACGCCGTGTTAAGGAAACATTAATTATACTGCTTCTCGGATGCACCGTCATGATCAGTGGCACTCCTGCCAAAATGGGTGCAGGTATTTATACACAAATATTCAATGCAAATATCATTTCATAAATTGCAAGCGCATCAATAATCATGCTATATATTCTATGCATATAAATAAAGCTGCCGCAAACGCAATTAACATATAATCCTATATACATATGACTGTTATTATGCATATATATTTCTCATATTTATTTTAGTTCGCATTTTTATATCAACTAATTCGACTCTAAATTGATCGCCAAATTTAATACTTTTTCATCAGATTGGTGAAAATTTAAAAATTTAAAGCAATTTTTTTTGTTGTTAATTTGTATGATTTGATGATCCAAGCGTAATCTATACTAAATATGCAAGGAATTTGACGATCGCTGTTGTAAAATGTGATATTTTCATGTGTGAATAAAATATTGCTGCGAAAAAATGTTATATATTATCATGTGTGTAAAAATTTATGTAACACTATTTTATTTAACAATGATAAAATATGATTGCAGGAAGAGGCGGAAAGCTTGGAAGTGGGCGAAGACATTATGGTGCTTCAATGCCCATCATTATACAACATAAAACACCATCAGCTACAAATTATTACGAACATAAAGATGTATGTAATGCGAATTTTATAAACATGTTTATGGGTATATATGTAAATGGCGGTGCTCAATGCATTGTCATATGTAAATAATTATCAATCAATTCAAAAAATATGATATATATATATTCACAATCTGGTAATCTTGAATACCGCCAATTTATATGTAATGTTAAAAATACAATTGTTATGAAGTGACAGGTTTTTAAAGTACATATAAGAATAAAATTGAGTGTTTGTTTGTTCTACAAATACATATATAATATTGTACCATGCTGAGTGGCACAAATCTTTGTAGATTTCTATGCACATTGACTGATTTTGGTGTTAAGTATTAATTTTAGTCTACAAATCGTCGTAAAGCATTCAGCTTTCAGATCCCACCCCTGTACATAGTACATATTTCAGTTCGAGATAATAATCTCATACTACAGAGTGTACGTTGACAAGTTTTTTATATGAAATATAATTCATTATTGTTGATCATTCGGCCATTCGGATACTAAGATAGATCTTATAATATAATATAGCAAATAAGAAACAGTATACAATACATTATATTGATTTCAGGGTGCTAAAATAGTTAAGTCTTCACATTTCGAATTAGATTATATGCTAGGCAGAAAAATTACATTCTTTTGCATGGCCACAGGTATGTTGTTGCACATTAAATTCATAATTTTAAATTAAAATACAGGATGGCACAGTTTGTTGACTAATTTCAGAATTCTTAAAATATATGTATGTATGTAGAAGATTTCATGCCCATTTTAGTTGTTATGTTTTACATAGTTACAATTGAAACATTGGAAATCAAGGTAAAACATTTGTATTTTAAACCTAGAAGTTATTCTATTTGGCAATGATCACACAATTTAGACATTCACTAAAATGTATTTAGAACTAACTTTTGTCTTCAGTAAGGTAAACTAATAATTGAGATCATTTCAATCTTATTTTACTCTTCGATACTATGAAAAAACTTTAATAAAGTGGCATCAAATACTCAAATTTATACCTTCTGAAATAAGTCAAAAAACTCTAGGCCACCCTGTATTTATTGTTATTTTATATATGGTTTGATTGAAATTCCAGGATTGCCGAGACCAGAGATAACGTGGTTCAAAGACGGTATAGAACTGTATCACCATAGATTTTTCCAGGTTATTTTCATGTATCCGATTGAGGCGGCGATAACTTTAGTTTTTAAAATATCTATAAATTTGTTTGCAGGTTCACGAATGGCCGTTAGGAAACGATACAATCAAATCTAAAATGGAAATAGATCCGACGACCCAAAAAGATGCAGGTTAAATTTGGTATACAAATAAATACAATATCTGAATGGAATAAAATAATATAATTCTACGTGTTGCAGGCTATTATGAGTGCCAAGCGGATAATCAATATGCTATCGACCGTCGAGGCTTCAGAACAGACTATGTAATGTTTAGTTATTAAAAACCGATGAAAATATTTTAATACGTCATAACTTGATGCCATTCCTTTGAACTGCCTTAATTTTCTTAATTTTAAACAAAACTATTACGCTTCTTTTATCTTGAATTATTTTTTTTATGTGGGATGTATCAGGGTTTTTTATTTTTAAGGAATAATGAGATACAACGAATATGTGTACGCTCGTTAATGTTTTATGAGTTCTCATTCTTCAACATGTTTGCTAACCTAACATAATCTTAACTGAATACAGATTTCTTTTTATTATTATATGATGAATAGTTAATTAGGTATACATATATGTAATAATTTATTATTTTATTGTAAATATTTTTTTTAATAAAGATGATTGCATGATTGAAAATGTTACATTATTTTTAAAAATAAATAAAATGACAAAAATCAAATCGTTCTTGTATGGGATTCATTGCCTATTAGTTTAAGTTAAAAATTAATATTGAATCAAATAATAAATTTAATCGTTGCAGAATATAATTTTCTATTAATTACGTTTTTTCCAATTTAAATATGTTGTTCTATTATATTTTTAACTATTCACTACACATTTAATTGTTGAAATATTTGAATAGTTTTAAATCAGATGACCAAAATTGTCACGTTCTATTGAAAAAAAATCTAAATACATAAATGATTTGACAAAGTAAATGTAATATTTGGAAATGGAAACCATTCTCATCAAAAATTTTCAACAAAAACTGCGGCAATCTCTTGAAAATGTATTTTAAACAGATTGGATTTCATTCTGTTTTTTTTTTGTGTTTGTTTTAATATCGCTTTGGTTCATCAAAATCTATAAAAATTTTAAAATTTGAGTTCTGACATGTTGGTAATTGATGAGGTTTAATATATGGATATTATAAAGAACAAATATTGCGCGTTAAATTTAGTTTTACATTTAATTAATTGCGTACAAATATTTCAACATTTAGTATAGTGAAATGCCTAACAAAAGGTACTATTTTACATTGAGTAACGTTTAACCTTTGAAAGCAAAAGTAAGGAATGAAGAAAGAGACCACGAAATTATAAGTATAATATCTAAATTTATCCAAGATGAATTCGAATATTTTCACTATAGCAATGCATCGACGTACCTGAGCAAATAGTTAAACGAATTTTCGCAATAAGAAGAGGTTAGTAAAATAGGTTCAACCCACAATAAAATTTGATATTTTTTTGTAAAATGTAAAAACGAACTTCTAAAATCTAATAACACTGTTGCGTTGTTCCCGAAATTTGTCAATTTCTATTGAAATTGCACAAAACAATAAAATTTTGGTGTGAAACCCATTAAAACGAGCATAAACTTCACTTCATAATCGTTTTCGATATTGACATACTAAAAACGTTGATTGTATATGGTATATATATATATATATATGAGTAGGCCGAATCACAACCAATAGAGTTGTGTTAGTTGTAATGTAAGTGCTATGTAAATACATATTGAGATGATATGAATAATGCGTTGTGAGCGCGGACCCTCCTCCCGGTGGAATAACTTAATGAATGGTCTAGTTAGTCAAAAGCCCCTATCACAAGCCGAGCGGGCAACGATGATACGGATGATTCCCATTTATTCGCCGGCACCAGCCTGAGCTTCAATAAAAACATATCTGAATAAGCAAGTATTACGTGCGTGTAATTTTTCAATAAAAATCTCTCACATTGGGCGCAAATCGGCTTGTATTGCTCGTGCGAAATCTGCACATTCGACTTAATAACATAATTGACATTTGCACACGTTTCGTATTAATTTTATTCCATTGTGGTGTGGTTCGTTTTTAGTACACGAGGATTTTTCCAGAAGAATGAAAGTTTCCGGAGCTATCTTAGTCGTCTGCGTGATGATGCTGCTTTTCAACTATCCTGTCGTCGGACGAAGAGGGCGAAAAATAAGCAAAACCAAATCCAGAGTAAATTTTACTTTCTTTTTATATCAAATTTAACTATTACGTACTAAAAAAAATATATATACATATATATTTTGAAAAATATATTTACAGTGTTACAATTACAATTTTTGATAATATCAATTTTATATTTTGATTTATATTGCTTTATTTTAATTTAAAAAAAAATGTATAAAATGGATGGATTTACATAATTAAATATACTACCAAAATGCTTTTAATACGCTTATTTAAAATGTACAGATTTGATTTAATTGTAAAATTTAAAATTAAGCATTTGTTTCATTGAATTAAGTTGAAAGATATGTGCTAAATTGTTGCGACACGAATCATATGTGATTTCAAAGCGTGAGATTTGAATTTCAGGTGCAAATTGGTTTGCCGATTACTGGAAAATATCGAGATGTGGATTCAGATCAATATTACAACAACAATAATGTATGTATAACAAAAACAGCGTATTATTGAACATTTATATATTGTATGTATGCTGCGAATTATATAAAGTTTTATGTACATGCATACATTTTTTTGGCGATGATTTGATTTTGCGTGCGATTTGATTATAATCATGTACATATGTGCGCTTGTGAATTGAATTTTAAATGCAAAAGTGGACCGATCGACCGATTTTGATTTCAGGGTGCTAAAATATTGCTCGCTTCCCACTTTGATTATGAATACGTTCTTGGACATAAAATAGCGTTCTTGTGTGTGGCCAGAGGATCTCCACGGCCTCACATCACGTGGTTTAAGGATGGCATTGAAATATTTTCCCACCTTTACCTCCACGTTCGTACACAATTAGAATTAAGATCATATTCGAATTGAATTCACACATTTTTTTAAATTTGGTTGTTTCTTTAAGGTGCACGAATGGCGCATGGGAAAAGACAAAGTCAAGTCCAAAATTGAAATAGATCCAGCGACACAGATGGACGCCGGTGTATATGAATGTACGGCTGACAATATGTATTCAATTGACAGACGTTCATTCAAAACAGATTTTTCTATTGCTTTCGATTAAAAAAATGTTATATTTTACATTCAAGTATTTGCTTCCAGAATATTCTAATATGTAAAATGCTTTTTTTCTTAATTGGAACACTTAACTTAATAAATAGTTGATATTTAACTGAAAAGTTTGTATTGATTCTTCACTTTCTTTGAAAAGGATTGACTAAATATATTTTATCAGAAAAATTGAAAACCATGCAATCTTCTGAAAAAAATCAATATACATATTTGTATACAAATAAATTAACTTCAATTGATTTCAATTGTTATTTTAGGTGTGTGTAAAAATTTGGCAATGTAAAATAAAATAATTCGATTCATTGAACTTATTTTTGCATATTCCAAAATAAGTATCAAAACGAAAATTTTTAAGTTATCGATTATATTTTTCCATACTAATAAAATATAATAAACCAAAATGATAAATTTACCAAGCCCTGTGTTCAAAATCAACCGTATTGAATAAGAATCTAACGACCTATGAAAGGTAAAATTTTTATAAAATCTGTCTATAGCCATAATGTACATATACATACATATATGTATTATCACAAATAATTTCAATTATATGTAATATAATAAATCTTCTAACATAAATACATATAATTTTGAACAATTCATTATATCCAAGCGTGAAAACTGTGATGCTAATTTAAAAATAATATCTTATATTAAATTAATCACACAATAAATGCAAATAAAACTTCTGAAATCAAAATTTTGTATAAAAATATTAATTTTTAAAATTCACCACTTCTCTCTCCTATATATACATGTACATATATAGATGTTAGAGTTTCATTTTAGTCAAAAAGTATTAAAACATATTAATTCATGTCAAAATATATCGTGAAATTCGATAATAATAAAATATGAAATATTATACATACATATATTGAAAACAGCTATCGATAAAGGATTTTTAAAATTATTGAGGTCATTATGCCTTAGCTTTTAAACGAACATAGAGTAGAATTTAAGTACAAATACGATTTCTGTTTAGCTAGAGTCATTTTCTATTGAAATTGTTGCATTGGAAACATTAAATGCTCATATTATTAATTAAAAATCCCTTTTTACGTGATTTTAAAATCCAAAAAAATTGTTTTATGTGATTTTACTATGATCGTTATTGTTATTAGACGTTTTTATTTAAATTGACAATGTTGTATGTGAACTAGGATTCCTGTAATCAATTTTTGACCCACTTACACTAAGCCAATTTACTTGAAATTTTGCAAACATAAATATTTATTGACTATACAATATTCTAATCGAAAATTCATTTATCGTTAAACAGAGCGATAGAAGCTAGATGTAAAATTAAAAATCAGTTGACTTAGTTTCCAAAACAATTAATCAACATTCACTAGTGTGTGTAAAGTCGTGTTTCCCGATAGTAAAGTTAAGAAAAAACAAGCATATAAGACCATGTACATAGGTTGAATAAAAATTTAGACGATATTTTTACCTCTACAAAATGTGAAGATTTAATATCCCAATTGATGATACTGAAGTATTAATAGTATTTTCAATTCTAAAAAAAATCTCACCCATTATTACAATACATTTGTACTGTCTATAAAACCTTTCACTCAATTTTGTTCATATGCATATGTTAATTACTTACCTCCTGACTAAATGAACGATCTCCATATAATCGATAGAGCGAGCGTAAAAGCCTTCCAATGTTAGAGCTCCCCAGAAATTGGACCATGCCTTTCCTGAACGAGTCACCATTGGAGCAACAAATGGTAAGTTGGCCTCTACCAGATCGCGCAACGTGTCTTTATTGTCCAAGTGGACGATAGAATCCACCACGAATAAATAATCACACTTCTGGACGGAGCAATGGTGACTGAAAAATAAAACGGCACACATGTAAATTGACAAAATCGCTCATTTATGTATTTAAATACAACACCAATCGTTGAAATTGTGGTTTTTACTTTATTCAATTTCAATGACTAGTATTACAAGTTTAAAATTTACATTGCAAGCATTCTAGCCGATCCTTCGTCGATCTTATCTTCTGGTGTAATTTGTTTAAAGCTCGCATACTCGGATGAACTCTCTGTGAATTTTTTAATATGAGACTTGTGGTACGGAACGTTATTTCTTACAAACAAATGTATTTTATCTTTTGGATAGTCAATGCTAGAAATTCTCAAGAAAAATTCTTCGATGAAAGGTGTAGCTTGCTCAACAAACACAGCCACGACCACCGTCGGAACGTTATGCATCTGAAAATTAAATCTTCAAATATTAATATCATTATATTATACATAATCTCAGTTAATATGCACATGCAAATGTTATAAATAAAACAAACATCTAGAAGTTTTCGTTTTTCTTCGCATTTCAAGCAACCGAGTTGTGGCGACCATGATTTGGCCAAATAGTTAGTCAAGGAATTGAAATAAATCTTTGAAGGTCCATTTCCATGTAAAATAAGTGGTTTCACATTATACACCATGTTTGAAATGTATGGATAAGTTATACTGTCGTTGATGTGTAGTTCGATTTCGTCTGAAATACAAAAATATAAATTCATAGTGAATTCTAAGTAATTATTAATAGCAAATTTTCAATTAAAATTTGACAATTTTAAGTATTTTTTGATTTCCATTATCACATTTTTGACACCCCATCCCATCATAGTATTATAGTTATAAAAATTAATTTCGGTAAAATGTCGCAGAACTTTCTTTTTCTTCATAAACACAATATATTTTGGTGGTTTTATGATGACATTTATTTTCTAGTTAATGTTTAATACTGACCCTTCCCTCTCCCCTTATCCCCTTCACCACAATTCATTACATTATATCACACTGATTCCCTTCAATTGGAGTATAATGTAATTTATGTATGTACATACGTATTATATTGTACAACTGCTATGAGAAAAATTATATAAACCAAAAATTAATAAAAGTTTATGATAATAAGTTAAAATAAATAAACTCGAAAAAAATTAACGCTTATAATATTAAGTTAATTACAAGTGTTGACTTTTATGTACATATGTAGTGATTAAAAATTATAAAAAAATATAATTGAGATATTGTAATTGTGATAGTAATTTTTTCAGATTAATTTAAGGTATTCATAAATATTATATACAGGCGTCTTTACCCGGCTTCGCTCGGTAAAAGTTATAGTTATAGTTATATACAAAGTCTCTTCCAAAATTATATATTAGATGTACATATAAATACGTGTGTACATAATTTATTATGTATTTTTTTTTATTCTTACAAAGACTATATGTATGTATGTTTATAAGTGATTTTACAAACCTACAGCACCATTGAGGTTTTGAAAGATTTGTGATTTATGATCTAACCGTATTTTCAAATTTTTTCGCAAATTCTCGTCTAGATATACTTTCGTATAATACAGTTGATCATCATCCTTATCCTTGACTGGTGTATGAGAAATGATTTCATAGATTTCTTTGAAATAACCTGAAAATTAATTATAATAATTAATAATGAAGTTCCAAAAATTATAAATATATAAAACATTAAACAATCCATACCAATAAATCCACCGGAATTCAAATATTTATTCCTGGCGCCTTCAATGTTGGGATATTTTGCAGCCAAAGCTTCATCGGGCCAACAAAACTGCTCGGCCGAGAATAAAACTCTGGTATTTTCGAAAGACAAAAATGTCTTGACGATTTCAGATGGATCTCCCAGAAATATTACATCGTAACTGCAATTTTTGACATTGATTAAACAACAAAAAAATATAATATAAAGATCGAATAGTTAATATGTCCATCCATTCACCTGTCAGTGAATATGACAATTTTATCATCCTTGGCTCCTTCATCTTTCATTTTCTCCAGTTGTTTTTTGATCAAATTTATTTTTTGGCCGCCACCGGCATAGTTCATGTTGCCGCCGGTCCATTTTACACCTTTTCCTAGCGTTGTGACAGGTATATCGTACACAGATGCTGATCTTATATACCTTTGGTAACCATCTGTGCTATTCGAAGCAACCGTCAAAAAGACAACGTCATCTGAAACAAGAACATATTCATTCTATTAATTAAGAGTTGGTAAATTTATTAAAAATCAAAATCAGCTGATTTATGATCGAACAATAACCCAGGAGTTTTAGTTCTATTGTTAAAAAGCAATCCAGCATTGTAAAACTTAATTTTCTCTGGTGAAAATGGATCAATGTTCCCATTAATAAAGTATGTATGGTTGGGTTAACGACCCCTGGAAGCATTCTATGTAGTGGCCCAATATGCTTTAAATGCAAAGCGAATGCATCTATTTTTAAACACTCTGGTTCCAGATGTAAAACTGCTTAGTGCATTTCGAACATGTGCATGGCTTTGTAAAAGTGGAAGGGGGTTGTTTACGCATGTTTATTTTGTCCTGCATTCAGCTGAGGCAGATTTTTAGAAAAACTAAGGAAATGAGATTTCAGTAATCATTGAAGTGCGACGGCGTAACGACTTCTTTACAATCACTCAAAGGTCAAGATAACGCAAAGAATTCACAAGAAAAAAAATAGACAGCTTCAGATAAAATGTAACTCGGCAACTGGGAAAAAATATTGTTCAATATTATTATTGCAAATTATATAAAAATGAACTCTGATAAAAAAAAATGTTTCGTTTTTACTTTCTCTATGAGTTCAAGCAACAAACCGTGTCGTTTCAAATTTTTTACTATTAAAAGTATTCTTCAACCAAGATTTTACGAAAGTTTTGAAAAACTCCACTTTCGAATTTCAACAAAGAATTTTGCACGTGTTATAAAAAAAAATTTGAGTCTTTGGCTTTCTTTGGATGTTAAATTACGACGCAATAAAATGTATGATTGAAGGCAGGATGATTACTAAAGCCCGGATAACCAGCGTGCCGTTCATTGCTCAAATGTTGTAAATGCATTGTTAAAGGTTTGCCGAACCTTTTTTACAAAGCATTTACAACAATTGAACAATGAACGGCGCGCTTTGGGTCCGTACTCTAATGATTACCAGTGTTCGAAAAAAGGTTTTTTTTTTCTGTACCTGCTATTTAATCGACTGCGAACTTGCAAATATCGAAAACAATTTTCAAGATTTGTATAATTTTTAGATTTCTAACAACGGGTTTCCGGAAACCCATGGAAACTATTCGGGTGACACCACTGGCTGCAGCCTCCCAGTATAGTACATATGCATGCCATTTTTGTCTGCATTTGGGCTGTAGTAGTACTACAACCCGATTAATCTCTGCAGCCCCCCCCCCCTTTGAATTCTCACGAGCCACCACTGCCATTGACTGATATGCATACATTGAAGATAACTTTTTACAAGTATTTATTTAACTTCACTTGTTAGCAGAAGCGGCTCGTGAAAATTCATAGTGGTGGGGCTGCAGAGATAAATCAGGCTGTATGTAGTAGCTCGTTAACCAAACCGGTGATCGAATAAAAACAAAAATAGCATGCATATGTACTATATTGGGAGGTCTGCAGCCCGCAGCCTATGTACTGGGGGGGGACTGCAGCCCCGCAGCCCATATGGACGAGCCGCCACTGCTTGTTAGTTAGCTTACGGTACAAAATTTGCGATTGTGATTTTTTTCAATTAATTATAAACTTTTGGTTTTAAATTATGTATTTTTATCTTGAGAAGGCTGTAAAACAATTAATGTTGTTTATAACAACAAATATCTCGAAGTGATTATTTTTCTATATATGCACCAAACATGAAAATGTAAGATGCAGTTTGCAAATCTGAACGATTACTCCAGGCTTAACGTAGTTGTTCAAAATAAAATAATGTTTCGTGAAAAATATCATCATTTAGAAAGGTTTCAAAAGCTGCGGCTGAATATCACAATATAAATACAAATGAACAATAGTTGTGCATATTGCATTCTGCGCTATCCTTTGACAATGCTACGCTTTCAAAAACAGAGATAAAGTAAAAAGCACAAAGTGAGTAATCGAAATCTACATTCATCCGGTAGTCGTATGTAGATAAAACGGGGACAATGCAAACGATATATATGTACATATGTACATACGTATTACAAATCTATCTGTCGGTAGTTAAAGAAATATTGAATTGGTATGCGATAGGATTGTAATTAAAGGTCAAGACGAAAATGGAGCGATGAACTGTTACAGAGAGGCCATTGTAGATCTGATAGGGTAAAAAAGATGGCCGCCGAAGAATGTTCTGGAATAATAATCAGATGCGATCGAACGATGCGTCGATCTGGAAAAGCAATCGCTTTTGGTGAGTGTACGCCAAAGGTTGGCGACGAATACGTATGCTTAGGCGACAAGTTTGATAGACGATTCTTTTTTTTATCAACGTTTAAGAGGGCTGTACTCCCGAAACCTTAATTTTGTTGCCGTTCCTTTCTTCGATATATATATATATATATATTGAGTGAATGCGACAATATATATCAATATACATATGTATTCAGTGAATGTGACAGTTGCGCTTCGACCAGATAGTACGTATTTTAAATCGACAAAATCGAGGTTTCGTATTCTCCAATTTTCTCCTCCGAAACTGGACCAATTTTTAAAGATATTTAAGATATATTCTATGCAACTGTGCGCGTATTTTATTTAAAATCGACCGTTAAATAAGGACGCTGTACATTTTTCGTGGGTTTAAAAAAGAGGCGCTTTTATAAATGTTTGGCGGCTCCTAGCTCCTATAAAAAATAACTAATCAAAAAAATAAAAGCACAGATGCATGCCAATGGTGGATATCCATAGCATATTAAAAAATAATTTCTCTAGTGCCATAATTGAGGAAGGGAGAAGTGTAATACGTTTGTATGGACAAGGCGTTGGTGTCCAGCCCTCTTAATGTAAAAAAAATATTATAAGAAATTGCTCTGAATATTGATGATTTTTGCACAATTCATCTATTTTTGTTTTCTATATGGTTTCAATGTGATTTGCAAAATTCTAAAATAGAATTTCGTTCTTAAGATGATCAAAATATTTTGATTTAGAGCAAATATCTAAAATTTTCAAACTGTGGACATTAATTAAAATTTTTTATTCTGATTGTTGTGTTTTCTTATAATGCGTGTCAAAAAACAGAATATTTAAATTTAAAATAAAGAGGTGTCTAAAGATGGGGGAAGAAAGAACTAAAAACAACCAATTTACCCACAGATTGATTTACCTCCCACTTTTTGCTTATTTCCTGATACAAGCTGACGCTGAATTTCCCACGTTTTGATATTCCAAATTCAAATATTCTGCATTTGAACAATTCGAAATATTTATATGTATATATTTTGACCGCATACCGTCTTGCTGTTTATAAAATAAAATGATTTTTACTAAATTTCCACGTAACAACTTTTTCTGAATATACACATATATGTTACGTCGAATTTATGAAATTTCTTATTACGTGAAATAGGCAAATAATACATAATTCGTGAAAAATGCAACCCATTGCTTAATTCATGACTTGGGTAAATTATCTGCCGAATGGGTAAATTTTTAACCTGCCAGCATAGCAGTTTAGATATATAGTATAGAATATTACTAAGCATAATAATTTTAATCACAAAACAAATCTAAAATATTGTTTTTGAACTAATAGAACGTACAATGTACATAATATCTTTAAAAATACTATACAAAAAAACGATGTATCAAACTATTTTATTATGCATGTTTCAAGATTTGGTGGAAGTACATAGTGATTTAGCAATAAGTTACGTATAATTTTACAAGCGGGAGCAGAGAGTGCAATTCATGCATTCCACGGATAATTTGCCTGCTTCATGAATTAAGCAACGGCTTGCGTTTTTCATGAATTAGGCAATTTTTGCGTATTTCACAAATTTGCAGTAAATTAACATACATTTGTATATGTAATAGGGATTGCAATTAAGTGTCAAATTTCATAAACCGGTAAAAGGTAAATGATTTTTCCTACTACCAGTATACCGATATTTACCCGTAAATTAAAAAAAAAGTTTTATTTTCGCGGATTTAGATAACCGTACATATGTAGTTACTTTTCCTAAAAACGTTAACCTAGATTGAATCATAAATAATTAAAAATAAATCTCAGGTGAATAATGGCATATACATAAATGCATTATAGTTAATTCGTAATAAGAAATACATTTTAATTTAATTTTTTTTTAACAAATCATATTTATTTATTTAAAGTTTGGACCGTTTGTTCATTACATTAATCGCGATGATGGATGTAAAAAGAAAATCTGTTTTGGGAACAAAAAGTTTAGGAAGCGACGTGTGTATATGTTAGTCAACATTTCTGGGAATTGATGCAAGTGTATGGTGTCTGGTTGTCTTATTGAACCAATTAAAATAAACACGCATACGAAAGTGTACATATGTATATACATACATACGTATGTAAGTATATAAAATACTAACGCTGGTCGTATCTATTTGTTTCAATCAACTCGTTTGAATAGTCAGTTCGAAAATGGTCATACATTACATTTAACTATGTTTGATGAGTATTAAATATGATTCTACTAGAAACAGCACACCATATACCATATATGTACACACGCACCAAGTTAGCAACAGCGAATGCAAAAAACTGTCGTCTATTATTATTAAATTTGATTTATGTTCAAAAACGATTCAGAAAGTCAAAATATAACTCATATCGATTTGATACATTAGACACAACTACGAATGAAATTACCCAGTGGATATGTTTTAGTTTGCTTTTTATCATATTTTTTTTTGTTGTTGATGATCTATCCCTTTTTTTTCGGCTATTTTTTATTACTTTTTTTAATGAGTTGAATAAAATTTGGTACATAACAATGTTATCTTGCACGTTTTAAGCTGTGCATCGAGGCCGATGATGCGAATCCCTATCTTCGAATCGAGCACAGAGAGGTCTCCGAGATCAAAGGTCCATAGTGTTTTCATTTGAGTTTTTAATGAAAACACTATGGACCTAAAGTAGATTAGGTACCCGATAGATAAAACTCGATTTTACTAGAACTTATTCCGGTATGCAAATAAAACTGTATAAAGTTAGTGTGAAGAAGATTCTTCTGTAAAAATTCCCCGACTTTGACAATTGACAAGCCGTTACAGCGATGATTTAATTGTATTGCATCATTCCTTACACAGGCGTCATTACTTATTATTGTAGATGTTCCCGTCTACGTGACGGAATTGATGTGGTCAATATGTGATTTTATTTGTGTTTTTATTTTAATTAATTAGGTTTTATATAAATAAAATATTTCATTTAGATAAACATGTAGAAATTATCATTCAAGGCTGAATTATGTATGTATTATAATAAGTTCGCCCTGGTCGCAGTTTACATATATGAAGTCACGAAATGTTAAGACTTTAGGTCGGTTCATGTCCAGTTTCAAGCAAGTCGACAAATACTTTAAGTGTGCAATTGAGCCGTACGAAATGTTAGTGTCCATCGCAATGTGGGTCGTTTCCTGGAGTTGGAATATTCTGGGCGATTACGGACCGTTTCCACAAAGTGTATATTCAATGTGGGTTCAAACGACAAAATTTATTACGGAGCACATCCTAATTGATAACAAAAGTCTGCTTAAGTTGATAACATTATTTTAAAAAAAAATATATATATATAGATATTATGTGTATTTACTTTGCAGTTTGTGACATTTTAATTATAATAACAACATCCACCGAGTAGGTCAATTAAATGAAAACTACTGTATTTGTAAATATGAATAACACTTGTTCGTTTGTCTGCAATGGAAAATTACAGTTTTCAATTTAGAACCGATAGACTACAAAATTTCCAGAAAAAGTTTTAATCTTTGATTTTTCTACAACTTTCACCTATTTATATATTTATTTTAAAAAACAGAAACAAACAGCTTTACAACGTATATAAAATTGACACCAAAAAAGTTTCTAAAAAATAATAACAATTTAAAAATAAGATAATATAAACAAAGAAAAATAATGGTAGATATGGGATATATGTGTGTATGTATGTTCATATGTATTACTAAGAAAAATGATTAAATAATAGAAATTTGATATTCGGCTATCTGAGCAATTAATCGAATTATAAATAAAATATATATAAAATAATTTGGTGTGCGTTCAATTTTAATTGCAGGACAGCTCATGACCTCTATAATAGAAAACGATTTCCTATTATTTTTGTTATTATTCTATGTTCTTAATTATTATACAAAATGGTGGAATTCGAAAACTACCTGAGCGCAAAGAAAAAGTTTGCGTTCATAAAGATATAAATAATAATAAATTAAAAAATAAATAAATATATATATATATATATATATATATATATATATATATATATATATATATATATATATATATATATATATATATATATATATATATACAGGATGCTATGAAGCCATAAAGAGTTTATAACTCATATCATTTAGAACATTTTGAGCTTATGTTTTATGTACGTTTGTTTTTTAATTTAATTTTTAAAGATTTTTAGTAAAAACACAAAAACCTCACAGTTAATTGCCAATACTGCCCAAGTTAAAAGTGGTTTGTTAATCAATTGTTATTACTTTATCTATGTACGTAGTAACAATAGGTGAAGTTTTGTAATCATGCAAAAATTCATAGGTCACCCCCGAAATTTTTAGAGTAATCTTTTCAACACGCCATTAGCTAATCATTGAAGAGTATCATTTAGACGTCTATAAGAATATATTCATAAATGAGATTAAGAAAATACCTTTCAGAGACTGGCGTTTGGAAAAACCAAACAAATACATTTTTATATAATAGATATTTCGTAATAATAACAATTCTAATTTTGTCTCACTACTTTGGGAAAATCTCTGTAAAAAGTCTGTACTTTCAATGTGACCGTCTCACTGAATAAACGAAATTGATATCCGTATACTTTTGACGTATGTCTCCTTTGTATTTGATCACTATTGAATATAGAGTAATCTTTTCAACACGCCATTAGCTAAGACATTGAAGAGTATGATTTACACGTCTATAACAATAGATAAATGAGATTAAGAAAATACCCGTCTAGACACTTTTTGGGAGAAAACGCAAACCATTATGTGAAATTAATCAGCTGATGAAAAGGGTAACATTCTGGCTCGTTACAGAGACCGATTTAAATGATGTCTTATTGCAATTTGCATTGCTCGTATTATTTTATTTTGAGAATATTAATCATAGAAATGCGAAAAAAATTATATCAATGAAAATAAATACTTCAGTGACTTTGAATTAGTTGAAAATCAATTATTTTAGAAATATTTATATTTTTACAGACTTTTTTATTACAACTTTTAGGAAAGTTAGTAAAATATCATTGATTACGATGTGTAACACAAAAGAGACTTTTGTTAGATATATATATATACATATGTATGTATGTATTTAAACAGATACAAGTTTGCAAAATAAAACGATTTTTTTTAAATGAGCAGTTACAAACCTTGCCGTGCAGAAGCAGAAGAAATTGATATGATAAAAAATGATGAGATAATAATGAATTTCATTGAAGAATTCATTATGTGCAGGAGTGACGGCGCGACACGACCTAACATACCGAAGCCGCAACAACACTGGTTGACAGCCGCAAGCTTTCGCACAGTGCTACCACACCGCATTCGAGACGCTGATCGAACAGCTTACGGTCTAAAGGGTTTATTCTACAGTCATGTATCTAATTGAATTTGAAATGGTTGTATCGTTTAAATACAAGTTTGGTCATTTTCTTTATTCTTTTCAAATCAACAAAAAAATATTTTTTCCAAATGATTGCTTTTAGAAGTTAATTGTGGTAAAAATCGAACTCAGCTAGGATACTTGTAAAATAAAAAAAAATGCTTTTATTCTTATTTTCTCGGAATATTTAATTATGTAGAAATGGAATAATAGAATATTAAATCATTAATATGATAATTTAAATTGAAAAGACATAACAGATTGATTCTAAAAATTGAATGTATCCGAAAAAACAAAATTATCGCGATTTAAACTTAATGAATATGGTCACATTTTAAGGTCTGTTCATACCTATTCAGCACGACCCGTATCCTGCAGGTGTCATGCAAGTGCGGATAGTATAGATATATTAGCTACAGAAGGCGCGTGCACAGTACTCACACAAATGCATTTTTCATATACAGGCTGTTGAAAGAAACACGCTAATATTTATATATTTTATTTCAACCGATCGTGTAATGTTTTTAAGATCTATGATAAATTCGCAAAGAAAGCGCTACACTTTGTTGTTTATTTGCTCACTTCAAATTTGTTTACTGTTGGGTGCCTAGACCATCAAAATATTTTTTCATTATTTTGCATAGAATTTTTCTTTAATTCGTTACTTCTTTGCTCGTTTTGGATAGTTTTCTGTTTCTATACAATGTCGTATCATAATGCTTCTACGCCACGTAATTATATTCTTTGGTACATTCTATATGGATGCGCATGCGCGAATGGAGTATGAATACGTCCATATAATGTACCAAAGAATACTATCCGTACTTGCATGACACCTGCAGGATACGGGCCGTGCTGGATAGGTATGAACAGACCTTTAATGGAACATTTTATAGCTTGTCATTGGCGCCGTCCACACACACAATATCTACATACGATATTTCCACACCCAGTTCCTAAATAGCAACCACAGGTTGCAATATGGGAACTGGATATGGAAATATCGGTAGTAGATATCGTGTGTGTGGACGGCGCTATTCAATAATATTAATGCATTGGGATCTGCCTACTTGAGGGGCCCCGTGTTGGAAATCATATAAAATGGTTCAGTCCCAATCAGGAATGTAGTGCTAAAAAAATAAGTAATGGAACGCTGAATTTACTAATTTTAACTTCTCCACCCACACACAAATTATTTTCTTTAAATTTTTATATTATCGAATAATGATTTTTTAATCTATTTGTCTATAAACAAAAATAAGTCCGGCTTTACACGGATAGGGTGGATTAGACTGGCAACGCGCCTACGCCGGGTAGCATCGAAACGAAAGCCACGCACGTCTGTTAGCATTGTGTATGTGTGTGTGCCAGTAGGTGTGGGGGCGTGGCTAGGAGTGCGCGAGAGTAAGCTATGCGCGCCTCTGCCGGCCGCTCCAAGCATTTCATTTGACATTTGTTTGACGTTTGTGTCGCGTTGTGATACGTAATGCGTAGAGACACGTATTTTGGGCACTTTGCTATTAATGCTTAATTGATGCTAAAATTCAGAATAGATGCTAAATTGGTAAAATATGCGAATATATGCTAAAATAACAAACAAAAGTGAAATTTGCATAAAATTTATAAAATAAATAGACAATTTAGAAGAATCTTCCTATGTTTTTGCCCATTTATTATGTGAAGAAATTGAGGGGATAAAACAGAGCTTGCAGTTTACCATAGACGGTGTTTTTTCTGTCGAAACCAAACAACTGCTTTTGTCTACTATTGTAAACAAAAGAAGACAGTTGGAGCTGTGTATCCAAAAGGCTGCTCAAAAAAGCGTCTTACAACTATACTCGCACTCAAGACTAAATGAGACAAATCTATTCCTCCGAACATTGAGTAGACTATTCAATCCATCTGTGGCAGGTTCAAAATCTGATATTAATGTTAAAGAAACAGTTTTGTTTTTTTAGAAACCTGCCATTGTTTTATGTATTAACAGAGGCTCAATGCTTGGGAGGATATCAGCACTTTTAAGACAATTAGTATAGAATATAAAAAGTGAATCCACGCCGGATATATTGCTATTATTGATGGCAACAAAAATTAAATATGAAGAGTTTGGTTGTGCCGCTATAAAATCGATTTGGTGTCCCGTCAATAGTGTGGATGCTTAAAAAGTATTTTAGTAAATACAATATAATTGTTACCGATCGTCGCACGAATCTCAAAAAAGAATCTGTAGAAATATGCTCCATTTTAAGCTTTAATCAATTTTAATTCGTATTATATTTTTATATTCATATTTTTTGTCTTTGTATTTTTATATTCATGTTTTTTCATTGTAATTTTAATTTCAAAACATTTTTGAATTTTTCTATTATTTCTCTTTAAATTGTATATATATATATGTACATATATAAATTTTATTAAAATTTATCGAAATTTTTTATTATTTGAAATTAAACTCTTCATAAAAATAGATGCTAAATTGAACATTTTTAATGCCCTAAAACGCTAAAATGCAAAATGAAAATGCTAAAATTGATTAAAATAGATGCCCAAAATACGGGTCTCTAGTAATGCGCGATGCCGAAGTATACACGCCATCCACTCCCACCCACCCACTGTCAATTACATACTTTTTCACTTTTTCAGAATGACGTACGAACGTAACGATAACATTTATTATGACTATGCGTGCGTAATCGAAGGTTAGTAGAAACATCGAGAAAGAAGACTAGCCAGATAAACATCTACGTTTTGACTCAAAAAGAACTCGAAATTAAGTCGATTAGACACATCGCTCCTTCATTTCGGATGTGACAACTCAGTTTTTAAACGTCTCATTTAGTCAAATACGTTAAAAAACTAACAAAGTGAAACTAATAAAGCTTGTAAAGCGGCTGTGATGCGACATAATAAGTAGTAGTAATGTTTATCATCAGTGGCGGATTATCGAACAGCAAATTTGTGGCCTCTAAATTTAAGGGGCCTCCAAATCGTTCTGAGACAATATATAATTCGGAAATTCCTATACATTTTGCCATAAAATATTGGAGTTTACGACTATTTTTTTATGTAAAGTACAAAGCTTTGCGATAATTGCTCTCATCGTCGTCGATTGTTTGGCCTTTCTAGATAAATTTCACTGCTAAAAAAGAATTCGTTAACTAATTACATTAAAAATGCCAGAATATCGGAACAACTTGAAGAACAGTCTTCTGAAAGAATTGAAGAGCAGCGCCTGAAAGGAACGAAGACCAACTCCTTGAAAGGACCGAAAAGCAGCACTGTAGAAGAACTGAAGAACTGGAGACGTAAAAAAATAAAAGTAGAGTATACAGAGAGAAACCGAACATATTATAGAAATATCTCTGAATCAAATTTTAATTGTGTAAAAGCAAAAAGTAATAATGAACCCTGACACAGGTTGATATTTTCAGAAATAATAAAAAGCAAATCCATTTATTGTTATGTATGTAAACCAGACCTGGGCAAAACTCGGCCCCCGGGCCGCATGCGACCCGCTGAGTATTTTGGTGCGGCCCATGAGCATACATAATTCCAATTAAATTCCTAAAAAGTTAACTTTTTTCTGATCTAAAATTTTTTTTTGATTTGTTAAATGTTTTATCGTTTCTGAGATACATTCTAAGATACAATTCGAATTTGGGTCAAACTATACTACAAACTTTAATGAGCAATTATCATCAATATTAGAATCTCGATAAAACATTTAACTCGATAGCTATCGACGAAAGTAATGATCGACAAGATACCACACAGTTATTCATTTTCATACGCGAATGTAACTCTAAATTTGAAATCATTGAAGAGCTTTTGTCATTGAAATCACTTAAAGATCAAACAACATGAGCTGATATTTTTGAAAAAATTGTTAATTGTTTAAAAAATATAATTTACAATGGAACAAATTGGTAAGCATAACAACTGACCGAGCACCAAGTTTAACCATTAAAGAAAATCCAGGATAAAATTTGCAAAAATTGTCCTGATTACAATTTAATTATAATTATAATAATGTACAAACATGTGTTAAAAGTTGAACATGTGACATCTTGTATTATTAAACTTGTAAATTTAATACGATTGAGTGGCTTGAAACACAGACAATTCATTGCTTTTCTTCAAGATATTGAATCTGGGTAAAAATATTTTATTTATCATAATCATATTCGATGGCTTAGCCTAGGAAAAATACTTCGGCGAGTATGGGATACAAAAGAAGAAATCGTTCTATTTTTAAAAATGAAAAATATTATCGACTTATCCGAATTAACTGATAATGACTGGCTGTGTGATTTTGCATTTACTTTGGACATCGGACACATTTAAATACTATCAACACAATTTTCCAAGGGGAAAATTTATACGTCCATGATATGGTGAAAAGTTTGAATGGATTTAAATTAAAACTACGACTTTTTCTTCGCCATTTATTTATTAAACGGGTAGACCACTTTTCAAACATGAAATTGCTTAAAATACCATAAAATAAATTTGAAGAATATGGTGAAATTATCAACGATTTAAGTAGTGAGTTTCCATGAAGATTTGGCGACTTCCGAAAAATTGAGATAGGCTTGGCAATTATACGAGATCAATTGCAATATACATATATTGATAGCGTCTCGACGGAGATATAAATCAAGATTATATATTTGCAGTGGGATGCTGATTTAAGGGAATTACACCGTCATGAAGAAATTTGAAAAATTTTACAACGCCCTTAATACGGAAAAATTCGACAAACTTAAAAAATGCTGGTGGTTTTTTAATCAACCTAACATACAAATGTATTTTTAGCAAACATTTTCAATTATGAATATCAATAAAAATTCTTTACAATCAAGCATCACAGATGAAAATTTACAAGCATTTTTAAGAATTTCAACTACAAAATTTTCTCCTGATAAAAAAAAACTGTTAAAGATGTAAAACAGTTTCATTCGTCAAATTAAATTATTTTTTTGTATGGAATGTAAAAAAAAATATATTTAAATTAGTTCAGGTGCGTTATATTATTTTGATTTTGTTCCAAATTTGTATGTTTTTTTTTATCATCGACTCAACGATGGAATATTATTTTAAGTAATATTTTGAATAACCAATATTTAAAAAGAATAAATAGTACGCGATGGGCGTCTAGAATACAGACTGTTTTTGCTTTATAATCAAAATACTAAAGAAGGTCTTATTAAAATCAGTACGTCCGTATTTGAAAAACCTATGGGAAAACTGAAGACAAAAAAATTGGCGTTTTATTTCGATTAATATGAGACTGCCTTACTAACTATTTTGCGGGATAAATTGTTACAGCGCATCAATGCTACAAATAAATCATTGCAAAAAATGCAGCACAATTTGTTGTTGGGAACAAGATTGATAAAATCCCTTTCAGAATTTATTCAAAACACGAGAAATTAATTCAGTGAAATCGAAAAAGATACTAACATTCTTACTGAAAATCATAAATATAAAGACACTAGTCGTAAAAAATTAAAATTGTAATTTGGAGAGATGTGCAATGAAGTTATGATATGATAGTTTACTTAAAGATTTTCAATTTTTTTTATTTTGAAATAAGTCAAATGTGTTTAAAGGAATAATTTCAAAATATAACAATGATATTGACACATCAAAAGCGAAAATATTAAGAATCCTGTCGATAATTATAAATTATTAATTGGAGGTTTAAAAACAAATTATTAATTGTTTCAACGTTTCCAAATGTTGAAACAATTTTAAGAATATTTCTAACGCTTTCTATAAGCAATGCAAATAGCGAACTTAAATTGTTTTTAAAACGAGTTAAAAACAATTTAAGGAATTCGTCAAATCAAAACAATTTAAATAATTTATCGATGATGTTTATTAAAAGTGATGTCGTGAATTTATTAGATTGTGATAACTAGTCACCGGAGCCTGAGGGGGCCGTGTATTGTTCAAAGGTTGTAAGTGCATTGTTAAAGGTTTGCCGAACAATGGATAGCACTGTGACTATCCTACCTCTAGTGATAACACTAACAACATAATATGTAGATAAATTTGCGGCATCAAAAGCTCAAAAAGTACTAAATTAAAATGTTTTCCTTTTTTTCTTGTTTGTAAATAGATAATTGTTTATATAATTGTACATATAACATATAATTTTTTGTTTGTACAAGTTTGTAAATATATTTTTATTATTTAATAAACAACTGTAAATACAAAATAACACACGTTTTTTTTATAATGTTCATACCTGCAATTCACAATTGAAAAAAAAAGTCACTTTATGATTAGTGGGGGGGGGGGGCTCTAAATTACGTTGCGCCAGTGGCCTCTGAATCCGCTGAAGATTACTATTTGTATTTTCATTGAATTCCACCTCAATGATATTATGTATTAATAATGTCATACTTGTTTCCCGAAGAAAACAAAATAGACTTCAGTCTTCACCATCATAAACATTACTACTACTTATTATGTCGCATCACAGCCGCTTTACAAGCTTTATTAGTTTCACTTTGTTAGTTTTTTAACGTATTTGACTAAATGAGACGTTTAAAACTTGAGTTATCACTTCCGAAATGAAGGTGCGATGTGTCTAATCGACTTAAGTTCGAGTTCTTTTTTAATCAAAACGTAGATTTTTATCTGGCTAGTCTTCTTTCTCGGTGTTTCTACTAACCTTCGATTATAATTTAATTTAAGGGCTTCAATTATACATAATTTAATTAATTTAATATTTTAAGACACTAATCGTATGACCCCCTGAACTTCTCAAGTCCATTATAATCCATCTATTTGTTCTACAGTTTTGTGTTTATAATAAACTTTTACTAAATATTATTAATTATTATCGATTGGCACTGTTTTCATTCTTATTTGCATAATATAGGCTTAATCTATTTAATACACATTTTTAACAACTTTGTTTGATAACACTGTTCGACAGGAAAAATGGTTCAGAGACGAGATATGACTTTTCTTATAGATCTATGCCCAGTAAACACGAATCTGGTAATAAAAAATGTTGATTGGCTCGAGATTCGGAGATATGTATATGTATGTACGTATGTGTTTTTCAAATCGCGCGATTTTTCTATATCTTGGTGTTGTTCGGTTGATGTCTCAAAATCTATCAATTTCCTGTTCAAAATGAATATTGGAATCTATAGTCGGGTATTTTATCTTTCATTTGTAATAATTTTCGGCTTTCAAAACAAAAAGTAGTCGTTAAGTTGAAATCAAAATATTCCAATATAAGTAAATTTGGGCATGCGCGATGCGCTGTCACTTTGGGCATTCATTTTTATTCAATTCAAATACATATTTAAATTGAAAAAAAAAATGAAACATCTACGAGTAAATCATCCGTACTTATTAATGGATCGCATTATTTTTTCAAAAACTTTTTTTTATTTTTTTCAAATTTATTTTTATTAATACAATAAATCAAAAAAACTTTTTTTCGAACCATCGTAAGTCGAGGACTACCTGTAAAATAATTATTTTTTTATATCGGCCGCTCAAATGGCGGCTTTCGTTGATCCAAATTACGATCTTTTACCGAGTGCACAAGTTTGTGCACGCAGACCCCTAGTATTTTCCACAATTTCTAACAAACTAACGGAACGCGTTCCGACTTGCCGGAGCATTACTGCGGCCCGCTCCAGCCCCACTACAACACTGGTCTTAATGCATTAATATTATTGAATAGCAAGCTATAACATGTTGTTCCATTAAAACGTGGTAATCATTCATCAAGTTTAAATCGAGTAAATATTTATTTTTTTGGATTAATTATATTTTTGACTTTTCTAAAAAGAAAAAGGTGCACTTCCGACTTAGCACACTTCGTTTAATTTCCTTTACATGATAGTGATATCATACATACATATAAATGGATTATATTTTTGAATGAGCAATAAAAGTGACTACGATTCGATGGATTTTCATTAAATTTATGATATTACTTAATTAATGTAAATAATGTATATTCTATAAATAATATTTTACTTGCGGTCCGACGTTCACTTTTAATTCCTATTTGCGGCCCTTCATTCGAAAAGTTTGCCCAGGCCTGTTATAGATATATAATTTCTTGGATACACAAATTGGTTTCGTAGGAAAACGTGAATATTTTTATTTGTAAAAATAATATTTATTTATTTACATATACGATAAAAAAATATTATTTTGTAAAAATCACTATACATATTAATTTTATATGAATATGTAAAGTTTCAGCTGAATCTATTTAAATAATCAAAAAAGATATAATAGTTTAAGCATATACACATGGTTTTACGTATGTACATATAATACTTGTATAATTTCAGAAAAAAATCTTAATTTACCTTTATTAGATCCTTTTTGAAGCCAGTGTGTTGATTTCTGACAGTTAGGTTTGACATCATTGGCTACACAATAGTCAAGATCTTCGTTCAAAGTATCAGATGATACTAATTGGAAGCTTATGAATATAAATCGGAACCACGTCGACAGCTTCGGCAGCATTTTCTCCGGATTACTCCGTCGTGCTACCAGGTCGAGTGACTTTTTCGCACTGAATCGATTTCGAAGACTATCGACATTTTCTTAGCACGATTTTTCTATAAACGCTTTCTTTACGACGAAATAAAAAATGAACAAATTTCGTTCGGATATTTTTTTGTCATTCAATGGTTGAACGAATGCGGCTTTAAAATGGTGAAAGTTTTCAACCACACAATTTCCCATAGCAACAATTTGTTCCACTATGGCAGTATATTTACATATAATATGTACATAGGAACATCAGTTTTACGATATAATCTTTTAAATTTGATGTTTACCTTTACAAAACCATGTATATATGTATTTGTAATAATAATAAAAACGCAAATAAGCAAATGAAAGAGCGATTACATATTCTAAACGACTAACCATCGTATTTTTCGGCCTGCATAAATACATGATACATATGAACATGATATATTTACATATGTATATCACTTTAAGTCAAGATATTGCTGAAAAACTATTTGAGTATGTACATACATAAATACATTTAAATATATTTATTCATTTCAATCGATTAAATTCCGAACATTCGATACCAAACTCAAACGACATCTATTATACGGATAATATACACTAGTAAAAAGGTGCACTTTATCAATAGTAGGCCTTGTAAGATGAAGTTTTTACAAGGTTTTTTTTTCTTTTTGTAATGAATGAACATATAATTGTAATGTTTTCCTATTATTCATATATCGATGTTTAATCTTTAATTGCTAAAAAACGTTTCTTCTTACTATTGGACGTGTCAAAATCAGTGAAAATGAGCTTCCGGAGTTTTCTCAAAAATAGATCAAACCAACTGATCATTGTTCACTGCTCGACGAAAGGTTTTTATAAAGCGTTTTTATTTAATACCAGTTCATCTATTTGATATCACTTGTGGAATCCTACATTAGGTTTGTATAGCACTTACATATGTATATATGTCGTTTAATAGAGCAAAAACGAAGCTTTTTAGAGATAATAAGCAGTTAACCTGGTAGTTCAGTTAGTTCTTGCCTTAAAATAAGTCTCAAAGTTTACAACAATAAAATTCGAAATGATTAAGTGTGTGTGGCAGCGGTTTTACTTTATAAATATGTAGTAGTAGTACGTAGTAACAATAGAAGAAGTGTTGTGGTTATACGAAAATTTGACCTCGAGATTTTGTCTGATTTGAATTCAATATCGATCAATGATCACATTTTCGTGGTTTTAAAAAAAGTGTGTGTATTGTTATCAGTTACAGAAATGCTGCGACGCTACGACGTTTTTTTTTCAAAATTTTAGGTTGACCGTAATTCATAATACCTCCCCTTATACATATGTAGGTCTCATCTTTTTTATACGTCTTTTTGGTTTTAAACTTTGTACTGAAACTTTTTGTACATAAATTACATAAGCTAGTATTTTTAAGAGCTTTTTTTTGTAATATTTTAACCTCAACCAAAAGTATGTTTACTTTTAGTAGTTTTTTGAGTCGAACCAAAATTTAATATTTAGAAGTTGAAGCTTAATATCAAGTAATCTATAAAATTTAATGAAGACCCGTTAATCGAAGTGGTAGTTTACTCTTGTTCACTTGTTCTTCTACTATTTTTTCAGTCTTAAATATGTTTGTTCATCTTGAATTTTTTTTGGCATTTCTTATGTTCCCCAAATACATAAACAAAGTCATGAATTGGTCACATCCGAATATTTTTTAGTGAAAATGACCCTCCCACTCCCATGTGTGTTTTAAATAGAGGTAGGACTGGAAGCGTGCCGTTCTTCGGGTTCGGATTCGGGATCCGGGCTTCAAAACCCGCCGGATCCGGATATTTAAAATTTCGAGTATTAACGTAAAAATTCAAATTGATTTTCAGTCGATACATTGAAAATATCCAAATATGTATGTATGTGTTATTTATAGATTCTGCGTGTACATGATTCATATAAGACCTTATTTGTTAGAGAACTTGATTTTACGACTTGTGAGTTATGAGAAAACTGCGAACAATCGAACGGATTTTGCTAATTTTGTACTGAAATTCGGCTAAATATAGAATTTCACCCATATATAGTCTACATATTTCTAGAATTTTCCCTTAGACTACTCTAGGACTTCAGAGAGTAAACATCGTTTCAACATTTCGTTAACGGTAAGTACTTTATTTGAATTATTTCTTGTAATTCTCTTAAACAAATCAGTTAATTCTTGACCGAATATAAGTATAGTTTTCATTATATTTTTCGGAAATTAAGGGACACAAAATCACATATTTGCTAAATGTGCCGATAATTTTGGTATGAGCCAAAACCACTATTTCAATTTGACTTAATACACAAATTGTTATCATTTCTTTTAATTCGATACGTCTAGAATCTTGTGAAAGCAAAATAAACGTATTACAGGCCACCAGTATTTTTTTAAATATTATTAAATGGAAAACATTATATTAAATTTTTTGCGAGATATTTCTTGAAATGAAGAAAAGTGGACTTATGCCACTTTCAAACATTGCGGCTAATACATATGTATGTACATCAGTGGCGTATATTGGGTGTGTGCTAGGTGTGCGGCGCACACCCGTGAAAACCAAAGACCACATAAAGTAGTATTTTAATACAAAATAATGTGTTGTTGTATAAACAGGCATTGATGTGTATGGTGTATTTACCGCGTGCGCTAAATGTATGGTGTGGTGTATGGTGTGGTGTGCAGTCTGCAGCGTGTTGTGTGATGTTAGATGTAGTTTGTGCGCCGCGACGAGAGAATACCTATGCCGTGCAGCAAATTGGTGGGTTTGGTTGGAGTGTGCAGGCGGATATTCGCTTGTATAGGTTTGTTCGCGATATTAAGACGTACGGTGTGCTACGACTTCAGAGCACCGCGCACCGCACCGCACCGCACCGCACCACTCGGCAATTGACCGAATGCGATGCGGCACGTGGTCTCGTACTTTTTCGCACATTCGTATTTTTATGGTCATATTATTACCTCTAATAACTAATAATGGCTAACAGTGTTCAAGACATTTTAACTATTCCGTTTTCAAATAGAAGTTTTGAGATAAAATTAAAAATAATTAAAGATGGGAAACCGTGTCCGTCTCTTCCAAATTTATCCAGTTTGCATAAAGAAAAAACAAAAGTTTACACTAGACATTTTTGCGTTTCAAATTATAAAAAATTCGAATGGATTACAGGCTGTGAAATTCGATCCAAACTTTTCTGCTGGCCATGTTTATTGTTCTCCAAAGATATTAATGTGTGGAACAAAGAAGGATTTGCTGATCTCAACCATTTGACAGCAGCACTGAAGAAACACGAAGGATCGCAGGCACACGTTCAATCATTTCTTTCCATACAAATGTTTGGCAAACAACGAATCGACGTATTAATTGACAGTCAACGTAAAGCCGAAATAAGTCGACATAATGGCGTTCCCCAAGGATCTCACATGGGACCAGTCCTATTCAATATTTTTATAAATGATATTATAAATATATTTAATGATGTTAAAGTGCTCTTATTTGCAGACGATTTAAAAATATTTAAATGTATAAAAGACACTAACGATTGTGCTACTTTACAAACTAATTTAAACTCATTAAACGATTGGTGTTCTTTTAATAAATTATATTTAAACATTAAGAAGTGTTCTGTTGTCAGGTTCAGTAGGTCAAATAACAAAATTATTTATAATTATCATATAAATAATGAATCATTACCATCATCATCGCTAATTATAGATCTAGGAGTTATTTTTGACGACAAATTAACTTTTAATTCTCATATAAATTTTATCACAAAAAATGCCATCAAAACACTTGGTTTCTTAATAAGAAATAGTACTCACTTCAAAAATGTAAATACGATTAAAATTTTATACACCACTCTGGTTAGAAACCAATTAGAGTACAATTCTACCATTTGGTCTCCTTATTTAATGAAACAAATTAACATAATAGAGTCAGTGCAAATAAAGTTCACTAGATTCATCAAATTTAAATTTTTTAAAAGTCATAATCACTATGTCAGTAACGTTATTATTTATAGGAAACTTAATTTGCTAAAATTATATGACAGAAGGAAAATTAACGATATTTCAGTTCTGTGTGGTCTTCTTAATGGCACTATTAAATGCTCTGACTTGGTGAGTTTAGTGTGCTTCCATGTGCCGGGTAGATCAATTAGATGTAACCATCTTTTTGATATGCCCAGATTTACCACTAATTACTCATTGAACTCAGCTATGTTGAGACTGCACAGAGTTGGAAACGAATAATCCATGGTCGATTTATTCATTGTTAGTAAATATAACATGAAATCTATTTTATTTAAATATTTTTTTAATATAATGTAATTTATTTTGTAGTATATGAATGTATGTGTATTTTTCTTTTATATTTCATTTTAATTTTTTTTTCTTTTTCTTTCTCTATTTCCAACATGTAAAATGGTCAATTTTTTCTTGACCGTAAAATAAAATAAAATAAAATAAAATAAAAAAATAAAAAAATAATGAACAAGTAATTAAAAATAGAGATGTTTTAAAACGAATTATTAACGCAATAATCTATCTAGGAAAACAAGAACTGTCCCTGCGAGGTCACGACGAGTCATGTAATTCCGTAAACAAAGGCAATTACATTGAATATCTAAATGCTCTTCGAGAATATGATTCTGTTTTAGATACTCATTTAAATACTGCTACTACCTTTCGTGGTACTTCTCCAAGTATACAAAATGACATAATCGAAGCAATCGCTCATGTTATTAAAGTTCATATAAAAAATGAAGTAGAGTCAGCAAGTTTTGTTGCTATTATTCTCGATGAAACTTCAGATATAATGACAAAATCACAGCTCTCAACAGTTTTACGTTTTGTATGTAAAGGCAATGTACATGAACGGTTTATTAGTTTTACAGACGTTAGTGCTGATAAAACATCTAATGGTCTATTCCGTCACGTGGTGAACATAGTTGAAGAATTTAAAATTCAAGACAAATTGGTTGGACAGACTTATGATGGAGCAAGTGTAATGAGTGGACACGTAAATGGTTTGCAATCCAAAGTCCTCAATGCTTATCCTTTTGCTCTTTTTACACACTGTTATGCTCATGTATTGAATTTAGTATTGCAGCAAGGTCTTTCTGATATTAAAGAAAGTAAATCATTTTTTCAAACTTTAAATGGATTGTCTACATACTTTTCAAAATCTTCCAAAAGAGTATTCGCTTTACAGGAATTTGTGACAAAAAGACTTCCCTCTGTAGCACCCACAAGGTGGAATTTTACATCTCGTTTAAGTAGCACAGTACAACAATACAGAAGTCAATTTACAGATTTTTTTCGACATGTTATAGAAAATTGTGAATTATGGGACACAGATACTGTTATAAAAGCACGAGGGTTTTTAGGCTTTTTAGAGGATTTTCAAACAATTAAACTTCGTCAAATTTTTTCAAAACTGTTTGGAATAACTGATGTTTTGTATAACATTCTTCAATCTAAATCTTCGGACGTTTTATATTGTTGTAAAAAAATTAATGATGTTTTGCAGCAACTGAAATACGAAAGGGATAATAATTTTGAAATGTTATGGAATAATTATTTAAATGAAAAAAATGATGATCATGATCGTAGGCCACAAAGATTAAAAAATTATTCAGAAGTAGAAGATAAAACTTCATTTCGTCAATTATATTTCAAAATAGTTGATAGCATAATCGCACAAGTCGAACGTAGATATTCTTCACTTTCCAAATTAGAATATTTCCACCTTCTTTGTAATGATAAATATGACGAATATAAAGAAAATTTTCCAAATGTTTTAATTAATAAATTAAAAGATTTTTATGGATCACTGTTTGATTATATTCGATTGAAAAACGAACTCATTGTGCTATATTCCAGCTCTGAATTTCCAGAGAAACCTGTTCATGAATTAATACAATTCATGACAAAAAATAACCTCGAATCTGGTTTTAAAGAGGTGTTTAAGCTGGGAGAATTAATATTAACGATACCAAGCAGTACAGCTTCAGCAGAACGTTCTTTTTCGGCGCTGAAAAGAATAAAAACTTGCTATAGAGGTACGCAAGGTCAAGATAGATTATGTGGCCTTAGCTTAATTTCAATAGAAAAAAAGTTATTGGTGGAATTAAAACAGAAAGACACATTCTATGCAGACGTGATTGAAAAGTTTATGTCTCAGAAACGTCGCATTGAACTTATGTATAAATAACTAATAAATTAAACATTTTTGTAATGCAAAACGAGTATTTTTTTTTAATTGCTAATTTTATACCCTACGCCCTACGGCATACACAGCACACCCGGTATTAACACCCACCGTCCGCCACTGATGTACATATGCTATACGTGAAGTCATTATGATTTACTGCTAATATAAAATTTGAATTAAAAATATGTATATACCAATTACATTAATTTAATTACTCATGCAATATACCCCTGTCATATAAAATGTATGTAATTAATGTGTGTACCATATTATATTACAGCATCCAATATTAGGGTTTCTTTTAGATGTACATACATACGGACATATAGGGACAACATTAGTTTCTTCATTATTCATTTAGGATATATAATTATATCTCTGCTGAGATATAATTGTTTTAAGAATATTAATATTGACCTGTATTTATTTGTTAATTAATTTTAACTTCAGTAAACAAATAGCCTGATTAAAATATTTTATTAATTTTTATAACAAGCAATATTTCATTCTGTTTAATTGTCGATATTTCACATTACTTTACATAAAATGCATATATTATATTTAGTTATTGAAAAATATTTTTAGAATATATCGAATAACCTATTTTTTAGTTGAGTCTATTTTGAATATTATAATATATTACCAAAGAAGAAAAAACTACACTTTTCGCTACTAATTTCAACACACGAACCGTCATCAGTTATTTAAAGGTAAATTATCAAATGAAATGTTTCTGAATATAAAATTAATTGAGTATACATATACTATTATATTTAGATTATTATACTAGTATATTTGTGTTTGTATTTGTTTATTTATGTTTTTATCACCTTCTATAATATTTTTCCAGAATTTTATAATGAAACAAAATAAAAAATAAATAAAATTTGAATTTAAAATCTGGAAGTTTTTGATTTTAATTTTGAACCCGGATTCGTCGGGTTTTGAAAACCCGGGTTTTCAGAAACACTAGACTAGATATTTTATATTATTTTTCATAAAAAATACATGTATTTATTTAATGCTTAATGTTTACTATTTTTCGATAGTAAACTATGTGTTCTTGTGTCTGTGTGAAATCGTACCTGTTATATCATATTTTGTTATTGGGGCTGTCGATACCAACAATAGTACTTACAAACTTTTCCATATCCAGTCCCCATATAGCCACATGTGGTTGCTATGTAGGAACTGGACATGGAAAATATTGTTAGTAATATTGTCGACGACCCGATTCAATGATTTTAAAAAAATAGCTACCAACATATACACAGGTATTTTTTAAATATGTAGTTCTGATCGGTCTACCTCACGGGACCGAAAGTGAAACGCCCGAAAACGCAAATATCGGAAGGCAAAGATCGAAAATCGAAAGATCTTAACTCGAAAGATCAAAAAAAAAAGGGAGCATGGTAAACGGTACTATGTATATATAATTATATCAATGGCATGCGGTGAAATTATCTCTCTTTCTGTCATACAGCCTTGTTTAATGAGCGCGCGCAGAATACGGGAGGAAAAGCCTGTTCCTCTTGTTCCTGTTGTATCCTGCTCGCGCAAATTAAGTGAGTATGTACGACGGGGGGAGAGACCCTTTTTTTATCTTTCAACTTTCGACGAGCGTTTTCGGGCGTTTCACTTTCGGTCCCGTGAGGTAGACCCAGTTCTGATATATTATTCGCCTATTAAAAATATATCTATAAGATCTTTTTTTTAGTTTGTCATGTGGCCGGAATTATTATTATATGATCCGGATTCCTTTTAATTTGCGGTTCCGGATTCCTGTTTCAGTTCCGGTTCCAGATTCCGGTTTTAGTTCCAGATGCCAATTCCTTTTTCAGTTCCGGATTCGAATTATTTTTCAGTTTCAGTTCCGAATTACCTTATATATAAAAAAAAACCATTCGTTTTTGATTGATTTTCATTAAATATTATTTTTTTATAGTAGTTACGCCACTGCACAGGCTACTAGAATCTAATGAAATCACTAAACCGAATTAAAAATTGTAATAATGATATTTCATTTCCGTAAGAAATTATAAACTGGGACATATATGCAATAGCCTTTGTGTTTAAAAGCTACACGTAATTATTTTTTCTTTCGATTACAATAGCATTCATTAATTTATTTCGAAATTTTTCAAAAGTTTCGAATTACATAGTCACAATTCGAATCAGGCGGTGTGTTCAAAATGGAGGGTGCATTGACGTTAATGCGGGCGCGCGCTTAGCTGTCGTTGGTGGTGTTTGCGCGCGCCGCTACGCCCGCGGGGAATGTGTGTGCCCCGCGGCGCCCCCGGCGCCTTCGCCCCCTCGGCAAATCGTGTCCATGGTAAGTATCATAAATCCCACAACCATGCCAACTCACCTACACCAAGCTGTCACTACGCAAGTGCCCCCATCTTGTTACAATGATTGTCTCGACCCCCCCTCCCCTTTCCATTACTAGTTATATCTTCATTACTGAACATGTTCCCTCTCACCTTCCCCATCCCCATCCCCACCGTCGTGTCCATGCTCAATTTTCACAATATGATGTATTTTCAGTGTATATATTTTGCACAAAGAAATTTCCATTGTCCTTGTTATTTTGATTGTATGATACTAATGTTGAAGAACGTGGGTTGAATGAAGTGGGTGATATTGTCGTTACGTGACTGAACACAACCATGTTTTCGTTAGGTGCAGATTTAGGTTGATGTGGGCAAGGTCACGACATCGTCCTTCATCGCGCTCTTTCAGCAATATTGTGTCGCTTTTGTTTTTTAAACCAATTTATTGCTATAGTATTGTTTTATTAGTAAAAACAAAAGCAATGTTTTTAAAATATTTAAATTATTCTGAATATTTTTATTAATGTATTCATATGTGCTAAAAGAAAAAAGATACTTTTTGAAACATGTAGAATAAAACATATTGCCAAAATGGTTAATGAAAATTCAGTCATGTATTTATCATCATTATGATCGTACCTTCATTTTTTAATAAATGTATTTTTTCATTTTTCTTGTTAACATTTATTCGGTCATACATATTTTGTGTGATAATTTTTGTTTTTTACAATGAATAAAATTTTATTTATATATACATGCCCAGTAGTAAAGAAGAAAAAATAAAGAGATCTATGAAATTTGGATGGAATGCATTTGGACGAATGAATGTTGTTTTATATCAAAAATGCCACTTTGCCTGAAGAAAAAGATCTTCGATCAATTTGTTTTGCCAGTGATGACGTATGGATGTGATGCCAAGTTGCTAAACAAAGTCCAATGCACTCAAAGAAGTATGAAGTACGCTGTATGCTTGGCATAACGAGGAAAGACAAGAAGCGGAATACATGGGTGAGAAATATGACAAGGGTATAGTGGATAGAGTAAAAATATTGAAATGGCAATGGGTGGGCCATATGGCTAGAAGAATGGACGAAAGGTGAACAAAAAAAAGTTTAGCACTTTGTTTGTGCCTGAGGTACCGGAGAGAATGCTAAAGGGTAAAGGGTAAGACCGCAGGGAAGATGGGTAGACGAAATTAGGAAAATGTGTGGGGTGAGATGAATGAGAGTTGCGCAAAGCAGAGACGAGTGGAAGCGTATTGGAGAAGCCTTCATTCAGCAGTAGATGATGATGATATAATTTATATTATATTATTTAATTTATATTATAAAATGATTGATAGACATGTCCGGTAATAAAGAAGAATTAAAGAGACTTAGGATGAAGAGTATTTGGGCGAATGAACACTGTTTTTTTAACCCTTTGGCTGCTACGAGGTTTTTCAATGTCCAAGCGAAAAATGCTATTTTACCATTTGTAATTATTTTGAAAAAAAATAAATATAATATTTTTTTTTACATACTTACTTCGCCGAACACTCGTAATTTTTATAATACTTTATATACATTTTTAAGAAGCAGTCGTGGACTCGTGCTCTCTCTTTCTGTCTTGCTTTTACATGCGTGCGTGCGAAAGAGATACCTACATATATACACTAAATAAGTTTTGACGATTGTTTTCCGAGGCTTTATTCTTTTCAATAATCTATTTTTAGATATCGATGTATCCTTACAACATGCGATATATTCGAAACAGGTAGCGGTCTCTCTCTCTTTCTTTCTTGGTTTTAATTGTGTACGTGTGAGCGAGACACACAAGGATGCGAAGTTTCTAATAATCAAATAATTTTTCAACATGTATCATAAACATTTTGTATGCATTTCAGTTGCATTTGATTGATTGCATGAATTCGTGACGTCTCGTGACCTATATAATTGAAAGCGGATTTCTATTGTTTTTTGCCATTTATTTTAACTCTGCAAAATGATATCGGACAGTGAAAGTGATGAAAGCGAAATAATAGCTCCTCGCCGAGGAACTCGACAAATCAGCAGCTCTACTGATTCTGAAAATGAATTTATCGATAATAATCAATTCCCAAGTAATAACTCCTTATATGACATTGACAACGAACCCGAAATTTACTTTGATGATGAACCCGAAATTGAAGAGCTTTTATTTAAAAAATTGATAAATATTTATAAAGCTTGATTGAAAAATAAATATAAATACGTATATAAAAAAAATGTTTCGTGCCACTGATGCGCTGGTGGCTCAAAGAAAGTATTGAAATACGACAATTAATGACGTCAACAACGATCGTCGTAGCAATCTTCGCCGATTTCAAAACAACGATTTATCGTTGTTGTAGCAGTCAAAGGGTTAAATAAAAAATGTCTGCCTGAAAAATAGATTTTTGATCAATGAAAAATGGATGTGAAACTTGGACATTGAATGCCAAAAGGTTCAATGTCCAAGTTTCAATGTATGCTTGGCAGAACGAGGAAAAATAGGAAACAGAATTTGAGAGAGTGAAGAGATTATAATTGCAATGGACAGGTCACATAGCTAGAAGAATGGGCGAAAGGTTGACAAAGAAAAGGCTGAAATGGTACTTGAGGGAATGTTAAAGGTTGAATGGAAGATGGGGAAACGAAATTAGAAAAATGTGTGATGTGAAAATAATGAGAGTTGCGCAAAACAGATATAGTCTTATATAATGCAAAAGAAAAAGTCTAATTATAGTCTTTTTTTTAATAAAATATATAATGCAAAAGAATATTTGCTTCACATAATTTTCCAATTTTTTTTAGCTAATGACTTTTGAACTTCATATTACATCAATCGATGTATCAACTTTGCATTCAATGTAATTTATGAACAAATGACGTCATGTAAAGAACAATACTTATGTATCAATACTTCAAATATAGATGAAAGAAACCGTCATTTTTTTCAATATTTCCCATCTTTTAAATGTATATTGATTTTGGTCATATACATATGTACATTTGAAAAGCGCCCACGAATTAAGTAAATTCATTCATTCGTTAGAATAACACCATAGACTTATCAGTATAAGCCTGTTGCTATCACTATGTTTATAAATCTTTTTCTCAGTACCTATATTTATCCTACTATCTATATCAAAAAGTAATTTTTTTTCAATATTTTTATCCACTTTACATTGTTCATTACGCGCGAAATGTTCTAATTTCCAACATTTCCATTTCCATTAGTTCACTATGCAATAATTTCATTATAACATTGTTCATAACTATCAGATTTCGCAGAATTTCATTTTTTTATCAAATAATTATTATCTTTTGTATAGAAAGGACAACATCAGTTTATTCAACGACTTATAAGTATGTTCTCTGTATTATACATATGTACATAAATGTCACAGTTGAAGTGTATCTTCCAGTTGTAATGTATTTTGACTAGTTGGAATATGTTCCGTCTAACCCACGTAAGTTGATTCATATGACGAATTACATTCCAACTGGTCAAAATATATTACAAAGAAAATACAGTTCAATTATAAATTGGTACCAGATTAAATGGAGAGGCTAGGTTTTCGTGAAAATGTCACTCGACTAGTAAATTGAGTTGGAAAGTCACATTTTTGCTTTGAACACATTCCAAGAGTTATCTTAGTACGGTACTCATTACCTTTTATTCATAATATCTAACAAATATTAACGCATTGTTGAATTCTAAAGCATTAGTAAATACATGAGAAATGTCGAAACTCAACTGTTATATTACATTGTTGAAAGTGTATTTGCGCTTGTAAAGTTATAATTTCCTAGTTGAATTGTATTCAAATATGAATTACCTAAAACGCCAGTTGAGATATATTACAACTGAAAATACACTTCAACTGTGACATATATGTACATATATACTTATGTGCTAGAAACTATGAAACGATTAATAACTTCAAAATGAACACTGATTGAAAAGTAAATATGTGTTCAATAGCAAATGGATATTTGCTTCTCAATTAAAGTGTTCAAATTCAAAGTGTTGTTTCTGCCACACCCTGAGAATCCATATGAATGTTGGTGCCATTTAAAAGAGGTGAAATATATCTTGAACGTTCTAGGTGTCGGTGATTATTGACAAATCGAGAAGTCGTCAGTTGTAGAGTATGTAGTGAGGTCTGTGCTCAACTCGCCGTTGCCAATTGGAAATAAACTAATATGAGTGAAGAAATGTCATTGTCCGTGGGGCAATTGGTGCCGCCAGTCACGGGCAGGCCGTCTCTCGGCCTTAACAATAATTCGGGCCCGCCCGGTGGGGGCCCTCACATAGACGCATCACACTGCCATTTTATTGACTACAATTATGATCTTATTTTGGCGCTCATATGCTGCATGTACATCATCTTTGGTGTGGTGTATTCACTTTTTGGTAAGTTTTTGTTTTTTCTGTTTGTGTTTTGATTTCATGACTGAGTGTGAAAAGTGAACCTTTATTTCAGGTTATCGCTGCTTCAAAGCTGTCATGTTCCTTACTGGCTTCACATTCGGGTCGGTAATTGTTTACCTAATATGTTTGCAAGAGCATTTGATGCCGCCGTATGGAAATGCATGTGAGTGTTTTACAATGATGGGTTCTGGTCAAAATGTATGAAGTGTTCCTATAAAAGTTATGGTAATTTGACTCGCATAATTACATATGTTTATCAAAATATGAATTGTAGGTTGGATCATGTAAACAAAACAAACTAATTCATAAGGAGTTTGTTTACAATGTTGTGAACACAGAATCTACTTTTGAAACGTAAATGATGGACAAACTCAATTAAAATTTTAGCATATACGTGTTTCTATTTTCATTTGATTGTAATTACATTACATAATTTTATTCAACTTTATACAATACAGAAAATATATAAAAAAAGGTTTCATTATTATTAGATATTTTTCTACACATAAGATTCATAATTGGCAGAAATCTTTCTTTTTTTCAATATATCTTAAATAATTAAAAAATATATTTTATTATATATTAATTTATTATGGGCTGTAAACACATATGCTGATTTTTTTAATCAAACTTTATTCAACGTGTTCTTAAATCTTTCAAACTTCATACAACAAAAACGTATTATTTAAAAGATTAATTTTATATATGATTTATATTTCTATGGTTGTTTTTTTTGCCAAGGAATTGATCGATAATTTTCAAAAAAAGGCTTTTTCTTGCATAGTATACATACTTCTCAGATTGAATCTTTTATTCAAATGAATAACGCAATGATTAATAATATATGTAGACATCGTTCATTACGTGAAATGTATACAAATAGAATAAAGCATTCGCTTTGAGAAATACTGATCTGATTATTCAAATGGTCAAAGACAACTGTAAAGAAGCTGTTTTTCTATTTTCAATTTAATTCATTGAAAGGTTTAAGAGTTTGATTTACAAAACCTACTATTTTTACCGCTGCTAAGCGAAAAATACACTATTTTTAACGATTTTGTATTGATTTAATGTGTATTTTTGGCCAGAGATGTATTTATATAGATATATTTTACTTTTGCAGACACTAATATAACTTTCATGATTTATAGCTGTCGCTTTAACGGCTGGATTTCTTTTTGGACTGATAACGATGCTCATTCAATATGTCGGATTATTCATGACCGGGCTTCATACGGGACTTTTCGTTGCGATCGCTGGTTTGACGTGTTACAATCATTTCATGAACAACATCGTGTACACGGTCACGGTCAGTGTATGAATTCTTGCTATTGTGAAATTTACAAATTACAAAATACATACAAATATGTCTTCGGTTAACATTCGAAATTGCTCTTATTTTCAGATGTGGCTATGTATCGCCGTTCTGCTAGGTGCCGCAATATTTTTTGCAATTCTGAATCTGTGCTGGAAAAAGGGTTAATTTCCTTTTGTTTTAAATTTGTGCATTATTTCAAAAGGAATATTCTAGTTTCAGCTATTGGGTCTTACGTATCTAGAGATACGTCACTTTTGCATTATGCTTTGTGTGCGAAAATCTATAATGCATGTTGCAAAAATAACAAAATTTCGCGAAAGATTACATATTTCATACATTGCGTTACCTTATGTGTGCGTAGGATAGTTTCTCTGTGATTGCAATATAATTACTTTGTCTTGTGTGGATGGTGAACAGATCCAACCCACGGAATAAATATTTTTTGTTATATATGAAAAATTTAAGCAATAGATATTCGTTACTGATACTGCCAACATTTTTTAAGTTCACTTTTATGTTATTCAAAAAAGATATATAGTGGTTTTTTTTACACGATAAATACTTATCGTGTGGGTTGGGTTTATACATAACTACATACATATGTTGTGCAATTGAATCAATTAATATGTTTTGGAAAAATGAACTAAAGAAACGTTTCGGAAATGATGCACATTGAAAGTCAAAAGTTTCAATTTTTATTAACTCTACTGTGTGAAATTAGTTGCGTTATTTATTTTGTTATTGTAATTAATTCTGTTTACATTTTTTGCTGTCTGTATTCAGAATGAGCGAAAACAAGCGATTTTATTGTGGAGTTTTTACACCAGCGCGTTCAGTATTGTTTTTGTCGATTTACTTGTTCTGATTGGTATTACCCAATGTGGTTGATTACACGTAGGACCCAATAGCCCCAGTTTCTAGCACAAATTAAACTGAAATAAACATTTTCACAATTTCAGGATTGACGATATTTGGAACGTCGGTGTACGGCGGTGCTGTTTTGACCATATCCATCGATTATTTTATTGAAAAGTTTGCGATGGTCAATTGGGTAGGTTTCGTTCAAGTTGATCAATCTTTATTAAAAGTCGATACAATGTTTTATTCTAATTTTTCTTTTATATATTCCTCTTCAGATATGGGAAAGAGTTGTTTTGAGGCCCGTTGAACCTGTTCCTTGTTGGTTTTCTTGGATTATTTTGTCTGTATGGCCAACAATGACTTTATTGGGTTTAATTATTCAAAGCTGTATCACCGGAACTGAAATTCATCACGAAGAGAGTATGTATAATTTAATATCCATTTTTACAATTTCAAAACTACTGGCGCGATTTCTACATTATGTATGTATATAGACTTAACTATTTATGCCAGAATTTTTGTATTTTTAAAGTTGCTATTTTGTAAATCAAAAGAGCAAATATTTGCAAGTTTATTGTAGATGCTGTTTTTTTGGTAAGATAAATGTTGTGAATTTTTTTCATTACAAATGCGTTATATGTATTGTTTGTCTTTTGTGAACTTGAAATTAAACATTCTGAGTGTGGTTTTATCGTTTTTTCACATCATATTTATATTATTTTATTTTAATTTTGCAATAGGTATAAGCGCTCGTAAAAAACGTTTGAAAAAAGTATCTCAACGACCAAGAACTCATGAACAAAAAGCTGAAATACGACAACGGAAATACAGGTATCTCTATCAAGTGAGAACGGCACATGGAGATGTTATATCACAGGTAAAAAAAATGAATCGACATTTAATAAATTGCAAATTTTGAAGTATTAAATTTTGAAATTATAATTTTAGAGCTATGTTCAGGCATTGCAAAAAAAAGCACAGTGTGGTAGACCAGGCTGTGTGAACACGACGGCCGGTGCTGAATGCTCGACTCTGCAAAGCGATGCCACACATTTGACTATTCTGCCGGGTAACGAAAACCCTCCGTTAGATTTGCTCACTGATTCCGAAGAAGAGATTACTTTGAACAGAAGAAAATGGTTGGTCGCAACATAGTTATGCGACGAAAAATAAAAATAAAATATATATATATATATATATATATATATATATATATATATATATATATATATATATATATATATATATATATATATCATTAACTGTTTGATTGGTACAAATAGGAAGATTTTTTTATTATCACAAATTTGGCGTATAAATAATAATATATTTATTTATTTCTCATGTTATTTTCTAAAAGACGTATACAATTTCGTTTTTTTTTTAATTATATTGTGTTTATATTTTTATATGTACTATATTTTAGACAGAAGAATGCGTATAATTTCTCGATATTAAATAAATTTAATGATCCGTCTTGCGATAAATTGTATTTTAAGGAGACACTTGTGTAATGCTTTTTATGTAATTGTAATAACATCACCTGTATATAAAAGAATTGTATTTTTATTAAATGATTGTGTGGACTCAAAGTAAACCGTGATAGAATCGTGTCACTTGCTTACCTATTAATTAGTGTCTAGAAATTAACCACATGGTGGATGAAAACATTGTAAAACAACTATTGGTAAATTATTCAACCCTATATAATATATGGTAGAATTCTGATATGCACGATAAAATCACTTATAAATAATCTACATATTTCTGAATTCATACTTCAAATACATATATGCATGTACTACTTGTATCGATGTTTAAAGTATTGTAAACTTCATTTCATCTAATAATCAAGTCATCGTGTTTAAGTTTTCTTTCCTCACCATTGAGATTATTTTATCGATGTTCATATTTATTATAATAAATGTAATTTTTTTGTTGTTTCCTCGATGTTTCTGTATTATTACTGTTTGAAGTAACTTTTGTGAATACCAAAGTTCTAATGTGTATGTGACAAGCATTATTATATTAATTGAAAATTTATTAAGATTGAATGGATGTCTGCATGAGATAATAAAATTTAAATAATATGTATTTGAATGCTTATATAAACTGTATGTGTATTATAAAATATAGGTAGTTTAAAACTCTAAATTTAACCAAAATTATAAACCAAAAGTTAAGTCATAAATATAATATATATTAGGTGTAAAATTAATATTTAATATGATGGACACCTTTTGTTTATTTTTAATTTGTGTTGTTTATCTAAAATTATAACGCTTAAATTAAATCATTTATGTTGATGTATTTGCAAGTATTTCTCTTTTTGAAGAGTGTTAAATTATTATGTTTATTTAAATAAGATGGACTGAGGGATCGCGCGGTGTGAACCAGAAGGTTTTAAAAGTGTGTACGCTATTGACTGTAAAAAAGGAGTGAATATGAATCGGTTTTATTTTTTCAATGTGTAAGCCTATCCAAATGTTGAGAAATATATTTTTTGAAAATCAATGTCGTGCTTGTACTAGTAGTTAAACATATTGTACTATTTTTTTCAATTTTTCATATTATATATTTTTACATTATGGTAAATCTTACTTCATACGTCTTTCCATTGATTTGTGTCGATTGGAAATTAAGAACTAGTTGGATAGATTAAAGTATTGAATTTTAGTTTTTTTTTATAAAATTATTTATGTATGATTTAGAAAAAAATCTGGACTTTCTGTATTGATCATATTGCTCAAGACTTTGTCATTAAGTCTTTTTATGGAATTGAATGACCGTCGATGGGGAATTATTTGACCCCAAACACGAGATGTTTTTATTTAATTTTTAATATATTTAAATTGCAAAAGTTTTGCAATATTTCATCCTAATATTAATTAATATTGAAATATGTTGAAACAAAATTTTATTGAGAAATGTGATAAGGTTTTGTGACATGATTTTTTAAAATATAATGATAGTGATTAAAAAATTAAAAAAAAATTAGAAAATTTTAAGTATACATAGTGAACTAAATATTAAGATATATCTTGTAATCATTCATCTTTAAATCATTGTGAATGTATTGATTTAATATTATTATGTAACATTTTAAGATGCACAGCTCATTCATATGAATTAAGTGTTTTAAATTTTCTTTTGATGCATTTGACATGTGCATTAGTGCTAGCTGTAGAGGCGAAAATTTAAAGATGCTGTCTATATTCAATCTGATGAAATTTCACAATAAGCTGACAAGTCACTATGCCAAAACAGTTCCAAGTGGACTGTATTATTATTCTTTATTTCGGAAGCTGATTTCTTTATTTATGTTCACTTTTTGTTTTATTTATTTTTTGTTATTAACGAATAAGGAATGTAAATAAAATTAAGTATTTCTGAGTAAATCGTATGCATTCCACAGTGACACTGTCTATATATATATATATATACGTATATATTGAACAAATTCAGATTATATAAATTATATATTAGGTATTTAAAACAATATTTTTACATTGATAGGAATGATTACAAACATGTATGAAGTAATCGATATCTCAGATATGATTTGTCATACATATAAAAAATATATGTATATGATTATAAACATACATATATAACTATTTACATGTGTCTATTTATCAGAGGTGGCCAAACTAAGTGAATCAAAAAACCTCTAAAATTTTGTTTGCTCTATATTTATGCGATTTGTATGCTTTTTTATAACATCTTTCTTTTACACCATTTTTTTTTTATTTTTTGTCTTTTATCATCTCTATTTTTGTTTTCATTTTCCATTGAAGAATTTAAAATCTCGAACATATTTTTTAACAACAGTTTAAATACAACGAGCTATGGAATTAACGGTAGTGAAGAAAAAAAATAGTTTGCATTTGCACGTCAGTACGTTTACGAGTTTCAATGAAAATATCCATCGATAATGTTAACTTTCAACAGATTAATAATTAAGGTCCACACTTGATTAAATATTATTTAGATATGTATTATCATGACTTAGTTTGATTATAGTTAAATGTTAAATATGTATTTATTATATATTTGAAGATTTAAATTTATTTTTACTTGTTTAATGAAATTTTATTTTGCTTTATTATTGTATTAATATAAAGGATAAATTGTATAACATGACAGATAGTATTGAAAGAGCTCTTGGCCAAAGTTTTTATCTAATAAAAATGGTATTTGCATCGTATTTTCTGTAGTGAGAATCGATCATATTTTTTTCTGTAGTTATATTTAGTCGGTAAATAAAGCTGATTTTGAATGCAAAGAGTTTTGTGATGAAAAAGTCATGATCATACGATGATTATTTAGTTGATGTAATATCGTTTATGTATTATTTTGTTTTTAGGTTTAGATGAATCTGCTCAAGCTCGTATGTACATAACATTCATATTTAGGAATAACATACCACATCTTGTCTTCTGTTGTTTGGACGAGTAAAAAAAAGTGATTCTCTTCGTTCGTCTTTAAACTTGGTTCTATTCTTGCTCATCATTTCGTATAGCAGCGAGATTTCCCATTGAAGCTCAATTTTTTTGAAAATATTTATTAGTATTTAAATAATGGCATGTGTAGTGAAACTTTTTCATAACCATTATAAAACTTGTATCATGGTCTACTGGAAAAGTTGCTCGCATTTTCTTTTACGTATACAAAATATGTTTTATATTTTCTTGCCCATATAAGCGACATGTTCACAAAGAACTCAAAATTTTGTGTTTGTGAACGATTGAATTTTCCAAATCGAGAATAGTTAACTGTGATTGTATGAATCTATAGGTATGCGTACAAGTACACTAGGCAATTGGAGTTGTATTAGAATATTTTTACGTTTTGTTTGCATTTAGATTTGTATAGAGATTGTTATTATGGTCAAATTTGCGATTTTATTATCAATTGTGTTAGTATTGTTTAATTATTTTTAATTTAAGTTTATTTTTTTAATATTTATTAATCTGCTTTCACTCAAAATATATACATATATTAAATCACATTGTATTTTATACGTTCTGAATACCATTCCTTTTTACCCATCACAAAAAAAGTCTCGTCAAAGATTTGAACTTCGTTGGATTTAAGACCCTTTCTTGATGTATCTGTAGGGTTATGTGGGAGATATAAACCTATGGTGCTCATACTATGCGGTTATATTACAAATTTTGCTATTATTTCGATATATAATTCTACTTTTGACTGGCTGGAAATTGCTTTCTGTACTAAAATTTTTATTAAATTTTTCCCGTATGTAGTCATGTCGGTGCGCTTGGTTCAACCAAGTCGTATTTTTTTCTCTCGGAATTTCGAAACTTGTCTGCTTGGTGTAAAGCATTACAAACATATTTAAAAATGTGTTTTACACAGTGAAATACTTATTTTACCAGATAAACATTAACCGTTAAAAAAATATATTTAAATATTTACTTTATCTATATACATACATAGTAACAACAGATTAAGTTTTGTGATCAAGTGAAAATTCAAAAAAAAAAATCAAGTGAGATCTTGACTGATTGGAAATCAGAATCGGTCACTGATAACGTTTTCGTCATCTAGAAAAAATTGTGTGCGTTACCTGTATGTATGTGTATTTTAGGGATATTTTGAACACCATTATTCCTATGCAACTGAAATTTCGTCGGTTACTGACGTAATTTTTTTTCAAATTTATAAGTTGACTGGAAATGGTACCTCCACTTAAGGTGTCCTCTTTTTTAAGTTTTTGGATCCAATTATCTCCCAAACCGCTCAACGGATCAGACTGATACTTTTTTTACATATGATAGAAACGATAAATTATATGCACTAATATTTTTAAAATATATTTTCCTCAACCGAAAGTAATACTTTTACTCTAGAGATTCTAGGTTTTTTTTTATGTTTTTCCAGAAATCTTTCAGTGTATAGAACTGAAATTTCATATCTAGAAGTTTCAATTTCATACCAAGAAATTTGTAAAATTTAGTGACAATCTCTCAACCGGAAATATACTCTTCGTTTTTTCTTTCACTTTTTTTTCGACCCTTTGGATATTTGTGCTCTTTACGAAAAAATTCCAGTATAATCTTTGTATCAATGTTATGTAAATAAAAAACATTAACAAATTTGTTAAACCGGAAGTCGGATTTCAAAAATGTTGCGACTTCCACAGCCTCAGCCATAAGGGGGCAGAGGCGCCGAGCGTACTCCCTAGCTCTACATCATCCACAAATAATAAACAAGGTCATAACCCGAAAACGTGACTCTTTACTAATTACCCCACCCCGCACCATTCCAGGACGAGCTGGTAGAGCGATGAGAGAGACGACGAACCATCAACAGTCACGCTGTGTTATCCCCCCCCCCCTGCAGTTAGCGAACATAAATAATAAATGGACAGTATAAAATAAATTGGAAATGTGATGTACTTTCGCCAGAACGAATAACAATGCCTGTTGGATGGAATTGTCAATCAAAAAGTAATATTGACCATTCGTTAAAATAAAACTTATTTACATTAATACTGACCATTTATGTTTAAATACAGAGAATTTAATATAAATAGTGATCTATTATTATTTATACTGACCACTTGTAAATGATGGATACTGGCCGTTTAATATAAATACTGACCTTTTATTATTTATACTGACCACTTGTAAATGATGGATACTGGCCGTTTAATATAAATACTGACCATTTATGATAAAAACTGACGTTTCATATTTATATACTGACAAAAATAGATTAAAATACTTACCAGTAAAATAAAAGCTATTTGGGACGTATGGAGTGAAACGACGAAATTGTTAAGACACGGCTATTTGACGTGACGGGCGGGAAGGAAGTAAAGTAGCAACGGACCAACATGGCCGAGTTGGTCCCAACTCGCAGGATGGTGACCGAAACTCGACCATGTCGTAGAGCCGCCACAAAGACATTTTGTATTGATTCGTTAGTGAAATCGGTGGTTTGAAAAGATTCAGTGATTACATCCCAAATGTGAATCGCTACCGTCACAACCACCGCTACGAAAATCGATCGCGCGGATTTCCTGTACCGAACGAAAATTCAGTTCGTTGATTATTGGTCATAAAGCGCTCACCCAAAAGTCACTAAAATCTCTATAACGGAACATCTGGCAGCCGAAAAGTCCATCATACTAACGAGAACTCGATTGCCAAATATTCCATATTCACGATTTTCATGGCAAAAATTGTCTTTTGGGCACTCGCAATGAACGTAATAATCTAATTACCGAAAATTCGTCTCACATGAAAATTGCTGTACAGAAAACAATTGTATAAAAAATATTGCTCAAAAATTGCTTTATAGGGGATGGAAAGAATGAGACGACTGGCTTGTTAATGCACGTTGATTTATTATGACGGCCGAAGACGAAGTGATGATAGCATTGGTCACAAAGACAATTTTTGCCATGAAAATCTCGAATACACAATATTTGGCACTCAAGTTCTCGTTACTATGATAGTTATCGTTAGTATGATGGACTTTTCGGCTGCCAGATGTTACGTTATAGAGATTTTAGTGACTTTGTGACGAGTAATTTGTGACCAGTAATCACCGAACCATTCCAAACATGGTCGAGCTGGTCCCAACTCATAGGATGGTAACCGAAACTCAACCATGTCATAGAGCCACCACAGCCTTTTTATACAAGATTTGGGCAGTTTTGAACCATATTTGGGCAGTTTTGTGTTGAACAATTTTTCTGTGCGACGAATTTTCGTGCGACAAGAGATACACGCGAGCGATTTTCGTAGTGGCGGTTATCCCGGTAGCGATTCACCTTTGGGATGTAACCCGTTTACCATTTGAAAAATTACACAAATGTCACAATGACATGCCTGACATTTCGTCTGTTAGGAGATATATTGCGCGGTGTTGGCGATTGGTATTGCTCGTCTAGGGCGTGCGTCGTCGGCCATTTCGCGGTGAGGAGCCGCATTCACATCGCGGTCGTCGTGGCCGTCAGGTGAGCTTTCGTTCCTACTCTTTTGCGCCCCCTGCCCCTAAATTCGAGACAAATACCCCAGTCGTTATTCTAACACCATCAGGGAAAAATAAACACACCCCATCGATACTTTTTCGCTTTTCAAAAGTACGAATTGACAGCGACCAACTGTCAATTCGGTCGCGCGTCCGTTGCCGTGATCAGTGGTCATCAACCGCGAACAACAATAATAGTGCAAACCTATCGACGATACTGAAGTGCTTCGATTTGGCCACATTTTTGATATTATTATGTCTTTTGGTACTTTTTATTGTTGATGTTTTTCTTTTTAAAGTTTGTATGTGTGTTTGTTTGTTATACATTAAGGTTGCCGGAACTAGGATATCGTTTGTACAATGTGTGACTTTAACCTAACAAAATGTACACACTTCTAAACATTGTGTTAATTTAAAATCCATAACTGTTTTGCAGTGCTGTTTGTAATGCAAAAGAATTTCCGAAAAACCCTTTGTTCAAAATTTAAATTTTTCGTTGTTGAATGTCTTCGTTCGCCAACATCGTGTTATTGAATGATTGGAAAAGGATAGATTATTTAGATTTTGTTCACTTACCATTTCTGAAACAATTTTAAATCATTTTTTATTTTTATTTTTTAACCAACATTTTGTAAAGATCTAATTACTGGTTCTAGACATATTTATGATACCTAGACACGTTGAAAGCATCATACGCAATAAATGAATGTTTTGTCATTATAATCCGTAGTACTATTGGAATGTTCATAAATGGAAAATAATTTAATTAAAAAAACAATATATTTTATGCATATATATGCCATAAATAGATAAATTGTATAATATTATCTGTATCGTATGATATACAACAAAAATTCATTTTTTTGTTATCTTCGACTCAATTTTTTTTTATACGAAGATAGATGTTGACTCATGCTTACAGCTGATGGTTCATAATTTTTTTTATATTGACATATATACATCGATATACAGTCACGAAAATGGAAAGTGGAACAAGGAGATTATGCGTAAAATTTCAGCTTTAAATGTTTAAGTGTGGTACGATGAATTCTCGATTGAAATTCTGAGAGTTTTGATAGATTCCATGCCTAGTAGAATAAAAGCTGTGATAAAAGCAAAAGGAGCCGCAACCAAATATTAATTTCTTTTTTATTAATTTGTAAATAGTTTATATGACTGAAATAAAATGAAAAATGTACATTTAAACTGTTATTTTAATCCCAAATATCATTCTTGTGCGACATCGACACACCGTCGTTAAAACCAATCAGCCATAAAACTTTTCTCGCCCCCTTTCTGCAATATATTTTTAACACTTCTCTTCTTTAAATAGTGCACTACGATATTATCTACTATTTTAACGACTTTGGGTGTTGGTTTTAAATATTTAAAGCTGAAATTTTACGCATAATCTCCTTGTTCCACTTTCCATTTTCGTGACTGTATATGTATATTGAATATGAAAACTACTAATTTTGAGAAAAATTCTACATATTATATACCGGTAAATTAAAATATATAATTAGGCATTTCATTTCAAATGAATAACACTTTTACTGCCTGTTTCGAAGTGTGCTCTGTCGGAAGGAATATCTACATGATGAATAAGTCAATTTAGAAAAAAATCCTCAACTACTTAGGTTTAGTAGATAAGATGTGCAAATTATTATAAAATCTAGTTGATCTTATCGTATATCCTGTCAATTAAATCTTTCCAGTTAAATTGGCTAAATTTAGACAGTTTTGTTTGTCTTAGATCAGTGTTTCTCAACATTTTTTGTGACATTCAATGCCCCAAAAATCTCTATGCCCCCCCCCCATGCATCATTATTATATAGCTCAACAAATTCTTAAAATAAATGAAGGATAATCAAATACTATTTTTTTTTTAAATAAAAACGATCACATAAAAATACAATTTCAGAACGTTGATGAAGCCAATTATCTCGGCCTCACTGTCTCAAATATACAGCCTCGCTGTCTCATCCATCTGTATTGAGAATCTTCTTGTTTTCTTTTTCAATTAGTTGTGTTTCTACATTCATAGCCATCTCATATATTCGATTACTAACAGTACAATTGCTCAGTGGCATTTTTTTGACGTCTTTATCATTTATTACCAAAACTCTTTTGAGAACAACTTATATAACTGGTTTAACCCTTTGAATGCTGACCATCGCCGATCGGCGTTTTGCCAAGTCCATGGGCCTGCAAAACGCCGATAGGTGTTGAATTTGAGCGTGTACAAAGTAACCAAGAATACTACCTGCAAAGCGTTTCCAGTTGCATTGAACATGGGTCGTGTAATTCGTGTCATTCATTTGTCAACGTTTATTAAGACTGGTTTACAATGGAATTTCTGAATTTATAACCATAGCAGAATTTTCCGATGGATGGAAATCCCTAACTGCTGAGTATTTTAGATTGTGGCTTAGCATTTAGATTGTGAGCATTACATTTTAACAACAATGAAGAATTTGCAACTAGTTTTGGAAAAATACGTTCATTAATAGACTTCTTTTGTTTATTTTATATTGTTGCAAGATATATTAGAGTGTCTAAACACACCTTTGCAAAACTCGAAATCCTCGGCGGTAGTTATCTAGGGTAGTGATCTAGATCTAGGGTGTGTTTGGATTAGCTAAAATTTTTATACCTGCTTTCTATTGGATTTCTAAATAATCCTAATTGGAAATGTTGTTGAAATTTTAAGCGTGGCGGGCTTTCAACAAAAAAAAAGGACGTTCAGCACTAAAAGGGTTAAGTAAATCCTCTCCTATATGATAGTTTTTTCAAATTTAACCACGAAAAGAAAAATATTCTAAGCGTACGATTTTTTCTAGCACTTCGTTCAGAGAACAATTAATTTATTGTTGACAGTTTCAAATTTCTATTTAAATTTTTAAATTAATTCAGAGCGTATATATGTAGTTCACACAAGTTTCTTCTTTAAATGCGTTTCAAGAAGATCTTTTTTCATAGATTCGTCGGTCAGTTTTCGCACAACAGATAGAATGGTAAACGAACATCATGAATAGTAGACGAAATGGTAAATAAATTTATAATTTGCACATTGCCTGCCCCCCTTTCGAATCGTCAGCTTATGGCTGCAGTTCGAATTTACAGATTTATATATGGCATCGATACGAGTTTCTTTCCATATTTTTGACCGCGACTTTGTATGTACATATACATATAGTAGATGTGGCAAATTCGGTTCTATGTATGTATTTGGAATACAGGAATATTTGCCGGGTTTTCAAGACGCAATTGTTAACAAATGTAATATTTTATAATGAATGAGAACGTTTGCGCAATATTTTAGTGAAATGCTTTCTTTAGATAAGTCGAGTGAATCAAGGTTATGTCGAGTGGAATTGCGTACACTTTCGATTGAAAAGTAAAAGTCGCAATTAATTAATTATAATGCGTAATTTTCAAATGTACGTACATATGTATGCGGAAAATGGTACAGCATGCGAGAAAATTTATTGCCCAATTTGATCACACACGAACAATCGTAAATTTTCATTGTCCAGACAAGCCTTGTGGCGAATGCACAGTGAGGCGACGCGACTCGAAGGAGCCGACGAACTTGTCGAACTTTCGGTGATAGTTCGTCGCTTCTTGTCGGGTCATACCACCGTGCATTCAACCTTAGATACATACATACATATAAACAAAACATGAAAATTCCAAAGGATAAGTGCCATTTCCGGTATGTCGATATTCGTGTGAAATATCAATGCAATGTCTCAAAATTGATTTCTACCGCTTATTGGGTTTGATTTGACGCCATATCTTATCCGACGAAGTGTTACTTACTGATTACGAGCATTTCGTCTGATACCTCTTTTTTTCTTTGTTTCTAATGTTTTCTTTAGGGTTTTTTGTTGTTGTAATAATTTAAGCGTTTCTTTAGTATTTTTTATATGTTGTGTCAATTTGCGCATTTGTTTCTTTTAAATATCTAACTGATGTGTATATTTTATATTTGGGAAATGGTATTTTTTTTAGATTCTAATAGCTTAATATGTATGAATTTTGCTTAAGATTCAGTACCATCTTTCTCGTGCAATTTTCATAAAATGTCATTATAGAAGAGAAGAATTTTGATTTTTAAATGCTTTTTATTATTACTAAAGTAAACCATCTTATATCTATACATTTTCATAGCTACTAATCTAATGATCATTTTCTATTTTAGATTTTTTTGTTCGTAATTATATTATTACCTTATTTTAATGTTAACATAATAGGAAAAAGAGCTCAAAAACCAATTTACAAGAAAGCTTCGTTATGAATAACCTCTAACATACGCGAATCATAAAATACGCGATTTCCATTGTTCAAAACTTATTGATCATTAGGAATTGCGTTTTTTTCTTATTTTAATGTTTAATGTACAGAATAATTGGAAAAAGAGCTCAAAAACCTATTTACAATTCTTATAAATTCTCATAATACATTTTATACATAATAATTAACTAAAGACTCTCTAAAGTCGACGATCTAAAGTAAAGTAGAATTTGTTAAGGCAAACTGTGTTTATACCTAAAGGGTATAAGAAAGCTTTGTTATTTTTTGCTGTTTTTATAATTATTAAATTATGTTTACAATACATCTTATATCTATTATAAATTTAAAGCCCCGACCCAGAGCGTGCCGCGTATTGTTCAAATGTTGTAAATGCATTGTTAAAGGTTTGCCGAACCTTTTTTACAAAGGATTTACAACAATGGAACAATGAGCGGCCCCTTGGCTATCCTACCTCTAATTATAATATATATATAATATTGATCTACTGATCATTTTATATTTTACATTTTTTTTTATTAGTAATTATAGTATTATATTATTTTAATGTTAATATACAGCACACTATATCAAAAACCTATTTCCAAGAAAGCTTCGTTACCTCTAACATACGCTAATCATAAAATAACGAAACCTATTGATCAATAGGAATCGCGTATTTTTTTCTTACCGCTGCTAACAACCGCGAAATTAACTATAAATTTTACCTCAATGACAGTTTTTCTCTTAAGATTTTTTAAGTTTGAAAAATTCATTCCAGAACGTTAACTCTAAATTACCAAAATATGTACGGAATCCACGTATATATGTACTTGAGACTTTCAGGAATTTACAATATGATTCAATACAAGTTGTTGAAATACGTATCTGCCCAAGTAGCAGGGGTACTTGTTTCTCGTCTCATTTGCTGTGTGTGGGTAATCGAGCAGACGAAAAGCTTAACACTTTGGGAATTATGACTCAGTCAATTGATTGAAGGGGGTGAAGTGGCATTTAGCCGTGTGTCTGGAAATTTCAATCGAAGATCGGCGACGGAGAAGACACTCGAATGGTACCCAAAATAATGCAGAGGTCACTAGTGCACGAGACTTGTACATTGTTCATAGAAAAAAATGTGTCAGATCCATAAATATCGATCGCTCGAAGAGTGTGATTTTTTCTAGCTAGCGTATATATGTAATAAATACCCGTTGGCGACAACTTGAACTTTTTTCTCAGCTGGGGTAAATCCGATCCGCACACTATGTATGTATATATACATATGTATTACACTCTGCAATGTAATCACAGTGAGAATTTAAATTAAATTCTATTGGTTGGCGTTTCGCCTTAACCAATCTGGGCTCAATTGTTTGTCAACTAATTGTGTACACGCCCATGTCCATTTAAATGGTTCCAAAGATTGGTTTGGAGTCTAGACCTGTGTATTTAAACTAAGAAATTCTCAATGTCTCTCTGTCGAGTACTCGCTTTGGGGTTTGCTTATTTTTTTATTTTTATTTAATTTAAAAGGCACGCCCGAATTTGACTTTGGAGCTCGTATAAGGTGCTTTCGTGTCGGGCCACAATTACATATTATTATTGGACGTCGAGAATCGATTAGAGCGGTGGTTGGAAACCGGGTATGAAACTGGCGGTATTTATAATATGTGTATATACATATGTAATATATGTAATGCTTCTTTGCGTGCTTTTTTTCGTTTCTCCATGTATTAATTTGCAGTACAAAATTGGGCGACGGATCTGAATATGGTAGCCGCGATAGCAATCTGTCTGGCGTAGCTTTAAGGCGCAGACACACACATAATCGTACGGCACGGCATGCCTTAGTAGACTCCGACTGTGCATGGGCCTGTCTTATGTCATTGTTAATTTCGACAAGTTCTTCTAATATCTTCACTGTCACTGTCAAACCAATGGCATAAATCAGGCGTGCTAGCGTTTTTTTTTTGTATTTGCAAAACTATCTAAAAAAATACGTGCTGCGTACGATTCGGGCGAAAACACACAGCGGTGCACGTGCCACGTGGTTTTTTTTTTATAGATACATTTAAACTTGCACATATTCATGGAACGCCAAGCACGCCCCGTCCCAAAATGATCCTCTGGGGGTATTTTCGGTTAAATTATATCCTTGCTTGACAGTGATCGATAACGGTGTATCCCATATTTGAAGAAATGTAGGAGACCACCCACAGCGGGTAGCCAGGCGCACGATGTGCCGTTCATCGCCGTGTGTTTTCGCCCGCCCTTCTGTTTTTGTACCCTTAGACAGTATTCTCAGTCGTTTGCTCCAGCACAAATTAAGGCACAGACACGATGAGGGCGCAGATATATGGAGAGGCACGTGGTACGCGGGTTTTTTTTTTTAAGATGTTTTTGCACATTTATTTATTTATTTCATAAAACATGAACAGTCGCCTTTACAGATCGCTCCAAAGCGACGAGTGCACTTACGTATACAGATACAATCAATATACATAAGCATTTTATACAATGCGAATTCATACAAACATCCACAGTGACATCTATGTAGAAATTTTTGCAGCATTTTATAATCAAATTGGCGAACTTCAAGACGTTGAATAACTTGAGATTACCAAGAGAGAATAGGAAAAGAGGTGCCATTTTTTTTACAGGAAACGTTTCAATGAAAATCAGAAAAATTGGCAAACTCTGATAAGAAACGATCGACCTGAAGTCACAAACCAAGGTTTGGCCAGCAGCGGGACTCTTAGTGGGACTCGACCCCGTGACCACTCTGCCCGAAAGCATACTATGCTAACCACTAGTCCACGCCGCTGGTTATTGTAAAAAAAAACGCTAGCACGCATAATCTAGGCTATCGGCACCCATGTCTCAAATCATCGTATTGACATTGTTTTAGAGTAATCGATAACAGTGATTCTCGCCTGCGGATTTATCTCCACAGGAAGCCAAGAACGTGTCCCTGCCGTTCGGTTAAGTGTGTGCCTTGAATCGTACGCCATGCACGTGCTTGTGGTTTACAACTTGGAAAATATTAAAAAAAAAACACATACCACTCTGTGTATCTGCGCCCTTAATGTGGAGTAACTAGCCATGTGACTATTTTTTTTTTGCATATATGCGATGCGATTTCAGATGATAGAAGGATACATACAGAAAAGTTACAGACGTAAGCTTTTATATGAAGTGACTAGCTGGCATTGCTTCATATTTTTCCATTGTACGCAATACAGTCAACCTTTCTGTAATGATATGATAGGATATAATCCAGAGCGTTATAGGATAGTTGACTGTACATTTGTGATTTCCTTTAGTCCTTGAGTCTGAAATTAAATTGTATATAATTCGATGTTTTGCATTCGAACTTTGTTTGCGTGAATTTATTCTACACTTGTTGCGCATATGTATATATTTAAATTGAGTTGATTCGATTAAATAAATAAAAATGGTCGGTTACAGTTTGTTTTTTTAAGCACTTGTTCATTTTCCAAGCATTGTTCACGTCTTCACTAATTGAAGTAGGTGTACATATATAATCTTTTTATGGATTTCTTATGATTATCGTGTAATTGATCTTCACCTGTTGAACTTAATTATAGATCGGTGGTTGCGTTAATGCTAACCACCGAGAGGTTCCCGGGTTCAAGCCCAGCGTTGACTTCGATTGAAAATAATTTATTCGGAGTATTTCTGCAGTGCTGCTGGTCAGAAACGGGTATTTGTGATCGTTTCTTATCAGAGTTTGCTAATTTATCTGATTTCATTGTTCAAACGGCTCCTCATCAAATAGACAAAACCATCCTATTTACTGGCCTAACAGATACATATATCCCAATGCGCCTTCCTGGCCAATTACAAAAATCGATATACAATTTTTACAATAATTTTAAGAAAGCATCATAGAGATCTGTGGACAAATTTTTGGTAAACTTACATTTTCGGAGCATTTTTTTTATATAAATCGTCAAATTTCGAGATGTTTATGGATAAATTTGCAGCATTTTTATACGAATCAGCGAAATTAGAGATGTTGAAAACTCGAAAATTGCGCGAAATGGGTAAAGTTTGCACATTTGTTGGAACCGTTTCAATGGAAATCAGATGAATTAGCAAACTGTGATAGGAAACGATCGACTTGGAGTCACAAACCGAGATCTGGCCAGCAGCAACCAATGGGACACGAACCCGTGACCACTATGTTGGAAAGCATACACATATGCTAACTACTAGTCCACGCTGATGGTTTTTCAAAATATAAATAAAAATAATAATGTTTTTTGGTGTTACTTACCACCTATTGCGTGCAAATGTTCGTCTAGTCTGAATCTGCAATAGAAAGCGAAATCAGAATGTAGAAGCAATTAGAATACAGTTACGGATGACGATGACTTGCGATCGATCTAGTGATTTTTCAGTTTCAAACGCATACACACTTATTACTTTGTTGTACGTATCTTTGGTTCGCTATTGATTGTATTCTAAAAGCTATCTAAAATTATGTATTTTTCATTTGAACATTTTCGTAATATGTACCGGCATTGTTCGAATCGGAAGCGTGACGTTTTTGAATATATCATTATTATTTTGTAGCTTTTGCTTTGTGTCGAAATGTATAATACATATTTATATTTTGTACGTATTTTGTATTTTATTTTCAACTCTATATTGAATAAATTGCATTCGCTGCCGCAAATGTTAGCGTTATTCAATTTTATTCGCATTTTGTTCATGAAATTTATAATTGATTCCCGCAATGTAGCGTTTCGTTTATTTGTTGATTTGTTTTTTGTTTTCAATTTTCTCTGCCACCATTTTAATATCTCTCGATTACAGTTTCGATTCTGTGTCTCTCTCTATATATATATGCATATAATGTGTGTATTAAAAAGTCTAAAATATGTATTACTTTTGATCATCATTTTTGAATGATAAATTACATATATTTGTTTTCAATTTCTAGGAGCAATGCAATATAATGGTATCAATATTATATCAATATATAGTTTGATTGTAAAAAATTTGCGCTAAATGCGTGATTAATAATATCGCATTACTCATGCGATTAATATATTTTATAGCATTTTTAATATTGTTTGCAAACCTGGCATGCAACTGATCGTTTTAAAAACCAGCCAACACTAATTCATTATTTCGGGGGTGTTGACATTTTGCACAACGCGGCGTATTTAATAGCCGTGTGATGGTATATTGAGTATAATTACTTGATTAATTTCAGTTTTTTTAATTTGCTAATTGTCTCTTTTTTTACGATATGAGAATTTTCAAATTTTTGTATAATTTTATATTCGTAAAAAAGTTGTGAAAATTGTATTGCGATCTTTGTTCACTGGATCCCTTTTCAATTTTTTTAATGAAAATAAAACTGTTATTAAGCTTGATTTATTATTATTATTATTGTTTAAATACAAAATGTCAATTTCCGGTTATTGAATGGAATGGTTATTGAATGGAACATATGTATGTAATTATGAATGCGTATATTTAAAAATTGTGTTTTTTTTCTATAATTAAAACATCTGATTAACGACGGTAACAATGATTTAAAATTAGTTCGATTTTATTTTTACCTTATCTTTTTTTTGTGGGTAGATATGTATGTATCAATTATAGATAAAGAATTTTTGACTTTTTGAGGTACAGTTTACACCTTTAGATTATGCAGTTTTGTCTAATGAAACTAAGCCGCTAGAGAAAAAATTCGGATATGTTTGCTTTTACAAAACAATTTTGAAGTTGCAATCATGTGGATTGGTTTCATGGGTCAAAAATATGTTCATATCTTTGTACGTATATTGATTACTATGATTGATATATTGTACTATATTGATTTTTTCTAGAAAAATGAATTTTCGCTAAATTTCAAAAAATTGCTAATACATTTTTTTTAAATCGTTCAATAACTTTTTCCATGATATTCCATATTGTTTTGCAGTCTAAAATCAGCGATAGTTTTTTTTTCAACTTTTACATTTTTGTAATATATGTATGTATGTACTATTGTTAACCGAAGATTTTTTTACTATACATATTTCGCATCTGGTCACCTATGACCTCTATTATTAGAACATCAAAGCAATCTGAGTTGTATTCACTGTTCACATATCCATTATTTTCTTCATTGTCTTCAGTATCTTCGTTATTGTCATCTTTTTACATATTAACATAAATAACACTCAAAACTGGTAAATGGAGTCTATAATTATAGCTTAGGTTGATATAAGTAGTATAGATTATCGATTAAGTTTATAATGTGCTGGAGACAATTTTCCAAATTTTTTTATCTCTATAAACTTAACAAACTATCGCTCTTAATTAATAGATACAATGTCATTGTCAAAAGAAATACCAAAAGAATATGATTTTGCGGTAATGAACTCTAAAAAATTTTCAGCCTGGTAATTTCCATTTTTCGGTACCGATACGATATTGTATGAATTTTTAGAATTGCAATATATGTATCTATATACTATGTACGTATATTTCATTCATCAATAGATAGGATAAACATTGCTTGCATTTTGATATTGCTTTTTGTACTTGCATTTTTATTAAATTTATTCCGTATGTAGCCGTGTGTATACATATCTTCAAAAATATTTACGTGAGAGTTTTTGAACAAACACTGCATTTTGTTAATTCATAATTGGCATTTTTAACAAAATATTTCAAACAGCCTTGATAACTTTTGTTCATTGAAGCTACATAAATTAAAATAAATATATTAAAATAATATTTCGTTTTTATTATCTATACATTGGGGCCGTCAAGACCAACAATATTTTCCATATCCAGTTCCCATATAGCCACCTTTGGTGGCAATTTAGGAACTGGATACGGAAAATATTTTAAGTAATATTTCGACGGCCCCATTGAAAGAAATTATATAACTATTTTATTTTTCGAGAATTCTCGAGCAAAAACACTATGCTGGTCATTCTGCGATAGAACGATATGCATGCATGTATGTATGAATGGATTGCCTCGGTGAATGCATTTGCAGGTGCCATAATTCACATGCATATTGTATAATGTATTTTAAACAATCCAACTGTTTCGTATTCATTAGCTCAGTCCATTCCGGTCGACATTACGATTGTTATCGAAATTTGTTGTTCTTTTTATTTTTTCGTGATTATCGGTAGTTTTTCACGTCCGATGACTTTTCCTCGTTTTTAATTTGTGTCCGACTCCACCTTCACGGTATTTGCTTCAGCGAAAGTGCATCTCGTAACAGCCCCTCTAATTTATGTTAGAAATTTTTATTATTACAATTGGTAGCACTTTCTCGTATGTCGTTCTCAAAATTATTCTTTTTTCTGAAACATCCTACTTATTGAAAAGTTTGGATGACTATTTTAATTCAAACGTTACGAATTAAGTTTTTTTCATACAACAGTATTGTTGCTACAATGCATTGCCCAATTTTAGTAACTGATTTGCTTACAATATAAAAATCCGAATTTTTAATTTGATCTTTATACATATACGTCAATTTTAACAAATTGTATCATATCGTTACGTGATTCATCCATCATCATCTACAGCCGCTCACCATCCACTGCTGGATGAGGGCCTCTCCAACAAGCTTCCATTCCTTTCTGTTTTGCGCAACTCATCCATCCATCTCAGCCCACACATTTTCCTAAATTTCGTCTACCCATCTTCCATGCCGTCTTCCTTTTACCCATTTGCATTCTCTTGGGTACCATTCTAGTAGTTCTTTTGTCCACCTATCGTCCATTCTTCTAGCCACGTGGCCCACCCATTGCCATTTCAATATCTTTACTCTTTCCACTATTTCAACTACCCTTATCATAATTCTTTGAGTGTATTAGACTTTGTGTAGCATCTTGGCGTGCAATGTCCAAGTTTCAAATCCATATGTCATCACTAGTGGCCGGATCCATAGCGCGCCGTTTATTGTTCAATTGTTGTAAAAGGTTCGCCCAACCTTTTTTTTTTTTGTACTCTAGCTTTGTAAATAGAGCCAAACTGCCCCGATTCCTGGAAAAAGCACGTTTTCTATCCGCAGTCTAGTCATCACTAGAGGTCGGAATCTGAAGGGGCCGGAAACGTGCCGCCTATTGTTCCATTGTTGTAAATCCTTTGTAATAAAGGTTCGGCAAACCTTTAACAATGCATTTACAATCTTTGAACAATAAACAGCCCCTTCAGATTCCGGGCTCTAGTCATCACTGGCAAAACGCATTGATCGAAAATCTTTTTCTTCAGGCCGAGTGGCATTTTTGATATAAAAAATTAATTCGTCCAAATGCACTCCACCCTAATTTCATACGTCTCTTTATTTATTCTTCTTTACTATCGGAAACGTCTATTATTTGACCTAAATATAAATAATTATTTACTACTACTACTATTTTATCATCTAATGAAATGATATGTTAATTCAAACTTAATATCGATAAACTGCGAACCGACGAGTGATGATTTGTTATTTTAAATTCACGATACAGGCTTTAGAAATACCAGTGGATTTCTTGAAAATGTTTCTGAAAATTTTTGTTTATGTAAATGCTTTTTTTTACTCGAAGAGGGGTCGCTAAATTCGCGCTCTATTCCTGGTGAAACTTTTTTCATACGGCTCTGCCCGTGACTGAAACACGTGAGTGAAACATTGATTTGCGTTTCACTTGTTTTTCTAATTTTATAAAATGGACTTTTTGGCAAATTTAATAAACTGGCAAATTAACTGACCGAATTCGTATATTGTTCCTGATAATTTTATTTAAAAGTTATTAAATTATGCGCATTTTATATTGGAATATTCCTGGAAAATAGAGCACTTTAGATGCTTTTTAATATTTCACGATTTGCATGCAAACATACATACACATGTACATACATCTGACAAATACAGTTTGGCAAACATATTTGTATATGGGTTATTCACGTTCAAAGTTCACCACTCGTCGAGAAAATCATTGTCATATTTGTTTGAAATTTCCATTTTTTTACATACACGTGTATACGCTTTTAGAATTCACAGGTACATTCATATGCTCCACACAAAATTATCTAGGATCTTTTCGACCTTTTTGATGAACCTCAAAAATAAATTTTGTATTTGACATGGCATACAATACCTTGTCTTTACGAGGATCCGAGCTGTCAAATTTAGTGAGTTTTTCATGAATATATAAACAGATCTAATGGACTTTTCTGATTTTACGCTATCTAGTATGCACGTTCATAGTAATAATAGATGAAGTTTTGTGACATTCGACATTTTGACAGATTTGAATTCGGATCTATCTCTGATCACGTTATCATGGCTTATAAAATATGTATGTGCGCCAGTATGTGTGTCTGTGTATTTTGGAAATAATTCAAACACCGTTAATCTTATCAAACTGAAACTTGGTGTCGGATATTGTAATGTTTCTTGTTACGTTGTAAGTTTTTTTTCAAAATCTTAGGTTGACCGGAAGTGATATACCCTCTTGTTTCACTTGTTTTTGGATTAAATAATCTTATAAACTCAACGGATGTTTTGGGCATTGGGCCATACATGTAATTGTAAAAACACACTCAAAAGGTAGACTCCAGCTGTGATAGGCGTGTCTTCATGTCAATGTTAATTCGCGCCATCTTATTATTTAGACAAATTTCTCCTACATTTCTTCAAATATGGGAATTACCGTTATCGATCACTGTCAAACCTATGTAAATACAAGCGTAAAATATCATCGAAAACACTGCAGGGGGTGAGTTTTGATCTGGGTCCCCATAGCGTAGATCAGACGTGTAAGCGCTCCTTTTACATGTGCAAAACTATCTAAAAAAAATACATGCCGCATACCACTCGTGTGTTTATGCCCCAATGGTAAGAATACACTTAAAAATTGGGGCACGGCACGCCTAGGTAGACTCCAGCTGTGATAGGCGTGTCTTCATGTTAATGTTAATTCGCACCATCTTATTATTTCGACAAGTTTTTCTTATATTTCTTCAAATATGGGAATCAACTTTATGGATCGCTGTCAAACAAACACTCCAGGTGGTGAATTTTGGGAAGATCGTGATCGTGATCGTGAAGCTAGCTGTTTTTTGTATGTGCAAAATTGTACAAAACAAAAAAATTATACACTGTCTGCACTAGGGTTTCTGTATTCCCGGACTTTTTCAATTCCCGGGACATGGGACGGAGCTCGGGATCGTTCCCGGGATTCCCGGGATCCCGGGACACATGTAGAAAAAACTTTTTTTTTTTCAATTTATTTTTTTTTCATTAATAAAAAAATATTTATTTATTTACGAAATATATAAAAATGTAAACAATAGATAATATATCTATTAACTAGAAAAAAATTAATTATAAAAGTAAACTTATTTAAAGTAGCTTCTTAAGAATACTAAAATATTTAAAAGAGAATCCAAAAGCTTATTTCTAGATTTGGTACAAAAATTTCCGGCAATGGAAAAAACTCTTTCAGTTTCGGTCGAAGTTGGTTTTATTGTTAAAACGGACGATAAACATTTTTTTTAAATTATCGTTATTTTCTTCTGTCAGCATTTATATTTTAATTTATTTTTTTAAGTCGAGGCTATTTTTATTTACGTTATTTTGTATATTTATCTTTAATAACTCCTTATTTAATTCTTCATTCATCGTCAAACACACAATTGTTTCATCTTCATCAGAATCTAAAGTTTCTTCTATTGTGGAATCATCAATACAACAAGGATATATGTATACTGGCTTCATAATTATTTCACCATAGGATATAAATTCACTTTTATTACAACATTTAAAGAATGTTTTGTTCGGTATAAAATCAGAATTATTTAAAATTTGTGTTAACAGCAGTCTTACGCTTCTGCTTTCTTCGATTTTAATTTTCAATTTTCGGAATAATTCATCGGAAAGGCCAAGTCCTTTTCCAAAAATAGAATTACAAGAAATGATTTTGGCCAAACGCACATAACCATTATGCTCATAGAATTTCCACGTTCGGGGAATGCGCTGTACTTATTGCTAAACAACAAACCTTTGAGAATATTTTACGATTCTTTGTGTATTTGATTTATTCTTTCCCTTCGTGCAGTGAAAATGTTATATATTTTCAAGATTTTTTTAAAATCCGATTCCCGGGATTCCAGATAAGAATTCCCGGGACACGGGACAACACAAATTCCGGGAATGTCTGTCCCGGGTCAGAAACCCTAGCCTGCACCTTAATAAGTTTGAACTTCATACAACCGGAAGAAGTTTTATCTATGCAGCTGACAACTCTTTAAATATCGAGTTTCATCCTTTCTGTATACGATATGGTCGACAAAAGTATCTTAATACATGTATGAGAAAGTCAATTACGTTAATTGCGTTACTACCGATGCGACAATGGCTTATCCAAATTTCCGTATAACGATAATCTTTCAACGAAAATTTGAAACAATTTGATTACCATACATATACATATAATATGTACGTGGTATACCGTCAGTTTGCAAGTGCGCCCCACATGAAATCGTTTTACCTGTCGTTTTTGCTTCATTATAATACAAAATGCTAAGTAATTCTGACAATCTGCAACTGTAATTAATCCGTTGGCACATGACGCAGTGCAATTTCCTGCATCTCCTTTTCGATTCGGAAATGTGTAAAGCGTTCTCGTCGTATACGGTATACCGTTGTTTATTAATGTCGTATGTTTTCCATTATTATTAATTGTCTACTGGAGTCTAATTATCACAAGGGATCTAAACCAGGTTTGGCTCAAGCCGCCACCCAAGGTCCGCATGTGTATTTTATCCCTGAACAAATTGCATAATACAAATCTCAATACTAAAAGTGGAATCTGCAAATATGTTCAAAATTGCAGGAAATGTATCGATAACGTATCTATTAGAGAGTCCAATTTATCAAATCGGTAATCCGTAATTTAGCAATTACCAGCTTATCTATCGGCTATTTGTAGATATTTTTCAATATCAAAAAAATGAACTTAATATTTGCACAAAATATATTTAACAAACGCTAATAAATATTATTTATCTTGTACCCAAGATATATTGTACAAAAAAGGTATGAATGGTATCGAATCTAATATATAATTTCTAAAGAGACTTTGTATCTAAGTTTCTTTGGTTGGGAATTTCGTTACCAAGTTAAAATTTCAATGACGACGATTCGATTCAAATAAATTTAATAAAAAAACAAATGAATATTTACTCTTAGATTCGCCATGTTTACGCTGTTTATATTACAAATACTGGTTATTTATAAATTAAAGTTATTTATAAATTAAAACCTACAAAGCAAAAGAGCAAAAAAAAGGTTGACAATGGTAATTGACAATAGTGAAACTTTTTTTGTGGGTTTAAAGCATTCTGGCTGCCCAAGTCTGGTCATAATTAAGTCGGACAAAAACAACTGAAGGAAATCGAGTAAAGGTCTATCCATACAGCACGTACCGACAACTGGGCGTAACCAGCAAGTACGAAAAGTATTCTTTGGTACATTCTATATGTAGTTGTGTAGTTGTAGCACTGGGTTGGATCAGTGTTGTCAGAAGACGAAATAAGGGAAAGGGATGTGATAAAACACAGCGAATATGTTTTTTTGATTTACCGGTAAAAGTAATTATGTATCGATAGATTACTGAGCCTATTTTTACATACCTCTTATACAGTTCACATGTTTTTTTAGAATTGGTTTTTGAAGTACTTTTATTTGCAACGCTGAACCATTTCAAGACTCCTATCTACCCCTTCTTGAAAATGTTCTCACAAATCTAACGCGTTTCTTTCTTGTTGAGTACATATGTATGTGTGTTACACTTTTTTAATGTGTAATATACGATTATTTTTCCAATTACAATCCACGACGATTTCATTATATAGCTAATCGATTTTTGAAGAATCGTTTGAAGCGAAATGATAGCGTTTATTTCCTCGTAATAGCGGAGATTTAGATATTACAATGCATAGGAAAAACAATTGTCTATTAATTGAAATTCTAAATTAAATCATTCCCATCACGGACACGTAAAAATCAATTATATATGTACATACATACACTGGCGGTCACATAAATTGCATCACTTTGAAAAAACGTGTTTTTTTCGTATTACGGGCTTCTTTCGTTTATAATCCCTACTCAAATCGATTTAGAAAGTGGATTATATCCCTGTGGTACCTTATTGTAACAGTTAAATAAAAAAGGGATGTCGTAAAAATTTTAGGGACCAAATTTTGCGATGCATGGTTTTGTGGGGGATTAGGATCGTTATGCATGAGAGATAATTGAAACGATACTTTATTTGTTTTTCGAACTTTTTCATTTCAATGTCATTATTGATTATATTTTACACATTTAAAAATAAAACTTAATATTTAGTGGACCCTCCTTTTTATTTTACGACTTCCTTAATCCTAGCAGGCATGGAATTTTATCAATTTATCATAATGCATCGCGACATTTCATTGTACCACACATTATAAATGGCATTTTTTAATTTTGACGCAGTGTTGATGTTCATTTTGCCTAATCGAGGTTTTATAATCATCCACAAATTTTCTATCGGGTTCATATCGGGACTTTTCCAGGCCATGGTAACGTCGTAACTCCCATTTTCTGTATATTTTTTTTTACCAATAAAAAACCGTTTAATTTTTTTTATTTTTTATTTTTAAATTTCATTAATAACATACATAAGCATAAAATAAAACATTTATTTACCGTTTTTCATCGCTGGCATGGAGCGGATACGTCTTGGAATATTACTTCACCGCAGTATGAAACATGTTTTTCCAACGATGGGACAAAACTTTCCTCCAATATTGATTTGTACATCTCTTCATTCACAAAACCATTATTTAAACAAAGTTCTCCAATCCCGTAGTATAAAAAACACCCTCAAACCATTTGGCTGTGAGGGTGCTTTACTATTTTGACAGTATACTTTTGGTTGTATCGTTCACCACTTTTGCGTCGAACCTACTGTAATCCATCCGATTCATAGAGGTTAAACTTGGAGTCATCCGAGAGTATCACTTTCTGCCAATACAAAACTGTCCAATTTTCATAAGTTTTGGCCCATTGAAGACGTGTCTCCTTCATTTTATTTGAGAGAAATGGCTTTTTTGCAAGTCTCCGAGCGTAAAAGCCACCTTCTATCAATCGTCTCTGCACAGTTTCCACACTAATATTAATTGAAAAATCTTCTAAAATGTCTGTTCTTAAATCTGAAGCAGTTTTGAAAAGATATTGAATAAATTGGCGTGTCAGCAAACGATCTTCCCGTGAATTTATCGTTCGAGTCAGTCCAGTACCTTTACGTCGGTCCACACTGCCAATTTCTCGTTCTTTCTTCAGTATTATTGAAATTGTTGATTGAGAATATCCCAACTAACTTGAAATCTCTCGTGTTGAAAGTCCACATTTCTAAAAAGTTCAAATTTTCACTTTGTTCTCCGAAGTTGTTTGGTGGTGTTTTGACATCACTATTTCTAGATTAAGAATAACGCTGCTTCCACTTCAAAATCACTTTAAATTGAGTTCAAAATATCGAGGAGGGTATATTTAAACAAAAGCCTAAAAAAAAATTCGAACCCAGAATGGGGTAGAGCTTTTACGACCTGAAAACCGTAAAATTCAAAGTGATGCAATTTATGTGACCGCCTGTGTACGTAGCATATAATATTATTTATATTATATACGTATTTGGATTCTAGGTATTTTATTTTGGAACAGATTCAACTTAAAATGAGAAAACACACTTACAAAGGGTGAGAATGGTTGCTTTAGTTTCTTTTAGGTCCAAATAACGTATTATCCCTTTGAGTGGTGACGTCTGTTCTGTTGAAAGCCCGCCACGCTGAAAATTTCACCAACATTTCCAACTAGGATTATTTAGAATTACAATAAAAAGCAGGTATAAAAATTGTAGCTAATCCAAACAAACCCTAGATAACTACCGCCGAGGATTTCGAGTTTTGTAAAGGTGTGTTCAGACTATAATATATCTTGCAACAATATAAAATAAACAAAAGAAGTCTATTAATGAATGTATTTTTCCAAAACATCTTCATTGTTGTTAAAATGTAATGCTCACTATCTAAATGCCAAACCACAATCTAAAATACTCAGCAGTTAAGGATTTCCACCGGGAAATTCTGCTATGGTTATAAATTCCGATGTAAACCAGTCTTTTTAAACATTGACACGGATTACACGACCCATGTTCAATGCATTTTTTTCAATGCTACCTGGAAATACTGAAAAAAAAGCCCATCGGCGCATTTCAGGCTGATGGACTTGTTGGCAAAACGCCGATTGGCGTTGTTCAGCATTCAAAGGGTTAAAGTAAATATTTCGCAGTTTCCTCTACAAAAACTCGAAACTTATAGCTTCAAAACCTTTTATTTTATTCTATATGGAGACTTTAGCGGTGTTCATATTCACCTAATCCTATTTTATTGTTTATTTTGAACGAAATTAAACTATCTGCATTGATAATCTTCATTCAAGCTGGGACGTGATTCTGCAAAGAGGATCCAATTCGCATTAGTTTCATTATCAACACGATCGTTACGCAAATACATACACCCTCAGAGCCGTGTCGAGATGCCATTTAATTATTCCACTGTACAGACATACAACCCATAAATTTCTATATCCATGTGGTGAATGAAAAATGTTTTTGCGGTTCTTTGCAAACGGAAAGAAAGCGATCGGTTGTTATTTTGTCGGTACTACCATGTACCGTCACTGATCCACGTGCTGTACCGTTTGTAATATATCTAAATCGTTGATCTTAAATACATTTATACACATGTATCTATGCATGCTGTTGCCACTACATAGTACTGTGTTTTCTCAATGCGAATACCCTCGACTAGGACTTATCGGATAAATATGTATGTATATGTAACTTGTATTGAGATTACTGTCGTCTGGCTCGCTCTTTCTGTCTGGAAAAGGGATTACGCACGATGCAAGTATAATAGATATATTGGTATGTAAAAAATTAAAAGTTGAAGGTTGAACCTCCACATACTTTGAAGGTTGGCAAAAGAATGACTTAAAAACTGTTAGTTTAACCATTTAGCATTTAAAAAGTCAGTATTCATGCAATGCTATAATATAATTCTGGTAGGTCTACTTTCGGTTTCCATTTGACACATGTACTTAAAACTAACCAAGCTAAACTTAGTTCTTCTAAATAGCTCTCGTTTAGGAATTAATAACATTTTTGAAGTAAATCTTCTTTGTATTGTAGTTAATTGTTTTTGTGTCTGAAAAATCGATATATTATACGATAAGTTATATGTGCCCATAATTATGAAAGTGGCCTCAGTCAAGAAATTGAAAAAACGTAAAGGAGGTATGTAAAAGAGAGTTTATCGTTAATTTCGGTTCACATTGTTATAAAATAATATAATATATTTCAAACTTTGAAAATTTTGTAGAATTGAAAGCATTTTATTCAGTGTGTTGATGTCACTTTCAACGGTATGCCGATTTTGACTAGTATGGCAATATACTAAGTCAGTTGCACAGGTGCAGCGTGTCTTGTTACATGATTATTATTACCTTTGTGTGTTACTTGCAATCCTGAATTTGATTTCATTATGTCATCATCAAATAGTGGCTCAGGTAACTGACTAAATATAGTTAAGATAATAATAAAAAAAATCGGCACTTCTTTGTTATACATACACAACATTTAAATTGTGTGTAAAGGTTTGGCAGAAGGTACAAAATTATTTCTTTAATTTTTTTATAACTACTCATTGTAAAAATTTTACTACTCAAAACACGTATAAAAAGCATACAGTGATGCTTGTTCAGGCCAAAATCGTAACATCAAAATGGCACTAACATGGCTGAAAATAGTTCAAGCTTCTGATAGTAATATTGAAATGAGTGATCACACATTTTTAATATCGGGACATTAATTTTTTGCCAAATCGATTTTGGCTTGATAGAAATGAGAATAAGAAAAACGAATCACTTATAAATCCCTAAACATTATTATGAATTAATAGAACCACGTGCTAAAGGAAATTCATTTTTGGTAGAAATAATGTTGCAAAGTGATTTTATTTATACAAAACCGTTGGAAGAATCAATAACGAGAAGAACCAAAAAAATACCGCCGGTGAATCAATCTTGTGGCTAAAAATGCATCATATAAGGTGTTTTATAAAACCTCTTTAGATGATGACGCCGACTTTTATATTTTAGACTTTCTACCCAAAAGAGGAAGGCCAAAAATATACGAAACAATCAAGTTTCTTCCACTATTCTTTACTACCTTATATTCGCCAATTTACTAGGAATATTTTATATCACTTAAAATCGAATATTCAGGTTTCAAAGAATAAAAAAGACACGATGAAAAACAATAACTATATAACATTAATAAAAATGTTAATGAACATCTTTTTTATTGTGTTAAGCAAAACTTAAGTATCTTGAAACGAAAGAAACATGACTTAGGCCACTTTCATAATAATGAGCATAAGTCATTCTGTTAATTTTGGAAACGGTTCAAGTCATTTGAATCTTAAATATCATATTTCCTTATAAGCTACATGCAAAATTGTTATGTCAAAATAAACTGTAAATCTAGTAGACTAAATAAACTTTGAAACACTTGTGTAATATAAAAATATATTTTAACAAAGTCAAACGCAAACCTTTAAATATCTCGCAACGAAAGGAACATGACTTCATAATAATTGGCACATATATCGATGGTTTGAACGCTTTACAAAATAACTAGTGTATTGTAAGAAACTACATTTATAGAGCGGGATGCTGGAAAGGTACCATTTTCTCCTCGAGAATTACCTTACCAATCTTATCTGTTGCTTACTTGGTGTGTATGTAGATTTTACTTTAGTAAGTTTTGCTCATGTAGTCTAAAACAATCTACTTTCTTTGTTCTATGGACTTCTTTGTCAGTCAGATGCAAGCTATGGGCCCCTTCTAACAAAGTGTTTAAATGCATACAATAAAATTACAATGAAAACCAAAATTATATTGAAATAAAATCACTAACGTTGAAAACATATCATATTATATGTTAGTAATACATACATATGTACATATTTTTTTAATTTGCAAAGACATTAATGTATTGGCTTTTTTATCTCTTAAGGCTTAGGTATGATTAGGCAACATGTGTATCGTATTTGGATCTAATTGAACTGAGTTTTTGTTTTGGTTGAAAAATGTTGAAAACTCCAATGAGCATTAATATGTTATTGAAAATGAAATTCAAGTCAAAATAAAAGTCGAGGATAGGCTTCTTTCTGAGTTTATCACAAACTGCAGTAAGTTTTATATCGGTTAAGCCATCTTCTTTGTAAAAGAAAAACCACATTTATCACTGATCAAGGACCTCCTGGAATACCCCGAGCTTGTAATCAAAGTGCACTCGATTAGCTACCATGTTTTGCACAATTGATCAATTGCTTAGAAAATTCACTTCGTCTCTGTCTATCTGTCTCACTTCGACGTGACAAAGACTCCAAGATAATGAAAATTGACGTCCAATATCCGTTTGAATATGCATGTGTATTTATATCCGAGTGAGTGCATCGGGTTGATGTAAATGTACTCGAAGAATCGTGATATTACACTCAATTTAACTGTTTTTATAGCACCTTAAGAGTAATGAATAAGAACTTTGCAAACAAGATATGCATAATTTGAATACGCAAACATCGCTTCTCACACGCCTTGACACGTTTCACTATTCATTGTTGTCTTCGATGATAATTGACGTATTGTCTCGTAGTTCGACGATACAACGACAACTTACACTGTAATATATTAGGATTGATAATTCAGCATTGCTAACTGATTAAATTTGATATTGAAAATTTATATTTTATTTAAATTTTATATTTAAAATAAATATAAATTAATTTTATATTTAAAATTTATATTTAAATTTATAACTGCAAAGACTTATTTTGTGGCGAATTTCTCTTTGTTGTTGCAATGCTGAAGTTCTGCAAATTATGCGATTATTGAACTTCGAACGTTATAAAATGATTGTTTCTAACGATTGACCTCAAAGATCATTTGGATCTCGTTTTAAAATGAAATTCAATTGTAGGAATGTGTGGTAAACTTACGTGAATAATACGTTCGATTTCAGTGTCACGTGTCACCACTCAAGATCAGTTCAGTAATTTTCTATTGTTATTCATAATGCTATTTCCAACAGTTATATAATAAATTTAAGAGTTCAATTGAAATCACCATACTTTTGCATGTTTCAGCTATGCTGGATCATAGGCTCAACGTTTGTTCTCGATTAGTCAGCAGATTTCTATGTAGATTTATGAGGAGCATATGCAGACATTCTATTTTGAAAAGACGTTATATTTCACGTTCTGTATTGCAATTATTTCGTTTCAATAATATCGGTGCTTTTGAAGTGTTCCTTTGACACATTTAAGCTTCGAATTCATACATCTCTGTGACGACTATGGTACATCCTCGGTCACCGACCTGGGGTAAGCAAACGACCGTTGTTTGGTCCAATTGCTGTCGCATACGAGTAATTGTTGTCGTTCTCGACGTGTGTCAATTAATTGTTTGTCATTTTTTTCTTATGAAGACTTTTATACGCTCGCAATATTGTTATACGTATTAAAATGTTTCCTGGTTCTATGAAAGTCTATTTGGATTCATTCGTTTTTTTTTTAAACATATGTACTACATAAGTTGACGATGTGTGCCAGTTAGTCACTTCGAATTTACTCAATTCGTGGTTTTTCGATTTAACAAGATGCGTTTTCCATCATGGTGAATTCATTTATGTAATTAAATTTTAATGATCTCTGATGTTGTTGCGACTATACGACGATTGGTTACGCCTTACTTAAATTATTGACTCACTGTGGACCGCCGGAATTTTCCGAAAACCCTATGATAGTCCGTGTATTTTTCGCGAAGTGGCTCTAAAAATAAATAAGTTTTGTAAATTAAACATAACTTCTAAACCTTTCTATCAATTAAATTGAAAATTGGAATACAGCTTCTTTACAGTTGTCTTCAACCGAATAAACGATCAGATTAGTATTTATCATATTGTGGTGATTACTATATTCAATTTTGTTTAAATTTATATGTGCCCATAATTATGAAAGTGGTCTAAGTCAAGAAAATAAAAGTCGATTTTATCGTTTAATATCGCTTATATTGTAATCAATCTAAAAGTCAACTTTACAAATTCCACAATTTTGCACCTACTAATATTATATCTGTGTTCGGGCTGTGTACATACGTACTTAATAAGCTTAAAGATAACGATTCTTATCTTCGATTTCTCATGATTCATTTTGCAATTCATCAAATAAACTCGTGTTGATTAATGTATCTTATTAAAGAGACATATACATATGTTATATTGCTTTCAACTGCATTTTTTTTCAAAGAAAAAAGGTGATGATGTTTGACCGCAAACGTAACACAGGAAAGAGTGTGTTGAGCACAAGCTGCGAGTTATTCCAGGAATGCCAAAAATATCCAATCGAAGCACATCATTATTTTCGTACGCATGCTGAGAATGTTTTCAGATATGCAGCAAACCCCATGGTACCAATGAGTTTCTATTATAATAATATCTTCATAACATCTGCTGGAATATTTATATGGTACAATACCCCAGGTGTTACAGCGCTTGCAATATTCTTAAGAATCCCGGTTTATGTTTACATTTACTATACTATATATGTAGCAAATTTTTGATGTGCTTGCATAGAAACAACTTACAGAAGCATTTCAATTTTGGGACCAAGATTATTGTGCTTCTTTGCGGAAACAATATCGTTACTTTTTGATTTGACGGTACTTCTATTTAAAAACTTTTATTTATTCTTCGGTATGATCGACAGAGATTTCTTTGCTATAATTTACATAAATACGTACATATTTGTATAACACACTCCTTAATTAACACAAATTGATGAAAATATTTACATTGACAAATGACATATTCACTTATAATGCAAATATTGAATGTTTTATTAATTCATAAGTCAAGTAAACAGATTTCGTTTATCCAAAATAGCTTCAAAAACTCTCGCTGAAGATTCAGACACTTTGTAAATAACTTTATGTAGGAGGGGAGGGTGGGAGGGGTCAATTTAAACTTCGTATAAATAATCCGTTAAGTGGTTCAGAAATTGTTTACAAGATTTCAACCAAACAAACAAAAATGTCAAGTTTTATAAAATGTATTTACAACGCAACAAAATTTGCTTAGACGTGAAATTCCCCATACACTTTACGTTGATGTAATTTAAATTTGATCATACAAAAAATGTTCATTTATAATAATTTTATGAAAATGCTTGTAAAAATAGTTATATTTATTCGTCGGAATCTTCTGAGGATTGCAATACCGATATACTGGTTCACCGGTAAAAGAGTTGATGAATATTTTTGAGGTGACTGTAGATGACAACCACTGATCTTCATATACATATGTATGTACATATGTAGTGTGCATTTTTTTAAGACTGATTTATCACGTCGTTGATAAACCGCCAACCGTCATTATTTCTAGAGGTGTTTTGTGTAAGATTGAGATTATTTATTTTTATGTTTGGTATCTGATAGGCGTCGAGTTATTCAATATGATTTGATTTTAGCGTATGCCCGATGACACCCGATAGTGTTTTCGGCTTCCAATTTCTTGTGCAGATTAATCAATCAAATGTATCAAGTCGGCGCTTTTAAATTAAAATTGACATCATATTTTTTATAAACGATATACCTACAAATAATGTATGTAGATATGAAATACTCAATCTTTGAAATAGGTCGAATGCGTCACATCTGCCTATTTTCGTTCGGTTGCTGTTTTATCTTACATATTGTCAACATACATATAATAAAATTCCATTTACCGAATTATTTTGTGGAATAAAACTATCTCACTACGTTAAATTCGTCCATTCCATTTTCTTGTATTCAAAATATACATTACAAATTGTATTTTACTGAGTGGGGAAAAAAACCATGTCTTTGTCTTTACTATTTAAATTTAAAAATTTGTAAAAATTTAATGTTCCATTCAGTTGATGGAAACTCGTTGTGTATCATCGATATGCATTATCAAATCGTCAGCAAAAAAATGGAAACATTAGTAAAGAATGGAAACATAATGCGGTTTAAGCTACATAAACGCATTGTACTCATAGTACTCAATGCAAATCGATACTCATACTTTATAATAGTGAATTGTTCAGCTGAAATTTTATAAAATTGCTGTCAAAATTTGACGTGTCGGAGAAATTCGATGCATTCTGGCGCGTTTTCAGTATTTAACACACTTTCTTCACGAATTATTCGGTATATTATACACACGTATATGTATACAGATTCGTTACTTTTACGGCAATAATTAATTGACGCTAATTATAATAACGATCATTGTGATTCGTTGCGAAATTCGTTCGATTGCCGAACTTCAAAATTAGAACTACGCCAAGTGTAAATGAATTCAAGTTCAAGATGATTCATTGCTTCTAATAACTATATTTATCACGCTCTATTGGCAGTTGTCGAATTTTTTCAACTTATTTTTGTTAATGATCTTTTATATCGAAGTAAAAATAGCTGTATAAATATGTTGTTTTGTCTAATGGGACCAAACCATTCGAGTAATTTTCAGATTTTGATAAAAAAATGTGGAAAGGACGTTAATCGATTGTATTATACTGGATTATACTGGATAGTAAAGGAGAGTATTAAATTACAAGTATATGTAGATTCAAACTGTATGGAGGTCGTATGTATACATGTGTATATGCATATGTAAAATTGATCATTAAGAATATTTGTAAAATTTCAGTCTACTATGCCAGAATTAATTGACTTCAAATTGACGAGTAATAAAACATTGAATTTGCACTCATTGCGTTAATTAAAATTGAATTTTATAATGTTTCTGTTTTTTTTATGAATTTGAAATTATTTATACCGTGCAAAGTCCCATATATACACATATGTATGTATAAAATGTACATATATAGAGATGTACTATTACATTTTGTATTCGTATTAACAATCAGTTGGGCAATTCATCGTGGTTACAAATTAGTCGTAGCGCATTCATTATTCAAAATGTTTCAATAAAAAAAATTCTAAATAATTTGAAAATAAAACAAAAACAAAAAAAAACAATTCTTTGGTCAACTGTGTATCTTTTTTAACCCTAGTCTAATTTTTTTGTTCCAATTTTGAATCGATTGTTTATTGATTCGCGCATTAATAAGCGATCTTCTCTCAAGTACTTAATTTCGCTCCAGTCCTTTTTTCCCGATGTGATGTTCTAGATTTTTGTTTATTTTTTTTTAATTCTAAAGAAAGTGGATTTGGAACATCCTATTTTGCCGAAATCACTTAGATGGATTCCCTGCAATTCGCCATATTTGGAATAATCGGTTCCCGGAAATATGCACTAAATTGCACCGAATAGTAGTGCAGTTTCGAGAAATCATAATTTTCAAAGGCACTCAAAAAGAACTTACGCAATAGAATTCCACAAAAAAGGTTAGCACCCTTGGATAACATACTCGTACAAATACCCCTTGACGCTTTTTTATGGAATTCTATTGCGCTATGTCTCGTTGAGCATCTTTGAAAGTTTTGATGTCTCGAGAGTGCAACTATCTCGAGTGCATTTTTCCGGTCACCGAAACAATCAGATTCTCTTCGTAAGTGTTTTTTCTGTTTTTCGGCATGATTTTTCATATGTCATCGTTTATATTCCGAAATCTCAAATGAAAATGAGCTCACATCTTATATGGGGTGTGTATTTAAATAGCTGCATAGTAAAAAACCCCAGTACTAATATTTAACGATCATAAGTTTTATCACTCAAAGATCGTAAAAAGTGGATGTTCCGTTTTCTGTGACCGCCACTGTATGTAAAATACACGCATTTCCTTTGTCTGCATATATTAATTGTTTCAAAATTGAGTTTGTAATTTATTTTTTAATCAACTCCTTTGAGATTGTTCAATTTATTCGTGATCTGCTGTGTCCGTGTCAGTGAAGATTTTGAGATTTAACTATATGGAATTTCTCAAGTTGTAAGCAATTAGACCCTTTGAAGACGAAAAATATATAAGATATTTGGTTAGATCTTGCCTACATAACTTGCACGTGTTTTTTTCCTAGTATCCGCATGCTATGACAACGTGACCCTCTTATTTCTCATGTTATATAAAAATCTAATAGGGGTTACACCACTTGTTATTGCCGAAAAGGCAATTATAATTTAACCGAAAAAAGCGTGATACCTTTCATGATCACAATAAAATCGATAATTAAATTTATAATTATTTAATTGATAATAATAGCTCTATACTTATATTATAATAACAATCGTTACATACACATAAATATTGTTCATTTTTAAATTTCGATCGGCCAGTTCCTCGGTTACTTCTGTACATAGGTAAAATCATTGAATCGCACTAATAATAGTATTATTTATTCAGAATAACAACACGTACTTCAAAAGGGAGGATAACCATTTTTATATGAAAATATTGATCCTATGCGAGTGGGAAAAAAAACTACTAGAGTATTTTCATTTCACAGATTTCATAAAAGGCACGTTTCAATCAGGCACGTTTTAAATGCATAGGAAACAAACACGTGCACTTTTTTACTAGTGCGAATCGTGATTTAAAATACATCTCTATGCTTACTTTATAAAGACATTGAATATAATGTAAGATGTAGTTGTTAGTAGACATTGACGGTGGTGTGAAATGAGACTCGTAGTTTATAACATTGTTTATTTGACGGAGAGCTACAGCGAACTGATCGGTCACGTTTCATATGACACGTTGACAACTCAACCATTCTTCAACGCATACATGCCAACCTAATCATTCGTACATGCATTTTTCTAGGCTAAATACTTAAATCCCACAATATTATTAAATAAAAATAACAATACTTTAAAAGGGAGGTTTGCCGTTTTTAAATGAAAATATTGATCTCTTTGTGAGTAGAAAATAAAACTACTACACTATTTTTATTCCACAGATTCTTATTTCAGAAAAGGCACGTTTCAATCAGGCACGTTTAAAATGCAAACTCGTGTACATCGGAATTTTATTTGTATCCAATTAGCGAAGAAAACACCCCTTTTTTACTAATGCAAATCGTGATATAAAATACATCTCTATGGTTAATTTATAAAGGCATTGAATATAATGTAAGATCTAGTTGTTAGTAGACATTGACGGTGGTGTGAAATGAGACTCGCAGTTTATAACATTGTTTATTTGACGGAGAGCCACAGCGAACTGATCGCTCGCGTGTCATATGACAAGATGACAACTCAAGCATTCATCAACGCAATCATGCCAACCAAAATCCCACAATATTACTTATTAAAAAATAACAATACTTTAAAAGGGAGGATTGCCGTTTTTAAATGAAAATATCGATCTCTTTGTGAGTGGAAAATAAAACTACATAGATTCTTATTTTAGAAAAGGCACGTTTCAATCGGGCACGTTTAAAATGCATAGGGAACAAACACGTGTACATCAGAATTGTATTTGTATCCAATAATTGTAAATATCTTGCATCAATATTGATAACATTTATCCTAGGGAAGAAAAAACCCCCTTTTTTACTAATGCAAATCACGATATAAAATACATATCTATGATTTTACAGCTTTATTTGTATTTAAATATGTAATTTGTTTTGTTGATTTTTAAATGTTTTTTATTATTACAAAATTATGTTCACAATACATCTTATGTATTGTATATCTATTTTAATAGCCACTGATCTACTGATCATTTTCTATTTTACAATTTTATTTTATGTTTGTTAGTAATTATAGTATTATATTATTCTAATGTTAATGTACAGCATAATAGGAAAAATAGCTCAAAAACCTATTTACAAGTCTTAAATATATAATTTGAACCTGAGCGAATTATATATAAAATGAACCTTCAATGTCATACCCAGGCGAGCTTTTCACATGAAACTTACCATTCTTAATATTCTACCTAAACTTACCACCCGTCGGCTAGACGTCACCGCATCCACAAAAGTGAAGAGGATAAATATCCCTGAAAATTTCCCTCACAACCACACACACACACACGCATAAGGAAAGAGAGAGTGAACTTAAAATGAGTGAAATAAAACGGCTCGCAAAACCGCGATCGATCGTTTCGTCTGGAAACAGGCATAAAGGCCCAAGGTTATTACCCGTCTCGATCAAAGGGGACAGCCTGTGTATATGCCTAATATTATCCTTCGTCTACCCCACACCTCGACCTGTTCCATTCCTTGGTAAATGCAGCCGTATTTTCAGCTCTGAAGCATAAACATAAGTACGTGGACACGGGTCGATGTGACCCTGTTGCAATTTGCTGCATTGTTACGTCACGTCGCGATACCCCTCTCGCGGTAGTTCCGATCCAGAATATTAAGCATTCGGACGTGCATTTGGTCTCGTATCGTCGGATCCGGCGATTGATTTAGTTTCGGGAAGTCCAACCGAATTAGTTGTCCCTGTTTTCGAGCCGGGTTCTCCACAATTAGACGTGTGATGTGTTTGCGCCACTTGCCAAGTGTTTGGTCACACTGCTTGTGTGTACGCGTGTGACTCATGATTTTACCCCTTTCGTGTGCTCTGAGGGTTGGCTGATTTCCCCGAATCGCATTTCAGGACTTTGGTTTGTGTGTGTCGATATTCTTGGGCTTTAATCGGCTTCAGCTTTGCAAGAATTCACCCTTGTGGGTAAGAAATTAAATTTGATTGTCAACACCGGAGCTTTTCTTTTTACATTGTTAAAGATTATGTTGATTTGTTTATTGAAATAATAATTTCTTCAAATTGACATTTGCATATTATACATAATTAGGGCATGCATTACTGGTTTACCGGTAAATATGGATACGTTTCAGAATCGAACTACTAAATTATTTTATAATTACTGGTAATTCTGGTCAATTACTTTTCGGTTTTTATATGTAACTAGTGTAGGGCCCGTTGATTTCAACGGGTGGTTTCGAAAAGAAATTGAAACTCGAATAAAAATAAAGTTAAAGATATGGAATTGACTGGTTTCGGAAAGACAAAGGCAGAAAAAAATGAAAATTATGAAAAAAATGAAAAATATGAAAATAATGAAAAATATGAAAAAAATGAAAAATATGAAAAAAATGAAAAAACTGAAAAAAATGGAAACAATGAAAAAGATGAAAAATTTGAAAAAAATGAAAAAAAATGAAAAAAACTGAAAAAAACTAAAAACTGAAAATAATGAAAAATATGAAAATGAAAAATATGAAAAATATGAAAAAAATGAAAAAAAAAATTTTTTTCGATTGTCGACGAAAGCCGAAGTCGATTGTCGATTGTCGACGAAAGCCGAAGTCGATTGTCGATTGTCGACGAAAGCCGAAGTCAATTGTCGATTGTCGACGAAAGCCGAAGATACGCGAATGATTGGTTCCCCATACTTGTAAAGGGTAATCGAATATTATGTACGTAATTTAGAGCATTTTTTCTATCGAGACGGCAGTGTAGTGGTTAGCGTGAATGTTCTGAACGCGGGGACCCCAGCTCGATCCCGCGTTTTGGAATTAATTTTATTTTTCAAATATCGCTAAAATATAAATTAATTTCAATAATTTCAATTAAAAATATATATTTAATTGTTTTATATGAAAAGAAAAAAAAATGGTTCAAAACCTCGCTAATTAAAATTACGTATTTTTATATGGCGAGAAGGAATATTTCAATTAATGTTTAAAAAAAAAAGGCGAAATGAAAAATTGGATTTGGCACGATGTCCGAGACCATTACCTCATTAGACCCATATTCAGGCTATTTGGGGTGATCGGTTCGAGTCGCGACGAAGTCGTCTCGTCGAAAAATGAATTAATCGATTTTTATCGATTCGTTCATTATGTTCGGCGAGAGTTAGGACACACACACACACCCACACACACACCCACACACACACCCACACACACCCACACACCCACACACACACCCACACACACACCCACACACACACAGATTACCGTCGTTATATATATGATTATATGATCAAATTTTTGAACTACGATATTTGCTGAAAGTAGAAATGTGTTTTGTTGTATGCTTCGTTTAATACTGAATCGTACGCCATGCACGTCCTCGTTGCTTCCAGCTGGGAAAGGCGTTTCATCAGTTTATTATTAATTTCATGTTCAAAATTATCTATAAAAAAAAACATGTGCCGCGACCTTTGTCTGCGCCTTTTCGTAGAATTTTATGAGACTTTCTCCGGCGTAATGACAAAGAGTGCACAAGTACTGCACAGTATTGACTTAAATTAGTAATAACATTTATTACTAGTGTTAATATGATACGTTTATTCATATACGCAAAAATAAGTAGTTCAATATAATTTTTAATTAATATAAGATATTTATATGAATGATCAAAAACCATCTTGAAAATTACGAGTCAAGCTGAACTTCATGATGAACTTGTTAGCAATTTCATTTTTTTTTATGTTTTGTCGTTCCATTTGATCATTTTGAACTAAACATTGTTTTTATTACTTTTTTTTTCATTATTTTCATTTGGCGACATTTCAGTATTCCAACTTTCGAACAAATGTTTATTAGTGTGCTTCTGAAGTATCGTGAATCAAGTTGCATATCGTCTCTTAGCATTTCGCCAATGAATTATTTATAAAAATAGTGATTTTTCTTTGTATTGATTTTTTTTATGATAAATATTTCCGGCAATCAATGAATTTTTAACGATTTATCGGTAACGTAATTTTCCGGTAATTTTGCATGCCCTAATTATAATCATAGGCATAATGAAAATTCGTGTTTTTTCCTTCCCTCCATCCAATTCTAGAATAAATATTTCAAATCAATTATTGGATTCCGCAGTCGTAGCAATTTCCGATTCTTTATAGGGAGGTGGAGGGAGGCGATACATGTTTTATTATTCAAGCTCGTAGACTGTAGTACTTTTCCATTTATTCTTTGATTTGAAAGTGAGGAGGGGGTTTCAACTTTATTGCAGCTGCTCCCTGCATTATAGTTCAAGTGTCTGGTCAATTATACACATAGTAGCATTTTGAGACTTGGGAATTTGCTACGTGTGTATTAACTAGTAGTTTATTATGATTAAGCGCTGCAACGGTGGGTCATTTTAATGTTTTGTATTATATATTTATAATAATATAAATACTTCACGGGTTGCTCATATTCAGACAATAGACGGGGGGGGGGGGGGGAGGCAATTTACCGGGGCCTTTGCTACTTGACTAACAGGAATATATTAAAAAAACGACAGTTATTAATAAATCTGCTGTTATTAATAAAACGCTGGGGTCACATGGATTCATTTTTAAAACAATCTTTTTATGAATATATGTAGGTATATTAATATTTTTGGATGAAATCTTAAAAGAGGCCGGTAAAAATAGGTTTATTACAAGTTTTTCATTATTTTTATTCATAATTCGTTTGCAACGTGCAATACAAATTTGTATATTTTCAAATAGAATTTTTATATAATTCAAATATCGCATAGTTGAAAGCTTTTCTATTTTATATTTAGCCTGCGGCCTAACTTATGCCGTATTTTATGTATATATGTAGATCGTGTTGTTTTGATATTTAAATAATGTCTTAAATATATGTACATATTTTTAAGGGTGATCAAAAAAAAAATGTTTTCGCCTACGGTTATTTCTTTCATAATATTTAAGCATGTCCAATGAGGGGAATATTGTATATGAATGTTTTCGGAATTCTAAAATAAGCCTCCCCACACCCCAAATACAACAGGTCCAGAAATTATATTTTCCTGGGGTCCAGCTTTGTTCTCGATGTCCATTTTTATTATCTCTATACAAATATAATATTCTTCGATCAATTTGTTTTGTCAGTGATTACGTTTGGGTGTGAAACTTGGAAATTAAACGCCAAGGTGATACACAAAGTCTAATGCACTCAAAGAAGTATGGAACGCTGTATGCTTGGCAAAGATAGGAAGCGGAATACGTGGGTGAGAAGTATGACAACGGTAGTGGATATAGTGGATGATATGTGAAGAGATTGAAATGGCAATGGGCGGGCCACGTGGCTAGAAGAATGGACGAAAGGTGGACAAAAATACCCGAGAGAATGTAAAAGGGTAAAAGGAAGACCGCAAGGAAGATGGGTATACGAAATTAGGAAAATGTGAGGTGAAAGCGATGAGATTTGTGCAAAGCAGAAACGAGTGGAAGCGTGTTGGAGAGGCCTTCATCCAGCAGTGGGCGTTGAATTGCTGTAAATGATGATGATGACATACATATATAATATACGTATCTAAAAGGAATATTTCAGTATTGTATATATTTAAAAGGAATGCTTTAGTCCTGCTTCAACTATTTTTAAATGATGTATTTCATTATACAATAATATAATGACAATTATAAAGATTTTTTGAATTAATAATATATCTCGATAGCGGCTGATGGTTTGGGTTCGATTCATGTTATGTTTTCCGAAGTTTATCGAAATAGAAATGCCAATTATATTTATGTAGATAGATATAAATATTGCTTGTTATTGTATAACTGTCGGTCTGAATCACTACGGATTCTGATTTCATCAATAATAGGAAAGTCCACGATTCCCACGCTTACTCTACAATTCTGATTTATATAATCTTTGTTAGAATGAACTTAGATTATTTCATTACATACATATGTGTATTCATTTAAATCAATTTTATGATAAATTATATTTTATCATTGATACAATTATTATTCATGCGCTATCAAAAAGTTGATGCGAGTTTTGAAAAGCCTCACTATCGTCGTCATTGTTAGTTTTGATTGGTTGCAGTTTCAAACATACAACTTCTAACACCCTCGCAAATAATCCCAATGGTAATTTGTACTCCAGATATGATATGCCATCACAAATGTACGTATGTCTCTTAAATTACACATACTATATTATAGTAGTAGGTATATATGGTATCTACTATGTACTATGTTTCATTTTAATGTGCTAATGTCGACGGAAGTATCCAATGATGACCGTTAATTTGTGTACACTAACTAAACCGCTACCAGTTGGTTCACTTTTTTATGCACACCCATAACTTTTGGGTTTTTTTAATAAAATGTCACGTGTGTATTTTCTCTTGCATATCTATCCCCATTGTAAAATTTACGGTCTTGTTGACCTTTAAGATGTAATTTCTATACGGCAACTTGTCTGAACTTTTTGTATGTTGATGTCTCGATGACGGTGGTATGTGTATACATTATTCATACATTGTTATTTATTTATGAATGCTTTTATCAATACTGGTTCAATAACCTCCAGTCAAGACGGGATCAGAGAAAGCTGGCTTTTAAAGTTAAAGCTAAAAAAGTTAAGAGCTTAGTTTAAGTCTAATGCTTTGTATGAGCAATTTGCTAGATTTTAAAGACCATAGGAGCCATAATTGCTTTCCAATATCTGCGAAATCCGCCAAACCCTGAATAGGCAGTTTATAAATGTAGACAGTAAGAACAATCGATGCTTTTTATGAGTCGTAAAATATAATTTGCCATGTCAATACATTTATGCTAAGGGTGCCATACGTCTCGGTAGACTGGGACATGTCCCAGTTTATAGATCTGTCCCCCCCCCCCGTGTTCTGGTTCACGAGTCAGTTTTCAACAACTTGAGAAAAACAGGTAAATGACGTGACCTGCAACTACTTTATCGTATAAACAAAGCCGTGGGAAGGTCCTGGGCTTCAAAATCTGAGGGCGCCAAAATCGTCATCATCAAAGATTGGCGTCGGATGAATGCTTTTCGAACAAAAAATGGTTCACTATGGTCATTTCTTAATTTCATTTCTAAGAAAAACCATGCTTTTTTGCTCTCTTGTTTTGAATACTAGCGGAGTGGTCTATTGTTGTTTGAATCCACCCAACCCCGATATTTGGTCATCGCACATTTGCGCATCTATCCATCTCACCTCTGTCTAAATAGCGAGCATTGATGTATAATACACATAGATGGGCCCTGACGTGTGATTTTGGTCGGAGATCTTGTCTTCACTAACTGAGGGGTGCGGGGGGTTTAACTAGCGGGGAAGTTGGGAAAAAAAATGTTTTTTTCCCTACGACGCAGCGGTACTTACCTACCTACTAAGAGAAACTGTGCATGCGCCATGTATTTTGCATGCGCCAAAAGGGAGACCAGTATAAGACGTGAGGGCGGATCTAGTGTATTATACATCAATGCTTGCGAGCTAAGAATATTAAAATAAAACTGCTAGTTTTAAAATTCTACCTTCTATCATTCAATTTCCAAACTCAACAATTATGGCAGCTGTAACGGTGTATACGATGACTTTGAAAACATTATGTTAGCTGGTTCATTGGAGTATGGTCCTTTCTTACTGAAACACGTGTTTTTACAAACATGAGTACAACTGTAAGTGCATATTATGATGAAGCAAGTAATTTCTAAACAGAATTCTATCACAATTTGTAAAGCATTTTCGAGTTTGACACGACCAGAAAAATGATCGTCCTATGTATCTTCTCGGTGGCTCATCCGGGATTTAATTTTAGTGACGGGGAATTTTTTGAACATGTGGTTTTTTTTAATTCGATTCAATTCATTAGTGCTTACTAATTTAATTTTTTGTAAGGACTAAGCTCTGCTTGCAACAATCAACAAATTCGAACTAGTCGAATTTTCTCGGATGCGTCACAACAATTAAGTTAGATAAATTAGAATCCTAACATGCGTATCATGTCGATCTAGATTTAATAACCACTCAGATGTTAGTCGCACTCGTAATCATCGGGAAAAGGCCAGGATTCGAACCCACGACCTCTCTACTAGTAAACAATCGCTTAATCAGTGAGCTCAAACGTATTTCTCAAAATATTTGTGTTTCGAAATAAATTTACTATATTAAATGTTATTTTATCTTATCTATAATATTATCTATAATATTATCTATAATATTATCTATAACCTTATCTATAATGGTTACACGACAATTGGTGCAAGTCCAAAATGTTCAACGACAAAATGTACCCGAAAATTAGTGCACTGACAAAATGTACCCGCGACAAAATGTACCCGCGACAAAATGTACCCGCGACAAAATGTACCCGCGACAAAATGTTTAAGCGACAAAATGTTCAAAAATGTTCAAAATGTTCAACCGTATCCAATATTTACGTATTTAAATTGAAAAAAAAAACTTTCCGAGCGTATGAACTCCAGATTACATTGCATTAGTTTATATGGCAGGGCTTCTCAACCGTCTCCAAAATTTTCTTTATTTCAAATGAATAATTTACTTTTTATCGTACACATCGCGGGCGTTATTAAATTAGTAAAAATGACAGGGGTTCTCAACCGTATCCAATATTTACGTATTTAAATTGAAAAAAAAAACTTTCTGAGCGTATGAACTGCAGATTACATTGCATTAGTTTATATGGCAGGGCTTCTCAACCGTCTCCAAAATTTTCTTTATTTCAAATGAATAATTTACTTTTTATCGTACACATCGCGGGCGTTATTAAATTAGTATAAATGACAGGGGTTCTCAACCGTATCCAATATTTACGTATTTAAATTGAAAAAAAAAAACTTTCTGAGCGTATGAACTGCAGATTACATTGCATTAGTTTATATGGCAGGGCTTCTCAACCGTCTCCAAAATTTTCTTTATTTCAAATGAATAATTTACTTTTTATCGTACACATCGCGGGCGTTATTAAATTAGTATAAATGACAGGGGTTCTCAACCGTATCCAATATTTACGTATTTAAATTGAAAAAAATAAAAAAACTTTCTAAGCGTATGAACTGCAGATTACATTGCATTAGTTTATATGGCAGGGCTTCTCAACCGACTCCAAAATTTACTTTATTTCAAATGAATAATTTACTTTTTATCGTACACATCGCGGGCGTTATTAAATTAGTATAAATGACAGGGGTTCTCAACCGTATCCAATATTTACGTATTTAAATTGAAAAAAAAAAACTTTATAAGCGTATGAACTGCAGATTACATTGCATTAGTTTATATGGCAGGGCTTCTCAACCGTCTCCAAAATTTTCTTTATTTCAAATGAATAATTTACTTTTTATCGTACACATCGCGGGCGTTATTAAATTAGTATAAATGACAGGGGTTCTCAACCGTATCCAATTTTTTCTTATTTAAATTGAAAAAATTACTTTTAAAGCGTATGTCATTGAATTAGTTTAACACCCTCACAGAGGTGCGAAGACCTCTGTGAGGGACAGTACATATAAGATAATTATAAATTTTAGTGTTATTTAGAGTTAAGTAATTAAGATGTATTTTTAAAATTAGCTTTATAGCTTAGATAATATATAAATAAATAAACGTTGAACGCCACGTTTTATTTTGATAAAACAGTTCCCAGCCAGCGGTCACGTGTACTTCGAGTTTTAACATTGAATGTGACCTTTACGGCGTCTCTAAATCAAATTCACATAATTTTTTCCAAAATTTTGTTTAAAATGCAATTATTTTATTTCTTCTGCAAATAAGTCTTCTAGTGTACATTCGCAAGCTATATGTATAATGAAAGTTTTTTTTAAACTTAATATTTCATTATACAATTATAAGGCAAGAATATCAAATATTAGTTTAGATAAATTTAATGTATTATTTTACAGTCAAGTCTCGAATTACGACTATTCGGATTAACGATGGAGAGATTTTACTTAGTGTTTAGCAAAAAACAAATGTATGAATCGGACATTGTATTGTAGAAAAAAGGAGGTATGTAAAAAAGGCAGACATTAGAAATTTACAGCTAAAATTATTTTTACATACCTCCTTTATGTTTCACATTAATATTGCATCATTTACAACTAACTATTATGCGTAAGGGTTGCATACAAAATTTAATTTTGACATGTAAAAGACAATTAAAATGTAAATGTAAAAAAAATCACGCGCGTTGAATGGATATGGCAAAACAATAATATATTTTGAAATTAGTTCTATGATTGACAGATGAATTGTCTACACAAATGGACGAAAATATGTAAAAAGACAAATGGGTTATAAAATTTTACTACCCTCATGTTAGAGGCTATTGAATGCATTTTTTTCTTTGCGTAAAACCCTAGGACAATAGGCAAATGGTGGGTTCGAAATCTCTTCAATGTCCTCTTCAACGTCGGTTTGTAGCAATGGAATAATAATTTTTAGCTATTCACAGTTGATAAGCTCGATCACATTTATTATAGAAAAATATACATATATGTATGTAATTAATTTATAATTACTCTGGTATTATAAAGTTCTAATAAGGTTATCAAGTTAACAATACCAAGTTATATATAAAATTTAGTAAGTATCTGTCAACCGGAAGTGGCAGTTTACTTTTGTACGATTTTTCTTCCACTATTTTTTTCGACCCCTTAAACATGTGTTTTCGTCACAAAAAATTCAAGTATAATTCTTGTAGCAATGTGATGAAAAGAAAAAAAAATTATTAAATTTTATAAACCGGAAGTGGGTTTTTTTCTCTTAGAAAGGTTGAAAATGTTGTGCCCACTACTCTGTCCACACCCCTGAACGTATTAAGCTGAAAATTTATATTTCTATCCTTTATGTACTAACTTAGAGCTGGTAGGGTTTTGGTCAGAATTTGTAAACCGGAAGTGGTATTTTTTTTTAAAACAATATTTAATTATTTTATTTTGACCCTTAAAATTATTTTTATTTTCTTGATATTTAATGAGTATAATACTGATAGTGATTTTTAGTAATAAAAAAATTTGAACAAAATCTGACAACCGGAAGTAGAACTTTTTTTGTTTTGTGCAAGTTTCCATACATTTGCGCTCAATTTGTATCGCTATCATAGTCATCAGTTCAATATCGAATTTTGTTTTGTTACCTTCTTATATTCCTCAAATACATAGATAAAGTCATGGGTTGGTCACACCCGAATTTTTTTTAGTAAAAAAAAAACCGAGGGGGGGGGGTCGTAAAAATTAAACACCGACCTGGTTCTTTTTAATTTAGCACTAACAGCACCCTGAGCTTCAATGAATATACATAGAAAAAACCTTATCTTGCAATATGCAAACCGTACTTGACCAGTTTACGAAAAATTATTTTATAGGCTTTAAAATTATGGCAAATAAGCTAGAACCACAATATTTATTAAGAAGACTATCTTTCAAGCAGTGTATTATAATTTTCAACCATAATTAATTTTGTTTTTAAGGTCATTCCGTAGTCCGGTTTTGTGTTACATTGGCATTTTAGGATGGACTGTACATATGTTAATAGATAATTAATATATCAATAATTTATATGAATATTAAAACATGGAAATGTCTAGTGTCTTCTTTTTATTATATACTGATAATGATGAATTTTTAAATAATTACATTTATTATTTATTACGTATTCACTCCTTTGTAAATCAAATTCAACTTTTTGCTAATCAAATTCACACGTTGAGAAAAAAAATGCATGGTTAAAATAAAATGATTGTAAATCGAATTTTATTTTTCAGCTCAAAAGAACCTATTGTCTTCGAAGTATTGAAGCGCATATGCTTCGACCAAATCTTTTTCTAGGAATCTTAACATTTTTTATGTAGTTAGGGTTGGTAAAATAATTTTCCCAATGTAATTAACCTCAAAATACATGAGGAAATCATCGACCTTCTGTTGGATTTCTCGTTCTTGTGCCAATAGCCATGGGTTGAGAATTTGGAGGAGTTCCTCCCAGCTTTCGACTACATTTTCTGGAGGAACAAATGCTAATGCCAATACCATTTTAAATGCAATTGCATTTTCCTGATTATCGTAAAATTCAGATAATCCCAATTCCTGGATTTTTCTGTAGGTACTTTGGGACAGATGGAAAAAGCAACCCGTTACTTGCGCATTTGGCCATATGTCAGACGTGAACCTCGTGTAGCTTCCATAGACATATGGAATGTTCGAGACCGAATATTACATAATTATGGAAAAACGGACAACGAAGTGGAAGGCTTCCATATGAAAGTTGGCTATACAATTAGAGCCCAATTTCCAAACCTGTGGAAGTTCTTGAAAGCCCTTCAAGGTCTCCAAGCCAAAACCGAGAAGTTAGTACAAGAACTAAACTCCGGAGTTATTATCGAAACTGTGTTTACCGAAACACTCTGTTCTGGCAATTTTTCGCATGGACACCTTCTTCGCTTTCAAATACGCAGCAATTAAAGTTTTTTTTCGGCGGAAATATCCCTGCAGCGACCAATTTCTGAAGAATCGATATTGTTAATTTAAAAATTCAAAATTAAATATTAAATCCATCAATTTTATAAAATAAAAACTATTAAACCCATAATTACCCTTAGAACAATCATACAGCAAAAGGTCTCAGCTGAGCATGATCTTTTCAATGTTTGAAAGCATTTGACGCACAATGAACAAAGGCGAACCCTTAGCAGGTATATTACGGGTTTTTTGTACCTTAGTCTGTTTTATTTTGCATACATACAAGATAACTGTATTTTGTACATAGTTAAAGAGAATTACGTTTTTTTACCAATATACAGAAGAAATAACTAAGATAAATTTACAAATAACGAAGTGATGATTAGAACAAACACGTATGTCGCAAAATTCACAAGCGTTCCGTTTTATGCTGTTGGTGGTACATATATATATATATATATATATATATATATATATATATATATATATATATATATATATATATATATATATACATATAATTCAATGACATCTCCAATACGATTAAAAAGTTTTTTTTTCAATTTAAATACGTAAATATTGGATACGGTTGAGAACCCCTGTCATTTATACTAATTTAATAACGCCCGCGATGTGTACGATAAAAAGTAAATTATTCATTTGAAATAAAGTAAATTTTGGAGACGGTTGAGAAGCCCTGCCATATAAACTAATGCAATGTAATCCGCAGTTCATACGCTCGGAAAGTTTTTTTTTTCAATTTAAATACGTAAATATTGGATACGGTTGAGAACCCCTGACATTTATACTAATTTAATAACGCCCGCGATGTGTACGATAAAAAGTAAATTATTCATTTGAAATAAAGTAAATTTTGGAGACGGTTGAGAAGCCCTGCCATATAAACTAATGCAATGTAATCTGCAGTTCATACGCTCGGAAAGTTTTTTTTTTCAATTTAAATACGTAAATATTGGATACGGTTGAGAACCCCTGACATTTATACTAATTTAATAACGCCCGCGATGTGTACGATAAAAAGTAAATTATTCATTTGAAATAAAGTTAATTTTGGAGACGGTTGATAAGCCCTGCCGTATAAACTAATTCAATGTAATCTGCAGTTCATACGCTTAGAAAGTTTTTTTTTTCAATTTAAATACGTAAATATTGGATACGGTTGAGAACCCCTGTCATTTATACTAATTTAATAACGCCCGCGATGTGTACGATAAAAAGTAAATTATTCATTTGAAATAAAGTAAATTTTGGAGACGGTTGAGAAGCCCTGCCATATAAACTAATGCAATGTAATCCGCAGTTCATACGCTCGGAAAGTTTTTTTTTTCAATTTAAATACGTAAATATTGGATACGGTTGAGAACCCCTGACATTTATACTAATTTAATAACGCCCGCGATGTGTACGATAAAAAGTAAATTATTCATTTGAAATAAAGTAAATTTTGGAGACGGTTGAGAAGCCCTGCCATATAAACTAATGCAATGTAATCTGCAGTTCATACGCTCGGAAAGTTTTTTTTTTCAATTTAAATACGTAAATATTGGATACGGTTGAGAACCCCTGACATTTATACTAATTTAATAACGCCCGCGATGTGTACGATAAAAAGTAAATTATTCATTTGAAATAAAGTTAATTTTGGAGACGGTTGATAAGCCCTGCCGTATAAACTAATTCAATGTAATCTGCAGTTCATACGCTTAGAAAGTTTTTTTTTTCAATTTTAATACGTAAATATTGGATACGGTTGAGAACCCCTGTCATTTATACTAATTTAATAACGCCCGCGATGTGTACGATAAAAAGTAAATTATTCATTTGAAATAAAGAAAATTTTGGAGACGGTTGAGAAGCCCTGCCATATAAACTAATGCAATGTAATCTGCAGTTCATACGCTCGGAAAGTTTTTTTTTTCAATTTAAATACGTAAATATTGGATACGGTTGGGAACCCCTGTCATTTATACTAATTCAATGACATCTTAAAATGATATTCAATGAGTCACAATGACATTCGCTTAAAATGTAATTGTTCAATTTAAATAAGTATATGTTGGTACGGTTGAGAACACCTTTAATTTATAATAATTTAATAACATCCGCGATCTATACGATAAAAAGTACCATATACATCGATAAATATAATACAATAAAAAGTTACTTTTGCCATTAAAATAGGATAATTTAGGATTTTTGAACATTTTGAACATTTTTGAACATTTTGTCGCGGGTACATTTTGTCGCGGGTACATTTTGTCGCGGGTACATTTTGTCGCGGGTACATTTTGTCAGTGCACTAATTTTCGGGTACATTTTGTCGTTGAACATTTTGGCCTTGCACCAATTGTCGCGTCCCCATCTATAATATTATATTAGAAATATAAAAAAATTGTGTCACATTTTTAGAAAGGGTGGTTTTTGTGCTTCGCCTAAGGCAGTACATAGTCTAGGGAAGACGCTGTTGATACTTAAATATATATGTACATACGTAGATTCAACATTACGTATATCTAGAAACACGTCAAACGATGTAACGAGTAAACATTTTCCTTCGTCAGACCCGTCACAGCTGACGCTATTTACGTCAATACATTCATACATACATATATCTTATATTATTAAACGAGCTAATCTTTTAATATTTGTCATTTTTTTTTCAAAAACTAGACAAACGATACTGCCGAATCATTTGACATCCCCCAATTCTGGCCCAAAAATCACAAAGAAATGAGCCACGGCCTTGGGAAAGCTCATTTAAGGGGCCAAATTCCATTTGAAACTGTTGAAATTTCGATATCGTGTGACCACGACCAAGCTTTACGAGTAGGATATTGTAAGATGGAAGCCCCGCCATTGTTTCCGAATGAGACTGCATCTTCTTATTATTGAATCTTCCTCACAGTTTAAAGTTCGTCATCTAATTCTCGATGATCTGTGTCATCGATGAGGTGTCATCGATGTTTCACGATCGCGCGTATGAATAATATCGACACTGTTTCTTTTGTCTTCTCACTTGATCGAAATAGACCACCGTCCTCGACCTCACTTCCGACGTGTCGTATTTCAAACTCGTTTTAATCTGAAAAGCTTCCAGCCTCCGTTGCTTTCACGTAGCGACGATCTGACCAAGCTGGTGCCCCACTGGCGGCTTCGGCTTCATCATCATCATCAGCAGCAGCAAGCAGTGATTGCTTAAATATGCACTCCTCCGCGTATCTCGCTATTTTCGTCGACACCCACCCACACACTCGACGAGAAACTCCGAATGTGGGGGCTTTCTAGAATAACCGCTTAGTTTTTTTTGCTTCTTCTCAAACTGCGCATCGTAAGTCAATGATGTGATGTCTTTTATGTCTTTGAATCACTTTTATATTATTACATGTACATAAGTGTCAGTAGTGAGAGCCACCGAGCATATTCCAGATTCCACAGTGCATTCACTATGGATATACCGGAAGATCCATTCGTTTTCTAGTACATTAATGTAGGTTATCTCGCTTCCCCTCCCTGCCTACACCATAAGTATTTTGCGCGTAGTTTCCCCGTTCCCTATAGTTTAGAGTTCAAAAACTTCCTAACTGACACAATGCAGAATTTACAACCAACATATTAGCCGTTATACTATTTGAAAATGGTGGAAGTCCTCAGTTCCAAAAACACTATTTCTGTTTGATTCACAAATTGTTAAATGCAAAACATTATATTTAATGTTTTCCGAGATATTTCTCGAAATGAATAGTGAATCGCCACATTCTCGCTTTTGGCATTTCACGCATGGCGTGTATAGCGGTCATCCGCGGGCAAAGGATTAAAAAATACTCACTTATTGAAGTTCATTTGGGTCGATTATGATAAGTTTTCATTAACGAGATTAATGAGAATTAAAAGTCGCCGTATTGCTAGAAAATTCCCGTAAGCGTGACGAGTTCGTAATGTGTATTTAACGTAATGGGTATTTCAATGGGGGAAGCGTTATTTTCAGAAAATCGTATTTTTTTTAATTTTACCGTGATTATTTTAAAAATTAAATTTACTGCGAGCTTCTTTGGGTATTCCTTTAATTTGAACACAAGAAATACCCAAAAATTTAACGAATTTTATGAAATAAAAGTAAGCTAATGACCCATTTTGACGCAAAATGTCGGCTTTTACTCATTTCATGAAATTGTCTAAAATAACTGCCGATGTTTCATGAATTGATCATCGGGCACAACGCCAGTAAAAATATTAAGGAACAAGCTCGGTTAATCCAATGCAACTTGGTTCGCTAATTATATAAAAAAATGTTACATTAAGACGTATCAATTTATTACATTGACACATTGCTAATCTGGTCTAGGAAATAAGACCCGATTTGATTTATTACCTTTCTGGCCTGTGAGTTTTCCATCTGTACTTATTCAATAACAAATACAGATCACACACTCCCAAACAATAGTCGTTGCACACCATTATAAGCAATCTATCATAGCAAGTCAAGTTTCGACCATTCCCACCTCATCCCATTAGTGTCCACCCATCAATGATAATTTAAAATAATTACCTGACAACTCGAATATAATCTCGTTCAAATTGGACCTAACCTATCCCAAAATTTACTATCGAGTCATTGACATGCAAATCCCGTACACGTACTTATCATCGTCATCCGTTATCAAATATGACGTATCCTCCCTTTCATAATATAATACACATGCGGGGCTAATTTTGCTATGCCATTGTTGCTAGGAATTGTAATTTACCATCAAATTGAAACAGTAATTGAAATTTGACGGTAATGATTATTCCTACTACCGGTATACCGGTATTTACCGGTACATGAAAACAAGGTTTTTTTGTGGATTAGATTACTGTATGTGGTTACTTTTACTAAAATCTCTTTTAGTTTGTTTAGCGTTTGTATGTTAGTATGTTTAGCGTTTGTCATGATTTGGTTGGACTGTGCTGCCAGTGCATTTATCAATATTTGAAATTGCCACATTTTATATACTAAACATAAACAAATTCACAACAACCTAATCCGAAATACGCCATTTACATCAATTTTTAATGTAATATTATGCAACTATATGCACTTAATTCGCTTATAAAATAGTAAATTTAAAATTTAACCGGTATTTACCGATGGAGACATTTTGTTTATTGACCGGTGTATCTGTTTAACGGTACTGCGATCACCAATTGTTGCTAGATCATATTGGTCCATATCCCAAAACCAAATGAACCAAACATTTTGCACTTTGTATTTTTGATGATGCGCCCATATGACGTAGTGAGTACACTAAGGTCGATAATATCCATGTGTGTATTCTCTTATATACTACATCCTAATGTCACGGTGAAATGTCAAACCCTTGTCCCACGTGCGATAACTCTCATTCGGATATGTGTATATTATGATATTGTATTAATTTTTTTTATTATTATTTAGCGAGTCGCCTTCCAACTCTTCTTATTGTGAAAACAATCGCTCTGTCGATTGCTATTCAAAATCTATCTCTTTATTTATTGCGTCGTTTATACGTCGGCATATTTAATTATGGTATGTGTTCGAGTAGGAAAGTGAGTCATGGACCAAATAAATACTTCTCTCAGTAGGAGCTAATTTACTTTTACGCAACACAACTGCTTTATGAAGAAAGTATACATACATAAAGTAGGCATTCTTATCGTCAACCACACATTATCTTTTATTTTGTTCTTGATCACTTTTTTATGTTTATTACTCGTTGGTGTTCTCAACTTGGTGCAAAAAAAACGAACAACTGGGCATTGCTAAAAAGATGGCCAACGGGGCTTTGTGTCGAGTAGGTCTGCGAATTGTGGCTCGCGTGTTATTGAATAAATAAAAGCTTTGAAAGACTATATATAATGCATTGGTCTTTGAATCGATAGATACTTACTCAAGTAGAAGGTTAGTTTAATTGATATATATTGCAGATGTGTCGGAACTGGGTAACAATTAATCTTGGGGGGTAATAAAAGTCCAAACATATGTTTTTTTGTTTACTTTATCTATTTAAGAAATATTAATGTTATATTGAGTTTATACTAATGGTGAAAGTATACTTCAAGTTGTCGTTTTAGGGAATTCTTATGAAAACTTTACATTTACTTATATGTACTTCTATTAATATTGTGTCTTCTCCTTAAACCCCTAAACAAAAGTTATTTGATATCTTCTTCAGTGTGTAAATGTTTATTTACACCCGAAGGCAAATTTGATGATGTTAGAACAAATTTTGCAGTTTGTCCAAATAAAACTTCAAATGGGGACTGTTTGATTCCTGAATGGAATGCCCTATTTTTTTTATAAATTGGATAGTTATCAGTCCTTTCTCCGAATGGGTGCTGTTAGTCTTCGGCGGTGGAGCGTGCTTTTTCCAGGAAAAAGGGCATTTTGGGGCTATTTTCCAGGAAATAGGGCAAACTACAAAGCTAGAGAGCAAAAAAAAGGCTCACCATAAAAATGAACAAATACATTTTATGTTTTTACAAATAAAATGTATTTGGAAAAAAATAAATGTTTAAGGGGGAAGGGAGGATCGTGCCTAACCTGCTTTTAAAGTTATGAGTAAAGCCCGGACCCTGAGGGGGCTGTATATTGTTCAAATGTTTTAAATGCATTGTTAAGGGTTTGCCGAACCTTTTTTACGAAGGATTTACAACAATTGAACAATATACGGCACGCTTCCGGTCCTACCTCTAGTTATGAGTCGCCCCTGATTGTGATCGTAAGAAAAATCGACATCGAGATTTTGAGTTTGAAATTTGTATGAGTTTTTATGGTTTTTATTGTATTATGGCTATATTACATATATCTATACACTGAGTTTCAATATATGAGCCGCTATATTTGAAATTGGCGTAAGTCCACTTTTTATTTTCATTTCGAGAAATATCTCACAAATCACTAAATATAATGTTTTGCGTAAAACAATATTTAAAAATACTGGTGGCCTGTAATACGTTTATTCTGCTTTTTCAAGATTCTGGACATATCGAATCAAAAGAAGTGATAATAATTCGTGAATTAAGTCAAACAGAAATAGTGTTTTTGGAACTGAAGATTGGACTTCCGCCACTTTCAAATATAACGGCTCATATTATGAATTAAAAATAAAACTTCAAATTGAGGGGTAAAATTATTATACATAGTTTAAAATTTAAAAAAATATCCGATACCCTTGCACTACTACTGGTGTTATATAATACTATAAAACGGAACACGAACATTCCGTACAAAAATATGCGAACTTGAAAAAACCGGATTTAGAAAAAAGCACATTATGTGACTTCGACATTTGGTCGAAATTTCTTTCAATTAGTTTAAAGATGTAGAAATTAGGTTGACAAACTAACCGGATAGAAGACTACCGTGTTGAATTTTTGACCTGCAGCCAAAATTTTCACAACTGATTGTATTGGAATTTGTCAAGTTGATAGAAAATAGTATTGGGTGACAAAAAGTTTTTTTTTTGTTGGATTACATATTTAACTTATTTTTACCAAAGAACTTAAACCTGCAACGAAATGATTTGAAAGACAATTGATCAGACATTTTCCGAAAAGTACTACTGTCAATATTTACTCGCGTGCCTTTCAAGGAAATTTTATCGCGTGTCGAATTCACTTATTTGTTACCCCCTGACCTACAGGTCTATCGTGCCTATTTTGACAACAGTTGTCCATTATTATTTGACATGGAAAACCACACTGTGCACACACACACGCATATTTTTGATGGAAGTATCGTCTTTCTCTCCTTTCAAGTTTGTTTGGTGTGACGATAAAAGTATGGTCCAAATTTTATACTCGATTCGATTGCACTTTGGTTTACCTGCCAATTTATCTCGAGCGATGTATTTATGATCCCATTGTCTTGAATCCGAAAGGAAGTGGAACCACGTGCAGACGGAATTGTTTGTTTTTTTTTTGTCAATGCTAATGCTGTTTAGTCATTGTGTTGGACAAAGAATGACCGCACCCACAACCTCTCTGTCTATGGTGCAACTGCACTTGCACTACCTGTCACCTGTCAAATGCTACGCTTCGATTCATCCATATACGCTCAGCTTAAATTTTAACGTATCCGATGTACAGGTTCTTTGATTTTGTTTCACAAATGACTATCGATGCCTTTTGAAATTATGCGGCCAATAAACAAGATAAATTATTTTTATATTTCTGGTTTTGAAATCTATACATCATTTTAATATCATATGATGTTCAATTATACATACAATATATTCACATTTTTCGTATTAAATAAGTCACTCGGACGATATTTGTATGTATGTAAACTATAATAATTTGTATTATTATCTATTTTCATCATATTTGTTGATTTGGGCTACTTTCATAATTATGTATTAGCACACACATAAATATGTATGTATGTAGATACAAAGGACGTACCTTGAATTACGGCAGTGGCTCTCAACCTTTTTTTAATGTGGCTTATTGAAGAATCGTGTCGTTTTTTTAATTATTATTTAAAAATTCTCTTTTGATTTTTGCTACAGATTTATATTATAATATCATTGTAATTATGTAGCTTTAAACATTCACACCATCATCTTGTATGAATGGATATGTACATACGGTAAATTTGTCGAACTACAAATGTAAAGGTGAAGTTTCACTTTCAGGGACACGCATCGTGTCGCGCTTCAAATTTCTTCTTTTCATTGTATGTATATGTTATAGTCCAAGTGTTCATTCCGATTCATTCAAGAGCATACTAGTAAGCTATCTTCAAATTGACTCAACAGGCGTGGCAGGAAACTTTTAGCTGTCAAAACCTTTGACATGTCAAAATGCCAAGCATTTAAAATTGAAATCTTATGGAAACCACATTACAACGTTGCTATAATTTCGCTAATATTAAAAATATTTCAACCAAAATGCACGAATTTCAATCTCACCATAATAGATCCACAACCACGATTAAACAAAAAAGCAAGAAAAACGAGATTGAGGAAATCATTTTTTTTTCAATCTTTGGCAATATGTAATTAATTTCATTAAAATAACTCAATAAACTGGAAAAAAAGAAAGGGAATACTACTTTATAAAAGGAAGGATTTTAAATGTAATTGGTTGATTTTACGCTTTTTACAAAGTTTATTTTATCATTCTTGTAATATCTGTGCCCGGGGGGGGGGGGGATAAAATTAAAATGTCCCAGTTTGTACATATATCAATAAATTTGGCAGCTCTACCTAAGGGCGAAAACACACCGAGTGAACACGTACATGGTACGTGTTATTTTTAGATACTTTTAAACGTGCGAAAAAAACGCAGCACCCCTAGGCCATATACATGGTACACAGTCCCAAAAATCACCCCCAGAATGTTTTCGGTGATATTTTATCCTTGCATTTACCTTTGCTTGACAGTGATCGACAACAGTGAATCCCATATTTGAAGAAATATGTGCACTCTGCACCCGAATTCGTTTTGGGGAACACCCACAGTCACAGCGTGGAGCATAGGACGTGACGTTCCATACCACTCAGTGTGTTTTCGACCTAAAACTGGCCAGATTGGTTTGTTGAAATATTAGGGAAGATTTATTAGGCGACACGTCGTGTTGTTGAATGTGGAACTACACCAACGTGTGATTCAAATTCATTTTCAGCATTAGTATGGGTTTTCGCGTTTCGTTTTCTTAGCTAACGGTCATTGGAGGGGATCTTTCTCAATTTTAGGCAGATCAAAGATATGACGTAAGACTGATTAATTCGTAGTTGTTTTGTACTTACTATGTATGGATCTTTCATGAGATAAAGGCAAAGTTCTAGTAGAGTAGTACATATAAATGTATATAACCACAGAACGGTGGCTCTCAACCGTATCGTACATTGAAAATTACTGTAATTTGTCGAATATTAAATTTCTTTACGGGTTCGCTCTGTCTGATACCCTCGTTACACATGGCCTAGTAACTTTTGTCGCAAGTATAAGTATACTCTACAATTTCTTCTAGCGAAATGATCTCGTTAGTTAGAATCTTGTTTAACCTTTTGAAATTGCAATAAGGGAGTTTCAGTACGTGTACTGAAAGTAAACATGTCGTTATGTTTACTCATCTGTTCTGGTTTTATTTTTATACCAAGCGTTTCCTGATCGTTAGTTGTGTTTGTACTATACATATTTATACGTACAGCTTGCTTATATTTATGTACTGGACTACTGGTCGACCTCCCCAAAGAGTGATGCCATTCATTCTCATCCAAATTTAGATTTTTCACACTTTCACGGCATAGTATTCTCGTGTCTTCACATTGACGATGACGTCACAGCTCGAAAATTAATCCACATTGCCCGTGGTCTCGGATTTATCGATTTTATTCATAGATGCTGGTGTAAATCGGCTTGTGTAGTTCGACCATTATTTGACTGGGTGACGGCTACAATCCGGAATTCTCGACAGAACGACACATGTTTGTATGTATGTATGTATGTATGTACTACGATGCTGATGCTTTTGAAAGAATGAAAATAAAAAGTTATCGTGGTAGATCGATTTGTCGTTCGGCAGACAACTAGTGTGTTCTAGGTAGTAAGTAGCTCTTTCCAGAACTCAAACTTTTAAGCAGCAATTGAGATTCTCAAATTTGTATTTTTTTTTAAATTCTCAGCTTAATTTGGGCGATTGAAAAAAAGCTACGATACAGTAAACAAATCGTTGTGACATTTTATACGTTACAATCGTTTAAGGTTTTAGGTATCTAGCTATCATTTTCCGAAACATTTTTACTTTATACATAGTAACAATAAACGAACTTTTGTGATAATGCGGAAATTCAAACTCGATATTTTGACTGATTCGAACTCAGAATCGATCACTTATCACGTTTTCATGGTCTAGAAAAAATGTGTGTGTATGTTTTTTGGGGATTTTTTGAACACCGTTAGTCTTATCGAACTGAAACTTGGTATCGGTTACTGAAATGCTAATCGATACGACGTAATTTTTTTCAAATTTTTAAATTGACCGTAAATGGTACCTCCCCTTATAGGTGTCCTCTTTTTTTTTAAGTTTTTGGATTCAATTATCTCTCAAACCGCTCACCGAATCAGACTGAAACTTTTTTACATATAATAGAAATGATAAATTCTATGCACTAATATTTTTTTAATATTTTAACCTCAACCGAAAGTAGTACTTTAATCTAGATATTCGAGGTATTTTCAGAAATCTTTCAGTGTATTGAACTGAAATTTCAAATCAAGAAGTAAAAAAAATCTCGAGTTCGAATTTTCGCATGATCACAAAACTTCATCTATTGTTACTACGTACATAGATAAAGTAAAAATAGTGATTATCCGTCAACTGGAAATTTATTCTTGTTCGATTTTTCTTCCACTATTTTTTCGACCCTTTGAACATTTGTGCTCTTCACGAAAAAATTCCAGTATAATCTTTGAATCCAAATTAGTTAATATTATTAATTGTTAGAAAATTATTATCATATACAACGTGTAAAACTTACATACAAGTAAGTACAAGCCGCGAACTAGCTAAATGATATAAATCTATTATAATAACGTGCGAAATTTATTTGCCTCATGTATAATGAACGATTGATTATAAACAAGTCTAGCATACATTATATTTAAGAAATTATAATTGGATTATAAGTTCACGCGCATGCGCAGAAGGCGTTGCGCCTGTCGCAGATATAGTACCTGCAAATAGCCAATAATTCGCAGATATAGTACCTGCAAATAGCCACAAATAAATAATAAATAATTTAGTGATGGTAACGTAAGTACAATATAAATCAACGACAATGTGCTCATAGTGCGTTAAAATTTGCGTTGGTTGTCTACACGACAGTTGAAAGTAATTGATCAAATTAGACTTTTGACAATTGATCATTTTAATAAATGATGACTTTGAAAATAGGACATTGTTAATTTTTCTCAAGCGGTGCTTTGAATGTTGACCCCGTTGTGGCTTATTTGGTTCAACCAGTTGAAACTATTGTGGTTTCTTTTACTTATGATTTTATTTTGTCGCTTATGAATATAAACATGACCACAAAATTAGCGCAGTTATTCATTTTCTATCATGGTATAATGATTTGTTAATGATATAAAAAATGCGGGTTTTTTTAATAAGCCATAATTTTATTTTTGCGGTTTCCACATGACTACTTATAAAAGTATCTATATAACACTATGTATAATAACGTATGTTGGAAGCATTTGTGCTTTTTAATAACATTACTTTTTTTTTCTTTGCAGGGCCATCAATTTCAATGCCATGCTGATCCCATCTTGAGTGTTTCTGTTGCCTAACTGTAATATTTTGTATATTCTATTTAAAACGTATAATTCAATCAATGTTGATAGATTTTTATTAAAAGGAACTTTTTTTTTTCAGATCTTTTTGTTATAAAAATAGATGGATGGCAACATGGATGTCAAAATGCCCGTCACGGGGCCGAATGAAGAAGCCTTGGCTGTACAAATTTTTGAAAATTTTTGTGCAGCCTCCACTATGGGCAAAATATTAGGTTTATTTAGAGACATGTGCCGAATATTAAAATTAAAGCCGACTGTAATGCCCGAATTTTATACAAAACTTAAGGTATGTTTTTTTTTTACATTTTTTTCAATCGATGTGAGAATTTAATATTGATTTATGTTGCGGTTCATTTTTTTTAGCAAAAATTGTCAAAATCATGGAGAGCTCAAGCTATTTTTAAGAAACTTGATGTACGCTCTAATTTTAAAGTTTATAACCGTGGCCGAACTTGTGCTAATTGTAAAATATTGATTATCGGAGGTGGTCCTTGTGGCTTAAGAACCGCTATTGATGCTCAGCTCTTAGGTGCAAAAGTTGTAAGTGAAATGTTGCATTGAATGGCCCTTTTATAGTATTATAAATAATTCATTTTTCTATCGTTATATTAGGTTGTTATTGAAAAACGCGACCGCATGACTCGGAATAATATCATCCATTTGTGGCCGTTTGTTATACAAGACCTCAGAAATTTAGCAGCCAAGAAGTTTTTCGGAAAGTTTTGCGCTGGGTCAATCGATCACATCAGTATCAGACAACTTCAGTTTATTTTGTTGAAAGTGGCGTTAATATTAGGCGTTGAACTGCACGAGGGTGTCGGTTTTGAAGGCATTTTGGAACCTAGAGATACTGGAACAGAAAGTGAGTGGATATGATTTACTTTGGTATACTTATTTGGTTGTTTTTTGTGAAGTATTTAGTATTAATTTAATTTAAAGGATTCGGTTGGAGAGCTTCCGTTACACCAGCTGATCACCCCGTTTCTAACTATGAATTTGATGTACTGATGGCGGCCGATGGAAAGAGGAACACCTTGCAAGGCTTCAAAAGAAAGGAATTTCGTGGTAAATTAGCAATAGCTATTACTGCCAATTTTATAAATAAACACACGAAAGAGGAAGCAGCTGTAAGTAAACGAATTCATTGTTTTTTGAAAACTTTGAAGATGATTATCGCTTATGTAAGCATTGTTTTTATTTTATCTTAGGTTCCTGAAATAAGTGGTACTGCATTTATTTTTAAACAAAAATTTTTTCTCGACTTAAATAAACAATTCTACATAGACTTGGAAAATTTGGTTTACTACAAAGGAGAAACGCATTATTTTGTCATGACTGCAAAGAAACAAAGTTTACTGCAAAGAAATGTTTTATTGAAGGTAATTAATATATTATTCACTTACAGATAAAAATTTAATTTAGCTATGCTTATTGAATCTCTAAAATGCGAAACTTAAAATGTATTTATTGTTATTGAGAAAATTGAATTTTATTTTTTTTTGTTTTGTGCGAAATTGTTATTTTTCATTAATATTTGCATACTTGATTTATGTACCTTGCGCTATTGTATTTGCAGCGATAAAATTAAATTATATTCGATTTTTGCGATGCTTGATTTAAATGTGTTTAGTGTAAAAATGATTTTACATTATTCAATTAACATTTGAATTTAGTTATATATTGAATTATTTACTAGGACTATTCTGAAACAACCAGTCTACTATCGAGAGAGAACATAAATTATGCTGCTCTCAGGGAATATGCTTTGGATGCTGCCGCCTATGCGACAAATTTTCAATTGCCAAAATTGGAATTTGCCGTTAATCATTATGGACAACCCGACGTTGCCGTATTTGATTTCACATCAATGTTTGCTGCCGAAAATGCTAGTCGAGCTGTTGAAAAACTCGGTTACAAATTGTTGATCTGTCTTGTGGGAGACGGCCTGTTGGAGCCATTTTGGCCGACAGGCTCGGGATGCGCTCGAGGTTTTTTGTCAGCACTTGACGCCTGTTGGGCAGTACGATCATGGTCTTTGGGTATACATCCTTTGGGTATCATCGCAGAAAGAGAATCTATTTACCGATTATTAGGTAAATTCTCCCGACTCTTTCCCATGTAACATTTCTATATCAATATTTGAAACAGATAGTTACAAGTTACTAAAATGAAAATGTAAATCTTTTAGCTCAAACTACCCCCCAGAATGTGGCACCAGATTTTTCTCACTATACTGTAGATCCGGCCACTCGTTACCGAACTTTAAACAAGAGTGCTGTTCTTCCTCATCAAGTTCTCAGCTTTTTCGACACAGACGATCCATCATCCAAACAAAATATTAATCTATTAGAATTGACACCGCAAGTTCACACCAAGAAAAGAAAAAGAGGTAAGCATATAAATAATGCTTGTACTTGTGTTTGAGTATAAAATTTTATATTAATGTAGTATATTCGTGCTTGTTTACTTATCTTATTTACTCTTTAGATTCCCAAGTACATCCTGAAACTCTGTTGGCTTGGCTTAGGAAACAAGTTACTATTTTTAATTTAGAAATCGATAATCTTATGACGCCTTTTAAAAATGGACTCATTTTGTGTGCAGTACTTCATAGATATCGCCCAGATTTGATTGATTTTACAACACTAGATGTAAATAATTCAAGCGGAAATTTAAAACTAGCTTTCAGTATTTTGGAGAAAGAATACAGTGAGTTATGATATAAATATTTAGAATTTACATACATATATATGAAAAATTATGATTTGAATAACATAAAAACAATTATTTCAGGCATCCCTCAAATAACGAATTTAGAAGAAATTGAAAAAGTCGATAATGCAGAAAGAATTGTCATTATTATTTATCTATCGCAAATTTATCATCTATTCAGAGGTGAAATACCCTTTATTCGTCATTCAAAAACGGTAAAATTATTGCTTTTGTTTATTTATTTTTTGTATCAGCGTAGCCATATCGTTTTTTCTGTATCGTAATAATAACATTTTATATTTAGGGATCTCCCGAACCCGATAAGAAAAGAAGTATTACACCTAGAACTTCTACTAACAAAGAACCGACTTCAGTTAATCCAGGTTGGTTTAAAAACCATTTACCCTATGTGACTTGATCTATGTTTATTTCTGGTGTAAAAATTGTAATTTTTATTACAGAGTCGAATCCTCGACCCATCTCTCAAACACTCCACAGGACATCCGATTCGGAAAATGTTAGTAGCCAGAAAAAAACGCGGAAACGACGGAGTTCTGCTCGCTACCATGGACAAACCATCGTTAGTATGACTTGATTATTTTATAGAATAGATCCATGTAGATTTATCTACATACATCATTACAGATTAATACACCCCGAGGATCTTAAAAAAAGTCCAGTGAATTTTAGTTTTTGCCATTGTTATGTAATATATTTTTTATAATTTTTCGTGAAATATTTATTTATTATTGTGAATGAAATAATAGGCTGAACGTATGAAAAAGTTACGGGAAAAGAAGCATCAAGAAGAACAAAAGAAAAAAGACATTGCTAAATCATGTCTATTGGCCAGATTAGAGGCGAAAAGCTTAAAAATGCTGGAATCAAATGCAATACCACTACAGTCTTTCCGTGTTGATGATGATTATAATATATCATCATATAGGCAGACTGCGCCTGAATTTAAATCACGCGTAAAAGATTTGGAGAAATTATTGTATCCTGTAAGGGTTTAATCAAATTGAATTTTGAGTAGCCAGTTATTGTATCCTATATTGTTGTTTTTAAAAAAAGAATTAACAAATTTAAGCCTGCTTTGTGGACTTGCTTTAGATGTGTTAAAAAGTGTTTTTATTGTAAGAAATGTAAACACTTCAATCAGTATACTAAAATTTAGGTCTTCAAATTAATCATAATACGAATGAATATGTACAAAGTTACTACAAATTGAGTTGATATTGGATTTATTAATCTGCATGACAGCATGTGATTTTTGTGTATTTTATGTGATTAAAAATACAAACTGTCGCTTCATCAAGTCAGTGTTTTTATATTTGGCAATTATGGTTTTAGGATGCTGAACGTTCTGCACAACCTGCTCAAAGAACTGCTCAAATTATAGAATTTTCTTCAAGAATCAAAACAATGGAAGATCAAATAATGGACGGAAATTCGGCAAATGCTACAAAGAAGCCCCGTGATCTTTTACGAGCAATTGGAAAAATTGAAACTTCAGATTGGAACTTCAAACAAATTGAAGACAAAATTCAAGAAAATCAATTAGGTAGACCACCAGCTCATGGAAAAGAAAAAGTACCAAAATGGAATATGGAACAGGTTTGTTGGATAATTATCGTGTAGACTATAAATTCTACCTAATTAATATTTGGTGTTTTCTATTATTTTAATATTTTAGTTTTTGGCACGTCAGACGAAGATTGTTGGACATGCTGTTGAGCAGCAAGAAACGGGTGATGGCAAATTTCACGAAATTGATTCTTCATTAAAACAATTGGACAGACAGCTGAAAGAAGGAAATATTTTGGAAACTGGTGAAAGGGGAAAGAATAAAGTCGCCAGTTTAGCCGGTCAGTTTACAAAGAAAAAATATAATGAAGAAGAACAGCCAATACTCAAAGTAATCAATGTATGAGATGAATACATTAAAATATTTAATTGCTTTTGATTTCCTGCGATAAAAAATAATTATATATATATTTTTTTAGAATTCAAAACCAGTTAAATTAATACATGGTAAATTAGATATATGTCATGCTTGTAAGAAGAAAGTTTATTTAATGGAAAAAATTTGTCCCGAGGATAATTTAACTTTTCATAAAAGCTGTTTTAAATGCCATTACTGTTCTTTGACGCTAAAAGTGGGGTAAGTTGTCAAAAATTAAATGCACATGTATGTATGGTATGTATTCAGAAATGTTCTATAAAAATAAAATAATAAATTTTTAACCTCCAGTTCGTACTCGTATGACCGTGATGGAAAATTTGGATTTAATTTCTTCTGTCAACATCATTTCGGTATGGTAGGAAGAGTTTCGAAAACAGTTCCTGGGGTGATACCCAAAGTACCATCCAAAGATCAGAAAGACCATGCAGAAGTACCACGTACTTTGGCCTTAGATAAAAAATCATCTGCACAGGCTTTGATTAGAGGTAATTTTGATTTTAAAGTTCATATTAAATTTTTATCACTTAGCTTTTTTAAATATAATGCATGCAATTTCTTAGATGAAACCCCTGAACGAATTGAATTAGAAAATCAAGCTCTCGATATTACTCTTTTAGAAGAACCATGTGATGAAATGGACGAAGAAGAATGGAGTGATATTAATTTCGGAAATTCGTTTATAGTCGAGAATGAATCAAGGTTTTTTTATATACACATTGTTATATTTTACAAGTAAGTAGTGTTCAAATATGGTACTAATACTAGATTTTTATATATTTTAGTGAAAACGGTGATGGGGAGGAAAGTTCATCTGACGATGAATATTCAGAAGCTTTAGACGATGAACGAGATGAATCAGATGATGACATAGTGTCTGGTCCGTACTGAAATACTTAATTAAATTTCTAGTTGATTTAATAATAAATCAGGGATGACGTAACGTTTGAATTCGTTACGTTATACTAACACTATTCAATTTTTTTTTGTAATGTTATAATTATTATTTTTTATTATCATTAAAACAAGTTAAAAATATGTTATAAAATTTAGCTTTACTTTCCCATTATGAGAGAAATAGCTATGCAACTATATTCGGAACCTACATGTGTGTATGTATGTATATAATACATAGAAAACCAAAAAATAAATTCACATACGATAATGATATATGAAAATCAAAATACAATGCGCTGTTGTTTAAATCAAATTAATTTATTAGTATTATAACGTTATCGGGTATCGTTACGTTACGTTTGCATCCCTTTTATAAACAGAACTTATAGCAATGCTATATAACGTTTTCAGGTGATTCTCAAGGCTCCGATGTTGGTTCAGATGGTGAATTTTCGGTTGAAAGTAGTGATCAGTTTAGCTACCATGAATATTCAAGTGGTGGTATTATTTTTTTTATATTCATTATATTATTTTTTAATTATGAAGGTGATTTAATATTCAATATTTTGTTAATATTAATGGTAAATTATATTTTTTTGCACAGATGAAGATGGTGGCTCAGGAACAGAAGAATCTGAACAACGTGTGGCAAGAGAGCAAAGACGCCAAGAAGTAGCTATTCGACCACCCCCACTAACCAGCTCTCCTACTGATACTGAGGTTACTTCTTCAAATATCATTGATATAAAACAATGTCATTCATTAAATGTTGATTTTAAAACATCAGTTAGTGATAATGTTCCTAATATTAATAACATTTGCATCGACAATTGTTCCTCTGAAAATCTTGTGAGAGAATCCTTAAGTACTAGATTTGTAGCACCTGACGAAAAAGAAAATCATTTTGAAAATTCAAATATAGAGAAATGGGAAATGACCTTATTAAGCGATAGTGATTCTGATGTTGATAGTGACGCTTTTGATTCTTGTGATGATACATTAAATTTCGACGATATGATGTTTCTCTTAGAACAAAATGTGAATTCACTAAATTCTGTTGCATCTGCACATGACAATATTAATATTGAGAAACAGAAAAATTTAACTGCTCTTGATATTCAGTCCAAAGTCAAAGGTGAAAATTGCAAAAAAATTATACCACTCAAAGAAAAGAAGAAGAGATTGCAAAATTCAAGTAGAATTCTAAAAGATGAAGAAAAATTGAAAAGTCATATGAAATATTTTCCTCCAAGTAAATTGAAAAATTCTGAAAATAAGCTTTCTCTTCAACCATGTCGAACTTTATCGAAAATAGCCATTGAAAAATATTTTCCGCAAGTTGCATCTTCGAAAACAGAAGATTCGCTATGTTTGTTATCCTCCGAAAATCTTCCCCAAATCCAAAAAGACTCTCCAAACAAGAATGATCCGTCAAAAATACAAGTCATCTCTCTTCAAAATACTACCAAGGAGGTGAAAAAGGTTTCGTTTGATGACAGCATTCCATCAGAAGAAACAATTTCTTCTTTAAAAGAAATTGAAATCGATGAAATTGTCGATCAGACATCATTTTTCGGTCTGAGTTCGACTGTGAATTGTTTCACATTACCTGACAAATATTTTCCCAAAAATATTAATCAACCTTCAATGACATTTGATCTTCAATCAATAGAAGAAATAACTTTCATAGATAAATATGATAATTGTAAAGAGGATAACCAAAACACGCTAAGTGATGAAATTCAATCAGATTTAGATCTGTTTGACGAATTGGCATCTTCTATCGATGTATCTTTACTCGAAGAGATAAATATTTTCGGTAATGATTTTGTTAAATTAAATCTGAGCAATGAAACATTAATAAATGACAATGAATACAATAATCAATGTGATTATAGAAATAACGAAAATATGCAAAACGGTTCAATTTCACCATTAAATAATAAAGAAAATGAATACTTTTCTATAGCATTTGAGGAACTTATAAGTTGTTTACCCGAAGATTTAACTGATTCCGATCAAATAGATGTGAATAAGTTGTTGTCTCGGTTAAAACATAAACGAAATAGTGAACGCGTTGAAACTGAGCAATTAACCAATTCGCTCATTGAAGATTTCAAAGATACTAATGAAGTCACACTTGAAACTAATGGTGAATTAGTCTCTACGAATAGCGGAAATAATGTATTGTATGATGATTTGACAGATTCAACTCGTCAGGCAGATCAACTTCTTGAAATCAATCCTTCGGTGCCATTGTTCAACGGAGAAATTGTAAAGATATATCGTGAATCTGACCAACTAATTGAAATATTAGAAGAAATTTTAAATAACTGTCTGGGATATGCAGTTAACTTAGATGAAAATGATATTTCTTATATTGAATCCTCATTATCAGAAGTTTTAACTGAATTAGATAAAATCGAGGCTGAATCTTCATATTTGTTACATGATGACAATATCTATAACTTATCATTGGAATCTGAACAACTTTATGATTCGGTATTGAAAAATTTCACATTGAAAGATGATGGTTTCACAATTGATGATTTGATATCAGAAGGTAAACAAATTGAATGTGAAGATTCTAATGATTCATTGTATGAAAGCTTGATAGATTTTGAACAAAACATTGTAATAAATTTAACACACAATGAAGAAATCAGTAATCTTTCAATTGTAAATAAAGATTCATTATCGATTAGCGAAGAATCCGATATTCATTCTGATCATAATTCTATTATCGATAAATATATAGAATTTCCACCATGTGACATTCAAATCAATAATCCCTTAGTTGACCTCCAACAATCTCTGCTGTCTAAAAACGTTACTAATGTTTTTGAAGTAAAAGATTTACCAGAAAATGTAGAAATTGAGAATTCTTCCCCTACGATCGGAGAATCTAATGATTCATTTTCTGAAAAAATACATACTATCAATACCATAGAATTATTGCCTATATCGTATATTGTAAAAAGTGAAAGTTTTCCAGCTGAACAAAATTCAGAATCAGATGATCCATTCGAAAATTTAATTCCTATCAATGTGTCTTCTAGTAATATGACAATCAACGACATTTCAGTTGAACCACAGTCTCTGTTGCCAGAAAATAGTGTAAATACGATTGAAGTAAATAATTTGATAGTAGAAAATAAGGAAAGAGAAAGTTATTCTTTGGAAAGTGAAGAATCTGATGTTTCCGAGTCCGAAGATTTAATCGCTATTGAAATACCCCTATCAAGTAGTATCGTTAACAGCAAAATTGTAGTTGAATCTCAGTTTCTGGTGTCAGAAAATACAATAACCACAATTGGAATGAATAATTTGATATTAGAAAATAAGGAAATTGAAATGTCTTCTTCAGAATGTGAAGAATCTGATGTCTCCGAGTCCGAAGATTTGATTTATATTGAAATACCCCCATCGAGTATTATCGAAAGCAATACCACTATAGTTGAACCTCAGTCTTTGTTGTCAGTAAATACCATAAATACAATTGGTTTCAGTGATTCGATAGGGAAAAATGAGGAATCTGAATATTCTTCTTCAGAATGTGAGGAATCTGATGATTCTTTATCTGAAAATTCGATTGCCATTGAAATACCTTCACCAAGTAGCACCATTTTAATTGATCCACAGTCTTTGATATTAGAAAATAAACAAAATATGGCTGAAATCAATAATTTGGTATTGGAAAATAAAGAAAGTGAAAACTCTTCTTTGGAAAGTGAAGAATCTGAAGTTTCCGAGTCTGAAGATTTGATCACTTCAAGTAGTATTGATAATAACAGAATTATGGTTGAATCTCAGTCTTTGTTGTCAGAAAATTCAATAAATATAATTGGGGTAAATAATTTGATTTTGGAAAGTAAGGAAAATGAAATCTCTCCTTCAGAATGTGAAGAATCTGATGTTTCCGAATGTGAAGATTTGATCGCTATTGAAATGCCCTCTTCAAGTAGTATTGATAATAACAAAATTATGGTTAAATCTCAGTCTTTGGTGTCCGAAAATTCAATAAATACAATTGGAGTGAATAATTTGATATTGAAAAATAAGGAAATTGAAATGTCTTCTTCAGAATGTGAAGAATCTGATGTCTCCGAGTCCGAAGATTTGATTTATATTGAAATACCCCCATCGAGTATTATCGAAAGCAATACCACTATAGTTGAACCTCAGTCTTTGTTGTCAGTAAATACCATAAATACAATTGGTTTCAGTGATTCGATAGGGAAAAATGAGGAATCTGAATATTCTTCTTCAGAATGTGAGGAATCTGATGATTCTTTATCTGAAAATTCGATTGCCATTGAAATACCTTCACCAAGTAGCACCATTTTAATTGATCCACAGTCTTTGATATTAGAAAATAAACAAAATATGGCTGAAATCAATAATTTGGTATTGGAAAATAAAGAAATCGAAAACTCTTCTTTGGAAAGTGAAGAATCTGAAGTTTCCGAGTCTGAAGATTTGATCACTTCAAGTAGTATCGATAATAACAAAATTATGGTTGAATCTCAGTCTTTGGTGTCAGAAAATTCAATAAATACAATTGGGGTAAATAATTTCATATTGGAAAGTAAGGAAAGTGAAATCTCTTCTTCAGAATGTGAAGAATCTGATGTTTCGGAGTCTGAAAATTTGATTCCTATTGAAATGCCCTCATCGAATGATATTGACATCAAATTTCTTGAACCACATTGTCCTATGTTGCCAAATAATACTGGAGTACATAATTTGACTTTGAAGAGAGAAGTAAATGAAATTCATTTTCTTCAAAATTCAGAATCTGATGATTCGTTAGCAGAAAATGATTTTGATCAAAATATTGTTGCTGTGAAAGATTTAGTTTCTCCATCAGATAATATATCCAATTGTATTACTATAAATAAAGAGAGAGAAAACTTTTTTTCGGAATCTGATGTTTCATTGAAACATTCAATACACTCTGATAAACTTGAAATTAGAGATTTCGTATCTCCATCAAATGATATAGAATTAAAAAAACTGTCAAATAATTTTGAACAACCCATAAAACTTGAAAATCCAATGAGTGCAACTGGCGTAAATGATTTAATATTGGAAAATAGTGGCCGTGAAAATTTTTCTATTGAACGTGAAGATTTTGACGATTTATTGGCTGAAAAATTTAAATATTCCGATGATGATGCATTTACAGAATCTAAAAATTTGGAATATCCATTCAATGCTTATAACATGAGCAGTTTTTCTATTGAATCTGAATACCTCAATCCTTCACAAAATAAATTCAAAATGGATTCAAAACAAAGTGCAGTTTTACCGAGTGATTCTCAATCTTTGACCAATGAATTACTGAATGATTCAAACAATGCACCAGTCCTAAGTAATAAAGAAAACACTACGAATAATGCTAATTCGATGACAGATAACAATGTAGCAAACTCAACCTTGAATTTTAATGATGATTCGAATCATACAACTGATTCAGTGCCTGATGTCTGTTACAATTCTGCTGCACTTGATTGCATCCCATGTTCTCTTATTAATACTTCCATTAATGATACGTCAGAATTGAATAATTGCACATCTTCCGACGAGAAAAATACTAAATTGCATGATGATGAAACAATCGATTCAGAGTCGGAAATAATAGATCAAAAAGAAAATGTGATGAACGGTAGCGAAAAATCTGAAACAACAATGTATTTAAAACGAAATAATAGTAACTCTTCTAATAGTTCTTCAGAATTAACTGATGAATGCAGTAATAACAACCTTTCTCCAAAGATGGACGCTTCCAAAAGTTTCAATAGTGTATTTGATAATATTGTTTGTGAATCTGAAATTCCGAATGAAATCTTTTCTCATATGCACGTGCATGAAAATGAGAACTTATTAACTGATGATCAACAATATAAGATTGAAATTGACAATCTTACTTTGATGAATGACGAAAATATTTTGCTTTCAGATAAAATAAATAACAATGACATCTCTGAATTTGATAGTTCTAGTATTAATAATATACCTCACACTGATCACGTCGAATTAGAATCACCGTCTGTAAATAAAATACTGAATCAAACGATCTCAAACCAATTTGATGTCGAAGAATGCAACTCTGAAAGCACTACACACTCCATCACATCTTCATCATCGGAAGACGTTCACGTTAGCAATGGACAATTGACAGAAAGCGAAGATAGTGAGGCTGGCATGCATCGAGAATTTACAATGAATACAAATACTAAAGATGTTAATATCTGTAATGAAATCGTATCGCAGTTTGATCATTCACAAGCACCTGTAGTGCCCATCAGATTGAAAAAATTAAGAAAATCACCAAGCCTCACACCCCCTCAAAAACCTCAAAGAAACAAAAAGAAGAATCGACATTGAGAGCAAACATTATTACTCAACTATCACAATTCAGTAAAATAAATAATTTACTTTAGAGTAATGTGTTATGTTGTATACGCTTTATGGCTACTTATTCATATTCTTAATATGTATGCAACTATGTATGTATATTTTATATATACATTGGAAAATTTTTTCGCTCGCGTCACAGTTTTAATGTTTGAAGATAAATTTATTTTAGGATAAGTCGAATACATAATTAATTTTCCATAATTTCTCTATGATGGATGATGATTGGCGGTAGCAACGGACATGTAAGGTAATTTCCTTTTGATCAGAAGTGAATTTGTTAATAATTGAGTGTGCGTGCTAACCAAACATGTCCGTTGTATACTTTTGGATGTGATGTAATTAATTAAAAATAACTTATGATGAGCATGTGATTTTTTTTAGGTATTTTTTTTGTATATTAATATTTAGAAATAAATTATTTTGTTTGAATTAAACATATTCCAACTGCTTACATTTATTCCGTAACATGCTTGATTTATTGAACAGTTGTGCTTATTACGTCAAACTGCTAAAACCAAAATGCATTCGATGAAATTGATTTTGCCAGACTGTTTAATTGTATCGTTGTTTCATTGCTTTATTGAACACACAGGTTTTGCGTTTTGGATATTTTTTTTAGAAATTTCAATAAACGCCATCGTCAAGTCATCATCACCAAGTTTTCGATAACAATCTAAACTACATTTCATATTTCATTTAGAATAAAATCAACATTAATTGACAACTTATGTTTTTTTTTGGTAAAATATTGAATTGAATAGAAAATAATGAGCCAATTTTCTTTTTTATTAGGTGGCATCTGACGAAGAATCCAGCTCCGAAACATCGGCAGCTGCGAATTCCGCAACTGAAGTGTCAACTGACAGTGAATTCGCACATGACGATCCTACCCCAACTCGCGAATTGCCTTTGATCACATTCAACGATAAGCTTGTGTGTAAAATTCGCGGCAATTACATGAAGCATGACAACAAAAAGTTCCAGTTACCAGATGGTATATCGAAAACAAAAAAGAAAAATTTCAAAGTTGCTCCGTTGAAAGACAACAAAACTAACGATCTCACTAAAGTTCATGTCAAGACAAAGTTTATCGTCAATGGTAACACAGAAAAGAAAGAAAAGGAAAGCCCTGGTATTCATTTGGAACTTAAGAATTTGGTACCCGTTGAAACGAAAGTACCCATAGCCCATCCGCTCACAGGTGCTTATCTTTTGAATAGAACACAAAGTACAAGCGGTATTGCTACTAAGCGTGCTTTGGAATTAAAAAAGAAATATCTTTTAAGTCCTCAAACTAGCATTGGACTTCAAAAATCAGATTCTGCATCTCAGCTTGATACTAAATTGAAAAACTTTCACAGCAATATATCAGAGTGTCAAAAATTATTAAATCCAGCGGCAGATATTAGTCCTTCAATGCAAGCATTTTTAGAAAATTCCTCTAAACGCAATGGTGGTTTACTTTCACCAACTAATATGAACCTTTTACCGATGAATAATTTTGATATGAATTTAAAACAAAGGATCCCATCATTTAATTTCACGTTTAACAAAAATAGCAACAATAATAGCTATGTTTGTGATACGAAATTAGAAACTGCTACCACAGAAAGCAATACTGATGATACTGTACTTTCAACTCTAAATACCGATAAAAATAACTCAAATATTGATAATCCCAATTTAAATTCAAATGTCGATAATCCTCTACCAGCAATGAAAGAAATGAAAATTGATGATAAAGAAGCAGTTGTTGAGGACAGCACTACAAAATATGTCCAAAGTCAGAGTCCATTATTAGAAACTTCTATAATGGTGCCAAATATTCCATGGAAGAAAACAAAGAATGATGAGCTCTCTGGTACTGATATGGAATCTGACTCTTTATTGAGCACAGATTCTTCAAGTGAAGATCATTCTAGTAAAGACGGAGGACAAGAGAGTATAGCTATACCGCGTGTAGAAATCAGAAAGCCGTGCGGTGAAGTTATGCAATTGGATAGTTTGATGATTGTAGATGGTAAATATATTGGTTCTCAAGGATCAGAAGACGAAAATCCAGAGCCCCTTCCAAATACACGGACCTTAAACAACAATGAAATAATCGAAACTGTCAATACCCAAATCAAAAGTGAAAATTTAAAACCTGTAACCCCCGAAGAGGCGTTGAAATCTGATGGCCATGCCAGTCCTAATTCTGATTCTGGGAATGATATAACAGCTTTCTTCACCGATAACGAAGCTTTAGATTGGGCTGTGGATGGTTCATCAATTGACATAGAATGCAACACTAATGTTAATGACCAACGTAATAATCGTAAACAATTGGGTATTGATAATTCATGGGATTTGTTACGCAGCGAACATGTTTGTGGCAAAGGAACTTCTGATAATAAAAAGCTTGATTCGTCACCTTCAAATATTCTTGATTACGATCACTCTGATATTGATTTTATGGACAATGGGTCAGAGGAAAGCTTGATTGAAAATCTAACATCATCCAAAAATAGAGAATTGCTTGTGAATAGAGGTTTTGTAGAATTTGTAGAAATTGGTATGGATAATTCGGTTGTTAATACAAGCAAGCCTCAAATAATTGAAGTTGTTAATCGTCATTGCGACTCGCCTGTAAATGATAGATCGATGGATTTCATAGAACAAGGAGCTTGTGTTTTAAATAATGATACTTACTTAAATAATATTTTGAAAGTTAATGCAGATGAACCTTCAAACACCTATGAAAATATAGATAATAATGAAAATAACCAATTTATTTTAAAGAAGAACATTGATTTAGAATGCTCTGATCTCGATATTGCACCGCCGATTGTAATCGAAATGATTGCAACAACGTCCGAAGAAAAAAGTAAGGAAGTTTCAGATAATACAGAAATATTGTATCAAAACTCTCAAAATTATGAAATTTCATTACCTATGAACAACGAAATCGAAACGAATACTGAAAGTATAAGTCTGAAGCATAATATCGGTGATGATACATCCAAGAGTGTATCGGAATCTGCCGATTCGAGTTTACATAAAAAATCGTGTAATTCACCCAAAACATCTCGAAAGCTAGAAGAAATATCCAAAGAAAAAGTTAAGCAAAAAGACGTCATCCACCAAATGGTCATGGATAGAATGTCTAAATCTTCTATCACCTCTGAAAAACGAATGAATAGAAGATCTAGAAGTTCCATAAATCCAGAGACATTTGGAAAAAGATTTGCCGTAGCTGCCACAGATAATGGTCAAACAAAAGGTGAACCCATTTCCACTGCCGACCAAAACAAACACACCTTTGGGATAGATAACAAACACGACCAACTACGCACGTCCGATATTAAATTGAAACCATTGAATGACGAAAATGCAGATAGGAAGAATATGCTGAATTTATATTTGGAAAATTTAAACTCTTCATTTCCGACACCAAATGGAAAATCTAAAATAAAATACCCCAGCAACTCGGAAGCATTTTCGTTGCCGGATTTACCACAAGCTGTTCGGCAAGAGTGTGGCACCGCAAACAAACAGCCAAAGAACTTCAACACCAACTTGACTACGTCCAATTTCAAAGACGTCCTCGACAGACCAGCGCTACCTAAGGAAAATTTTGATTTACCAGTGTGTCATCCGACAGGAATTGTTCCCGGATTTCGACAGCTATCCTTAGATGACTGCTCTGGAAAATTGGTCCAACATGTGAAATCTTTGAGAAAAACTGATACATGCTCTAACAACGATATGGCAAATACTCAATCTGTTTCATACAACAACCTGTATTTGAGTGAATATAGTTCTGAACATTTGAATAAGAAGAATAAAAACAGAGACAGTGAGAGAAGAAAAAGTATTGTCAAAACTGTATCAGATTTTTTCAAACGCCGTGACTCTACCGGACAGCTCACCATCTTCGGAGAAAAGAAGAACCGATTGAAAAGGGACAAATACAAATCTAAGGTAATACCATTTTATTATCATTAGACATTTCGTTATAATCCCTCGACAAGTTCAAAATAAATAAACATTTGTATAAAGCTAATTTATCAATACTATTTTATGGACAGTGATCACTATTTAAATTTTTATTTTGCTGTATACATTTTTATCTATTATTTTACAAATTTCACAGTAAATGTATGCTGGAATGTGCACATTTGCCCATGCACAGACATCGGTAAGTGTGCATTGACAAAGAAAAACTATCAATAGAAATGGAGTAGCAGTTCACTTCAATTCAGATTAAACACATGTCTTTTTTATCGTTTTTTTTTACATTTACTGAAGTTTATCATTTATTTAATTTGGTGGTAAATGTGTATAGTTGTTCCTATGTATTTACATGCATACATTTTCTGTGATATGATCAATAAAAATACATCATAAATGGTATGCGGAAAGCTTTTGAAGATTTATCGACACGCAAATGTACTGAAAATATCCTAATTTTAATAATTGCTCTTTTATTTTCAGTCCTGCTATAATTTGGATTATTCTGACAAACCAGTAAGAAATGAATTTTTGCTTAGCATGATTATTTTCGTATGTGTGTGCTGTGCTTTACATATATCGTCGTTGTAATTGTCTTGTATTTTAGCATCAAAGTTGTGTTGGCGGTCAACGACTCGATTTAATTTTGTTACAGTTTGATTTCAAAGATGTCAATTTATCTCTCCGTTTATATGCGTCTGTCTGTATTTGTTTTGTGTTAAATTATTTTCCGAGGCACATTTTTGATCATCTTATTTAATTTTTTATTCACTCACTGCTTGAAATTTGATTTAGATACTTCTCGCTCCTTTCTCTACAGTAAAACTTCAAACTCCACAACAGATCAAAACTACCAAGTGAATGTAATATTTATGTGTTCCTACTGTGTATCTATTGTATTATATCAGGTGTAAAATATATGAAATATTGGCCGTAGATTTTTTAAATGTCAGTTATATAAAATGAATAACCGCTATAGCTCAATATTTGAGCGATTGTTCTCCAGTTGAGTGGTTTTTGGTTCAAATCCAAATCGTTTATCATTGAGTGCAAGATCTAGATGGTTTAAAAATCTACCATCTGCTGTTAGAGTTTGTTTATTAATAGTCGTAGAGACAGTTTTATGCAAAATTAGCATCACTAAAAATCCAACTATCCCACCCAAACCATAATCCATTCCCACTTCTTATCTTTTCCATTCCAAAAGACAACAGAAAACCATTAGATATAAAAACATTTTTCAAGGCAACTTCACTACATTGAAAATAGTACAAATGTTTGACATGATGAAGTTTGCTACCCTTCAAATCGAGTATCCTAATTTACTATATCCGTGTCAGTAAAAGATGTTGATTGTCTTTGCAAAAAATATAGAACATTTTACAAGGCATATTGATATGCTTCTGAGTCAATTTTGTTAAGATGATTTTTTCATATAATCGATATTTAAAAGTCCAAAGCCAATATTCGAGCTTGTATTTACTCCTGGTACAAACGTATCTCTGCATGATGTGCTAATGTATTTTCATTGTTATTTGTTTAGACTTCCAATGTGTAACTTGAATGTAAAATTGCTGGCATATTTTTACAATGCTCATTTAATATGTTCATTTACAGGAGCAGTGTCATTTAGAGGGAGCTGCGGCAACTGTAAATCCAAATTCTGAAGAAGAAGCATCTCCACCACCAATACCTCCATTACCTACGAATATCGGCCAATTTTCAGGTATTGTATTGTATAATTCAAGGTTCAATTTGAGGAGTTCATAAAAAATTTAAAGTTTCAATTGTCAAACAGGTGAGGCTGAGAAACATATGGAGGCTTCTGCGGTGCAGCCGGAAAGCACATGTCTCCTCGCTTCTGAAAGGTATTGTGTTATTTAATATTGCAATAAATGTGAATGCATAATTCCAGTTGGCAAATATAAAATATCCATTTTTCGAAAAAGCATACGGAGAACGCTTCTATAGAATTGTCAATCGGAATCAAGCTACCTTTCTGATTGATGATTAAATTTTAGTGAGGGTATGAATAACAAACAATATCACTGTTTGCTACATGTCACACATACATAATCACTTGTGCCATCAATCAGTTTGTGGTTTGAATCCTAATTTCCAGGTTTCATGTAGAATTTAGGTATAAAATGTAACTTAATCCAATTAAAATTAATTAATTTCTTAATGTTTGGAAAATAGATCTAGTATTTTTATTGCTTTTTTTTCCTGCCAATATATTTATAGTAAAATGATATATAATTTTTATGATCTGGAAACAAAAGCTTTGCATTTATTTTATAGATATACTAGTTAGTAAATTTTATATATTTAATGGCTTTTTGTAATAATATTCAGCAAGTGTTTAGTTTTAAGTTAAATAATTTCATATTAAGAAGAGTGCATGTTTGTTGTCATCATGAGCATGTTCATCATTTAATTGATTGTCCTTCAATTGTAAAATGTCATATTTTCATTTTACACATCAATGCTAACCCACACTCTTGTGAATTGTGTGCTTTATGTGATACTTCTGAGCTATCTGTTATTTATCTGTCAATTCAAATTTAACATTAACTTAAAATGAAAATCAAACTAGCGTCAATTTGACTACATTTTATTTTGCCAGGCTTCAAGATTAAATTTACATCAAAATTTAAAGTTAGTTATTTCTCTAGTCTACGTGTAAGACTGTGAATGATATTTTTAATTGACTTTATATACTAACATACTTGGGGTTTTTTTAGCGTTGGACAATTTAAATATGGCCTGTGAGACCATAAAATATATATTTTTAATATTATTTTTCAATTTTGTTATATTTTTTTAAATAGACACAAAAGAATAAAGAAAATTCGGTGCAATATAAAAGTGCTAGAGACGAAAGAGTCAGAAATTATGGAACAATATGAAGAGTTGCTCACGTCTATTAAAAAAAGAAACTTGCATTCAAATAGACACGTCATGTTGCGCTTGACAAATTTAAAACGACAGTTGCGGATGTTACAATTCCAACATCAGGTGGAAAATTTCTTAGTCGAAGATCTCCTTCTCGAAGATAAATATTACGAGTTACGACTTAAATTGACAAAACCTATGCAATCAAGTATGTAGCTTTTATTCCTTTATTGTAGATAGTAATACTTAGAACATTTTAAAAAGCAACACTACGTAGACAATTATTTTCAATTAATTAAACCATCCTTATTACAGTATATATAATTTTTCCTCGAAATATTTCCTTCCTTAGGACTCCGAACCAAACTGTTATGCGTTAAGATGTGAATTTTATTTTCTATGCAACTTGCTATATATTCTATAGCTATATTAAAAAAAAAATTAGTCACATTGTGACGTGTTCAGAACGTTCCTGTCTTACTCTTGACTAACACCTGTGTAACGTTATTTCTCACTATGTACATACATTAGTTGCTCTATTTCAATGGTGCTTTCATTTCTGATATTTTTATGTATTATATTAGGTAAATCGAAAAGAAATGTCATTTTTTTGTTGCGTCACTTTGAAATCAGTTTGTCAACGGTTGCCGTCGAGTTAACACGTCGTGGTTAGTATCATTTTGAAGCTCTATTAGTAATCTTTCATTTTTGACATTTGTTTTATTTTTTTGGCCTTAGTAGAAAAATGCAGAGGCCTGAGATTGAAGAAACACATTTGCGATATTTTATGCTATTTTTATTTGACAAAGGATTAAAGTCAAAAGAAGCTACCCAGACCATCTGTGATATTTATGGAGACATCTTGGATACTCGAAAGTGCTATAGATGGTTTAAAAAGTTCAAAAGTGGCGATAGATCATTAAAGGACAAACCAAAAACAGGAAGACCCCTTAAAATCGATGATGACACCCTGAATTCATTAGTGGAATCCGATCCGCGCAAAACAATACATGAATTGTCACAAGACCTTGGTTGTCCACGTACAACAGTTCAAAACCATTTAAAAAGGCTTGGAAAAAAAAATAGACAGGGTGTATGGGTACCGCACGAACTTTCACCAACGGCCATAGATCAACGCGTAACAATATGTTCATCTCTATTGTCCAGAAACGAAACAGATCCATTTCTAAGACGAATTGTTACTGGGGATGAGAAGTGGGTCCTTTACAGTAATTCTCGGAGAAAAAAACAATGGTTATCATCGAACCAGGTACCTGTACCTACCACTCGGCCAACATTGACGTTGAAAAAAGTTCTCCTATGTGTATGGTGGGATGTTTTGGGAATAATTCATTACGAATTGTTGAAACCTGGACAGACGGTTACTGCAGAGTTGTATTGTGCTCAATTGGAACGATTAAAGACGGAACTGTTAAAAAAAAGATCAGTTTTAGTCAATAATCAAAGAAGGATTTTACAGCATGACAATGCAAGACCTCATGCAGCAAGGATTACCCAGGATAAAATAAGAGAGCTGGATTTGGAAGTTCTTCAACATCCACCGTATTCACCTGATATAGCACCTTCGGATTATCATTTATTTAAATCGATGGAACATTCTCTTCGCGATAAAAAAATTTCAAATATCGAAGAAGTAAAAAATCACTTGGATTTCTATTTTAATAATAAGCCGCCAGAATTTTATGATCGAGGTATTAAAAAACTGCCTATATTGTGGAGGAAGATCATAGATAATGATGGAAAATATTTAATAGAATAATTATGTATAGTTTTTTTTTTAAATAAATGTTTTGTTGTATCATAAAAAAATGACATTTCTTTTCGATTTACCTTATATAAAGGCTCATTTCTACTAGCACAGCACAGACCGGCAACTGCACGTTAACGGCGGTACGAAAAATATTCTTTGGTACATTTTATATGGACACATTCATATGGTGTATCGTAACAGCAGTAACCGACACGATCTATTCATATTATACAGCAGTACATGTTACCGAAACGTATCAAGTTGAACTAGTTTTCTTTGGCCACTGTGTAAATATTCACGCATGACGTGTATGTATGTTCTAAGAAAAGTGTTGTATCTTCATAATTAAATTTTCGGAAACGTCTTATTATGACAATATTGATTCGTATTGTCGTGCTCTGTAATGTGTATAGGTATATGTAAGCCGATTTTGAGTATGAACGTACTGCAAACGGGCGGTGCTGTATAGTATGGATAGAAGTAGTCTTTTCCGTGCAGTGCTGAATAATATAAATAAACCTTAAAACATACATTTTCAATATATTCTATAAAAAAATATCACTGCATTGAAATATATCAATCAAAAATTCATATATATACATACATAATACACACATTTATTTATTTAAGTTTAAGTTTGGACCATTGTGGCATCCCCTTTTAACTTTATTTTTCTTGTGACAAAATACAAAAAAACCACTAGTATTTGATAAATCAAGTAATTTCTTACTAATTTGGTTCTTTAACATTGTTGTATAGTTTTTCGGTCTGCTCTAGAGTATAGTTCATCGTTTGCTAGCAATTAATTATTTACGTAGTTGCGAGTTAGGCATTTTGGTCACATGTAATTATTTATGTAGTACTAGTTAGGCATAATAACTTGTGATCAAACTGCCTAACTAGTAACTACATAAATAATTACTTGCTAGCAATCGATCTAATCTTTTAAACCTGTTAGAAAATGATCGACTAAACTCTATAGCAGACCCATAGTTTTTCTATCTGGGTCTAATGATATATGTATGTATAATCTGAAGTAAAAACTCATCTCTCTGTCTCTACATGTGTATTATGTTGATATGCTTGAAATCAATACATCTGTTATTTAAATGCATGTAACGGTGTAAATATACATTATCAATGTTACATTACGTTTTCTTTTTACGTATATTTATGATTTGTGGGATATATTTTTATTTTTTCAGAGCGGGATTCGAATGCAGCAAAACTAATCAACAAAGATATGATGGATATTGTCAGCAGTAGAAGATTTTTGGGAGATAAATTGAGAGAAATGACTGCCAGGTATTTACCGTTGATACTTACAATATATGTATGTCACATTTACACTCTATTTAACATCCCGTCTATAACTATTTTACAGATACCATTCAAAGGAAGCTGAAGAAGAAGTCATCAAACATGAATTTTCATCAAATTCCAAAGATTCTTTAGATTTATAAGCTTAAAAAATATTTTACCCAGTATAATTTTAATACGAATTTGTTAAGTATCTGAAACTCAAAATTTAAAACAAATTATTTTCCCTTATAATAAAAATTGTTTATTTTAATTAATTTTGTCATTTGAATTATTCACTGTCGATTTGTCAAACAATTTATTTTAAGTTATTAGTGATCTCTGTAAGTCAACCCAAATTGAATTAATCTATCTCAAATACTAATTGAAATATGAGAAGATGACCAAATATTTGCAACCACTGCCGTTTTCCCAAGTTTATAGTTCAATATGAAAATGTGAAAAATTCGACAACTAACACGGCATCTTTATATGTATGTATGTACATACATATTATACCAGTGACCTTTTTGAAACCTATTGCGATGACAAAATCTCTACTTGTTTCTTCAAATTTAGATTGCATAGTTTGAGTACTTAATTTGAATATTTGTGTTTTGTGCATTTTTTGTTCAATCGAAAAGCAAATGTAAATAATGGCTAAAGCTTTTTTTCAACAACTATGAAAACGGACATATGGTCTACATATGAATAATGTCTCAATTTTAGCTAGCCGAAATTGAATTTTGAGGCAAATCATAAATATGTCATTGAATGTTTTTGTTATACATACATATGCTTATATGCATCTTAAGCTTAGTTGAATTTTTATTCATATCTAATGTGCTGTACAGAAAATGCATCGTAAATTTAAATAAAAACTATGTATGTAATCAACTGCATGAAGTATTCTTAATGCATATTAACTATAACAAAACAAGTTTAACTATATAATATACATACATAAATACTGTCTTCGTTTGCTTGGTACTGAAAGTGATAGTATGTATTCATATTTTTATATTTTGAAATGTGTACCCTTGTTTAAACACCGTTTTGAATGATTTATTTTCGCATTTTACCTTTATACAACTTTGATGAATGCTATAAAACACGTTTTCATTATAATTATTCTTTTAATATGCAATTGAACAATAGAAGACTGATTCAATGCTAGTTAATAGTAAATTGATAATACAGTTTAACTTTCAGAGGAAATAGTGAATTAAATTTGTTTTATGGTTTTTAAATTTCCAAATACTTCTACTTGCTAATATAAATCGTTTTCTTTTTTGTACTAAATTTAACATACCCCCTCACCTTTAATACAAAATGAATATAATAAAAATGGCGATATTTTCATACGAATTTTAATATTATATTTGTACATACTGATAGTAAGAACAATAACAAATTTCATGTTTTGAAATAGACAGGGTACTAGTTTAAATCTTTCGTTTTTTAGTACCTTACTTTGGACATTCTTTCTCAACATGTACAGGTGATGTTTATCCAGGAACTTATTAATTTAATGGTGATGTTTTGTGTTATTCTTTCGTGTATGAATTTCCGAACTTACGCCTTTCGCAATACCTATGTAATTCAGAAACAGTATATAAAATTATTAGTGATGACTGTGCTCAAAACAAATTAATCGTAATCTACATATGTATGTATTTAGATTTATATTGTATTAATGTATTGATTAAATACCATTGTAAGTTTTAGTTTCATTTTTGACACGTGTACAAGAGCAATACATGTTTTCAACATCGCTTCATAATTAACTTATGGCCTGTTGTTGCATTAGTTAGATATATATTACCCTTATTGGACGATTTGTTTTGTATAAAAAAAAGTATTACCATTTTTTTAAAATTCGAATGAGTTAATTCATCATTAGTATTTATGAAAAAAATTATGTAAATTAGGCAATTTTGATTTACAAAAAAATTCCTAGATGGAGAATTTGCTGTATTCGCTTAAAATATCGTATTGTATACAGTGGTCCCTTTATTTATGCGGTTGATTGATTCCACGGAAGTTCAGCTTAAACGACATCATCAAATGTAAATGGAAGTTCATCTTGACATATAGATGTATACATTTGTATGTATCTAGATCCAAATATATTGTATAGCTAGGACGTTCTCCTTGTATGAGACGATGCACATTCAAATCAGAGAACTTTCGATTGGTGACGGTAAATGAAGGGTACTGTATGAATTTATTGTACATAAAATGCTTTAAATAAATAAATATAACTATGTTAAAATTTAATAGTTTTCCTTAAGATTTATTTTTGTCAACTTAAGAGACCGAATATCTCAAGAATGAAGGTCTCAAAAAGTTTACTATTATTGAAAATTTATGATATTCTTTGTATACATTATATATTATGTATATGCACAAAGGATCCATGTATGTTTGTATGTCTATATATACATATAATCATCATATACTTATTATAATGATAACAGGATTCTTTTACATGGTCGTTTCATTTGACGTTTCTACTGTAAATTTGTGCCTTTTTCACAAATTAATTATGTAACCTTATCGTTATTCGTGATATCAATCACTAGACGAGACTATTAACTTTGAGTGGGGAATATGACTTTCGAGTCATCGACGAATGGTGTGTCATTTAAATATTCAATTACAAATTTTATCATTTACGAATTGTTATTTCTTAAACTTGAGAAAAGTTCACAACTCTATTCAGAGTTTGTATTGTTTAAATTTAACATTGTCGTAAAATCTCTTATTAAAAAAGTAATCAAAATATTATTATGGATTTTTTTTATACTAATATTAATTCATTTTTATTGTAACTATATTATAAAATAATTTTTTCATATACATACATTTAGTATAATATTTGTATTACATGTATTGAATGTTTTCTATTTTGTATACATGAGCTTTTGATATACATATAATGTACATCAATTTACACTGACCTTTGAAATAATCTTACTGATGCCAGTAGATATGCAGGCTAAGCCTAGTAAGTGGACATTTGTCAAAGTTAATTTCGTACAAGTTTGAAATCCGAGTTTTTGAACATACTATGTACGTATTTAATTACGTTAATCCAATACTTTCAACATTATGTTACTGTACTTGTACACTAACCTGAAATGCTTCTACTTGCGTCCCGCAGTCGCATTTAAAACAAAGCTTGTCAAAATGTAACTAGTATATAAATCACTATTGTTCTAACCACAAAAATCTATTTGTCGGTAATGCTTATGAATAATACAACATTACCGTCATCATTGATATTACTCAAAACTAATTTAAATACAACTATTTACATGTCAATAAAGTGTATTTTCAATTAAAGTGTATGTTAGATTAGATTTATTGCTCGGTAATCTGGCAAGTATGGGGCAAAAGAGCTGGATTTATTATTAAAGAGCTTTATTTTTTGACATTGACCATTCAATATACATAGACTGGGCTAATTATTAATGAGTAATGTTGGAGAAAATGCTGAACAGTGAAAAGATTGAGACCTTCAATGTAAGGTTTGAATATTTTTTGAATGATATGCGTGCATACATAGTACATATATCTGCTCGAGTTTGTTACATATAACAGCTTTATTCACAAAGATCACACTCCTCGTGAATGTACGTTGGTTTTGAAAATGTTCATGAATGCTTTTTCAAAAAGAAAAAATACTGGATGAGTCACCACTCCTGATTGTAATGTGAAGCGCCAATTGGAAATTTATTTTATGATGCGAAAGTTGGGAGAGGAGGCCCTTTACAAGCATATTTTTTTATATAAACTTTATTTTTCTCTTGCTGAATTCTAGTCCACATTTGTTTTAATTATGTACTACATATATTATTAATGATTAATTTTCTAAATGTTAAATGTATTTATTATTAATAAATCTGTAAATACACATAATAAACATCATTGATTAAGCATTTCTTTTTTTACGTCATTATCCACTGAAATTTTTATGTAAATCACGAGCCGTAGCTAGGGTAGTTTGTGACCAGGGGAAAACAAGCTACTAGTGTAGGGCTGCCATAATTGGTCCAGATGACAAACAATTTTGTCCTCTAAAAATATCTTGTAGTGTCCTGATCAGCAGATTTGACAACGGCAACAAATCTCTTAAAATTCGTTAATATTGACAGTATTTATTTCGAATTTCGAACAGCCTATGATAGCTGATTCAGAAAAGCGCCTGCACAAAAATATGCACATACCAGGGCTGTGGAGTCGTAGCATTTCAAGCGGAGTCCGAGTTATAAAAAATTAACTGACTACGACTCCTTATTATCTTTTTACATACCTCTTAGCTTCTTAATTAATAGTATTACGGTATGTGTAAACTATAGTTTCCAATTTAATTGAAGTAAATCCACCGAATTTCATTATAAATAAATAAATTACATCACAAATAAAATTTTTGAATTGCACATACATACATACATATATTTTGATAGTTTGTATTTCACTGGTAAGCAGTAGCGGCTCGTGAGAATTTGTAGTGGAGGGGCTGCAGAGATTTATCAGGCTGTAGTAGCTCGTTGACCATACTGGTGATCAAAAGAAAACAGAAACACTGCATATGTACAATACTTGGTCAAGAACCATGATCTGCAGCCCTGCAGTCATTTGTACTGTGCTGGTAGGCTGCAGCCCCGCAGCCATATGGACGAGCCGCCACTGCTGGTAAGTATTATATTTTGTCAGTATTTTAATATGAAAGGTCAGTATTTATACTAAACGACTAGTATCCATCGGGTCTACCTCACGGCACCGAAAGTCAAAAGATCGAAAAAGCAAATATCAGAAGGCGAAGATCGAAAATCGAAAGATAAAAAAAGGGTGCATGATAAACGGTACTATGTATATATAGTATATATGAGTGGCATGCGGTGAAATTATCTCTCTTTTTGTCATACAGCCTTGTTTAATGTGCGCGCGCATGATACGGGAGGAAAAGCCTGTTCTTCTTGTTCCTGTTGTATCCTGCTCGCGCAAATTAAGTGAGGATGTACGATGGGAGAAGAAAGACTTTTACCGCACGCCACTGATATATATACTAACCGCTTTTCATATGTATGCATGGTAAACGAACCATGCATACATATGATTTTTTGATTTTTTGACTGTCGGTGCAGTGACGGTTACCCGGTGCATCCCTGACTCTGTGCGACCGTTATAATTGGTTTCGAGGATTATCTGCAAACTAAGTGCAAGTACTCGGTTGCATTCCCGTGGAGTTCTCAGAAGTGACTGATACCTTGGTACCGTGGGACCGAATGTCGTGGGAATACATATCCGAGTACGTGACCATAACAATAGGTAAACAAATTAGACGTCGAAGATCTCCTGAGAGATCTACCCCTTATAAGGCGGTACTTAGGCGATATCAAGACATTCTGGACTGAGCACTGCCAGTGTGTGTATCTCCTTAATCATCAATAAATGCTGTGTCACGACTTTGGCCTTTTACTTGGATCCTCCACCCACCCCGACGCAACAATACTATTTAAATTATGTCGAATTTTATTGAATTCGATATTGGCTCCAGTAGTTACTTCACTGCTAAATCAAAATTAAAAAGGAATATGATAAAATCAAATAACAAAAAATAAAAGCCGACATTTTATTTATCAATTGTTCATAACATAACTTAGTATCTATTATAATAGTAATTATAAAATAAGAAACATTAATAAGCAATCATAATTATTTGCTTTTTTACACGTTTCTCAATCGGTCATTGATATGTAGACACAAAGAATAAACAATATTTGACATACACACACATATATATATATATATATATATATATATATATATATATATATATATATATATATATATATATATATATATTTATATATATATATATACATATGTAATTCATTAAAATTAACCTGTTGAAATCTTGCAAAATCAAGCTTTATAGATATACAATTCCTATTATATATTTATTACAGTTTTGTGCACCATACTAAGGGTGATATTAAATTCATTATTTACAAAGAAGTTTTAGACAAATACACTACAAAGTCTTTATAACATTATTAATTCATTGCCTTGATCTTATTAATATATGTACTAATATATAGATTCTACGTTGTGTTATCGTGATTCAACTATGTGTATTGATAAAAATTTATTAAAAAAATCTTTAACTGGGGAATTTAGTTGAAAATAATAAAAATTAAACCCTAAACATACTATTTTTCCACAAACATACATATTCACAAAATGTAGCATTAGTAGTAGTTACAAGATAAATCTTACTCGTGATTATTAAAAAGCTTTGTAAAAAAGAATATATAGTTTCAATTGAAATTAAAATTAGTTGTAGATATTAAACAAGATATTTTTTGTTGAATTTATTTTTATAAAACTGTTTCAAGTATTTTTAAAACAAAATAAAGCTGTGACTTCAGAGTCAAGTAATGATTTTTTTCAATAAATTCCCTAACTTTATAAATGCATTTACCTTTAGTCCTTTCTGTGAGCCTTGAAAAATAAAATATCTGAATAATAAATGTGCACATGGTCCATTGGTGAGAATAGCGATTTAAGTATGACGAATTGAAGCTGATACTATATTTTTTTTTTTGTATATCGTTCAGATTAACCCAGAATATTTATATATATATATATATATATATATATATATATATATATATATATATATATATATATATATATATATATATATATAATTTCGTATGTATTTACAACCATTTCTACCCTATGACTAGTTTCTATTTCATATGCAATACAATAACAAAGTTACATTTCTATAATTCGATCAACACACAAATCTTTATGTATTTTATTTTATTACTATACATTTACACATACAATGCAAAGGTAAGTTTATTGGTCTCGTCAGATTATGTGCAGTATACGTTTCATACGAATTGTGTAATAATTACGAGACGCATATTTTGGTCAGATTTACTTTGACAATATTCAGTACACAAAATAACATTAATTTCTAGATTCAACCTTTTTCGTATTTTTCATTTCGTTTTATATGAACAATAAGAAATAAGTAAAAACATACCAAAGCCACCTTTACTCTGTATGCTTGTCAATTATAACTACACATACATACATACATTATACACATACAATTAATTGATGAATTATTTATTTAATAGCGTATGACAATGTTATTAAATATCACAATAATTGCTATTTTGATAATAGTCGAGGAATTTTGTAAATATATTTATATACAACAAATCTTAGAAGGCATTTTTTTGATTATCTATATTAATGTCAGTTACAGCCGACACGGCCAAGATTTTTTTCAAGTGAAATTAGAAATTTTCAAATCAATTGCATTAAATTATGAATAATTTTGTTATGAATGTTACATAGTATATCTGTATGCATATAAGAAATGTGGATAATACTAATCAACCATTATATTATATAAATGCTAAAAGAGAATTATTCTTATTTATAATTTTGACAAACAAATACACATGAAGTAGAAGCCGTTACAAAATTAAACGTATTGCCAAATTTTTACAGTATTGACATTTACATGAATGTTTAGGAATGGGTAATTTTTGAAACACTACCCATTTATTATGCAATATAAAAAAAATAACATTTTATGTGAGACAGACAGTGATATTAAATATTAAATATATTCGTCTTTGACAATGGTTAATTCATTAAACTATAAATATCTACTGAAAAGCTTGGACCGATAAACGCTCTACAAGTACACACTGTTTAGAATAGATAAATATGAGGATGCTTACATATGAAGATGCTGCGGTATAAATATAATAGTTACAGTTTTTGAAAATTCATTTATGATAAAAAAAGTTTGTGGATTAAAAACTAAAATCTTCTACATTTATCATTCAACTGAAATAACACTTCTTTATTAGGCAGCACGCTACATATGTATGTACATATAGTAATTACATACTAGCCCAGTTAGTAAATAGATTCATTCAGCAGTGATTCTAAATTAATTTATAAAATTCAAGTTTGTGTTAAATATAATATATAATAAAAAGCTTGTACAATATGGTATGTAATATACAAATATCGAATGAATTCTTCGAATTAATATGGGCAACTCTAATACACGTACATTTGTATATACATATGTAGGTATATAAACTTGATGTAAAAAATTTTGGAATATTGGCTGTAGCTACATATTTAAATACTGTCACTTTTATAAGGATGATTTTTTTTAAATAAATAATATTTGAGACTTTAGTTACATGTGGCATATCCAGTCATAATAATAATTGTAATATATTTACGTATTCCTGATATTTATTTATTTCATGAATTTCGACAGTTATTTCAATTCAAAATTTTATATTACATGTTCCATTGGTTCACCAAACCCATTACATAATAGAATCAAGTATTATATTATATATGTATGTACATATGTATAAAAGATTAGATTTTTTGTTAAATTTATCTTATTTGTCATTACACCTGAACAAGTTCAACAATGGTCGCAGGAATGAAATATCTATCTATCATATATACGTATATATTGTATTAAATACAACACAGAGTATGTATGTATATAATTTATAACATTAAATCAATCAATATTCTTTATTTTACAAACTTTCATAAGAAGACATATAATTTTTACCAGATTCTTGATCCCTTTCTTGTAAACCTAAAAGTTATATTTCTTTCCTCCGACTCTCACTACATTTACAAAAGCCTACATATAAACATTATAATAAATACATGTGCAATCTATAAACTATGATAATTTTCGTATATTTAATATTGTCTATGAGTTTTGTAAGATAAACATAACATTACACAAATTATTACATATACATATATTTACATACATACATATGTATATACATACATGCATTCATGTATATACATATGTATATATATTAATTGTTTACTTTTTATATTTTTATATTTGTTACTATCGTAGATCACTTATATATGTATGTAGTACCTCATATTGTACAACATCTAAAATATTCTCATCTGTTAGCAAATAATACTGCTATTATGTATTTATATATTTATATTATTGCATTTTATTTTGCCGATAGATCACTATGAAACAGAACTAAAATATTTTGACATATAAATACGTCTCCTAATATATGTAAGTGTGTGTATTTTAAAAATTACAAATATTCATGAAAAAATATACACAAATTTATACAATTTTGTCATCATTGATACAAATCACCTAGAGCTGGGATAGAAGTTATATAAAAAAATAAATAAAAATGACCAGTCCTAGTTATGTTGAAAATATAAATTATGTATACCCTTTGCTATCTCGTTTCAATGTTAAAGATATATTATTAATCTGTGAACTGTAAATTTGAAATATTTACAAATCAGTCGAGGGGTATCGGAAATAAGATGGCTTGTTTTTTTTTACCGATGTCGAGTGCAAGGCAGTTTGGAGAATACCTACTGATAGAAAAGACTGGAAGAATTATAATTGTTAAATCTATGTTAATATATATAACATATATATATATATATATATATATATATATATATATATATATATATATATATATATATATATATATATATATATATATATATATATACATATATATATATATATATATATATATATATATATATATATATATATATATATATATATATATATATATATATATATATATATATATATATATATATATATATATATATAAGGCAAGGGGTAATAGGTTACTATGATAATATAAGCGATAGTGTTTTAAACAAAAACAGAATTGTGGGGTGGCATATTATCCCATACGTAATAATGCTCTTGGAGATTCTCCTGATGTCACGCAGGCACAAAGTCAAGGTTTTTTCTTTGAAGAAAGAGGTGTATTTCCATGAAAGCAGGTCGCTCACGCTCTTCTCTCCTCCAACACTCTTTCATAAGCTCGTAGACGTCTCTCGGACAAGTCGATGCTCTAGCAAGTGGGCGAAAACGATCGCAGTTCCTTCTCAGTTGAGACAAGTTCTCTAATACTTGTGGATCAGTCAAATATTCATATGGTGCTTGCCGGCAAGCTGTTAAAATTTCATCCAATGTGATTGCAAAAGCCCAGACGTCACTCTTGGTAGTGTACTTTCCTTGAAATACCGATTCCCAAGCCATCCAGCGTATCGGCAATGGAAGACCCCCATCCACCTTGTAATAATCTGCCGTGTATAAATCATTATCTGCGCCAAAATCTGAGATTTTTATTTGATAGGCTTTTCCAATCAGACAATTTCTAAAATGAAAAAATGTTTTATGATATACATAATGTATGTACATATATATGTAAATTTATTGAAAAATGTAATAGCTGCAATATGAATGGAATCTATATTTTAATGTAAGTACATTAATTTAATCTATCGGTTAAATTTAATCTGCCTATAAAAATAATGCTAGTTAAAAAAATCATAAAAAAAAACTTTGCACTTTTGATTTCTAATAGTTATTGAGGTTAAATATTTCAAAAAATTGATTTTATTAATTAATGCATTTTCTTATTTAATCGACAGTTATGTAAGTATTGAAAATCATAGTTGAAAGCATGTTTTTTCAATTTGATTTATATTGTATTTAGTACCTGGCTGCCAGATCTCGGTGAACGAAGTTGAGAGATTCCAAATATTTCATACCGGCAGCTATTTGAGATGCCATATAGAGCAAACAAGGCAATGGTGGTGGTGTACGAGATTGCAAAAACTGTCTCAAATCACCATGTTCAAAATATTCAAGCACAACTGCGTGAGGTTCATCTCGACGACATGCACCCAACACCCGAGCAATATGAACATCTTCCAAGGCAGCTAAAATTCTTATGTCCCTCTTGAAGTCCTTCCTTCAAATGAGCATAATAAAATTAATAGTCAAAATCTGTTTAATTAAATTATTAGATATCAATTTTTAAAAATAATATAGTTTCACATAAATATAAAAATTGTATTTAACTAATTTATTTTGACACATAAATTGATTGCAATTGGAAAATAAAGATTTAAAAAATAAATCAAGATTGAGAGTATTTTATTTAATTTTTATAACATTTGAACGTACTTTTCTTTTTCAGATGCATCTTGAAGTAAAAATTTGACGGCTACTAAACGTTTTTCCGAACAAATGCTTGATCCATATTCAGGAATGCCTTCAGCTTCTGCCACGTAAACCTATAGAAGAAAATATTGTATTACAAAATAGATATTTTCATATAGATGTAGTAAAAAAGTCATGTTAAATTTATTGACCGTTCCAAAAGCTCCATCTGAAATTTTTGATAGCATTCGTAGTCGATGTCTTGGAAATTCAGGCACCGTAGTTTGTTCCAGTCTCTTTTTCAGAGCTTCCAGCATTTCAATTTGACTTGGGGACTGAAATTATAAAATAACATGTTACGCATCAACATATTGACAAACAAAATTTGACAATAAATATATATACATTTGTGAATCGCAAGCTTCTTAAAAATATGCGCAGCAATAAATTATCATACTACATTGAACTTGATATGTATCATTTTAATTTACCTTTTTTCCATTTCTAGATGACCGGGAGGAATGTAAGCTATCTGGGGCATATGATGGAGACGGTGCATGTGATATATTCGGGGGCAATAGCGGAGCAGCCCCTACTTCAGGTACTGCATACTCATATGTAGAAGCATCTGTAATAAGCATAGCATATGGTTGCAACATAATGAGTCTACTAAAGTTAGTAAAATTAACAATACATCTTACCTTATAAAATATTCTATAGCGCAACTTTGTAATAACTAATAAATTTGCTTAAAATTATCGCTTGCAAAAGAAATTATAAAATTAAGCGTAGTGAAGATATAAAAACATGTTGTGAGCTTCAAGTAATTTAAAATTAGTAGTTCACAATATGATTTTAAAAATAATCCAATTCAGGTATTTAAATGTCGCGCTTATAAACAAAATTTTAAACAGCAATTAAGAAAATTCATTTAATAGACGCATTTTATAACATGCAAATTGTATGATTGATTATTAACATACATATATCGCAACATATTGCATTAATATACATAGAAAGTAATATTAAAAAATATACATATATAAAATCGAAGATTAACAAATACATAATGTGCTTATTGTCATCTTTAAAACTGCAATAAAAGTAATATTGCTATAATTTTTTGAATGCATCAGAAGTGAGCTTTCTCAGAAGTTTGAAGGATGACAGCACGAAAGTAGGGGTTCCAAATTGAGATAAATCGAAATTAACAAAACAATACTGTGAAAAATGAACCAGTCGACCTCATGATTATAATAGAAAAATCGAAAGTTGTTTATTTTTTACCAAAAATTAAAATTTGTTTGATGAATAAAGTAAAATTTTACTTTTTTAAGCTTCACATTTTTGTATGCCATCATATTACACTATTAAAGTTACTAATTTAAAATGGAATCTGTAACTAATGCAGTTATTACCAAAGGCTTAAAGTCGAAGTCATAGGCGAGATAGGAATACAAAAAAAATAAATTAGTAATTTGGTTCTGTTTTGGAACCCCTATATGGAAGAATTGTCAATTTTGGATATTATATAGTTCAATTCCTTTAATAAGAAAAGTGTAAATTTGCATATATCTACATATAACTATGTATATTTTATATTACGTCGTTTCTTAAATCTTTTCGTATAAAAGTTAATGATGTACACATGAATATCATGTAATAAATATATATGAATATTTTAAATATTACACAAGGCATTCAAACAAATTGTACAGAACATACATACATATTTTTAGAGTCTGATTTTTAATATCAGCTTGTTGCAGTTCATTTCAAACATTTCTAAATATTTTAGGCGTGATTTACTTAAATTCAAAAGATAATAACATTCTTAAGGATATTTTATTTCAGAAATATTTCCCATTATCAATTTTTATTCGTTTATATAATTTTTATTTAATTTAGAAGCACCAAATTTGTTGTACTGTCCATAATAAATATTTTAATTTTTAGTATTTTTTTTTTGAAGAAGTTCGATTATTTTTCAACTTTCATCCACCCAAACAACGCCAGACAATTCAACTATATTTGAATAAACTATGGATAAGAATACTAATATGTATGTTTCATACATTTTCTTCCAATGCCTTATACATCGAATTTGTATGGAACGATACGGACCTGACACACATCCGTCTTGATCTTTGCATCCCATGTCTTGCATTTCCATCACCACGGAACTGTAGCTGTAGTAAGGAGCATAGCGCAGTACTTGATAAGGTTCCTGATAATCATCCATTTTATCATCCATCATATAATCGTTCTTGACTTTCTTGATCAGCGGCACGGGAAGCGTAGACATATTGCTAGAGTTACCTCCACACCTCGAATCTTGGTTATAATCGTCAACATCGTTAATATGGTACATGGCTGTGTTCTTTTCAGAGATGCCGCAAGTGGAACCGAGTGGAATGTGCTGGGATGTGGCACCGGGCATGGCAGCTTTGGATGCCAAAGGACTGGCAAAACATTTGCGATGTCGATGTCTGATCACAATGAAGAATATAGCGATGGCCAGCAGGATGATGATGGCCATCAAAACGCCTATGGCAACTGCCATGAAGTTGGCATCCTCACGTTTCGCTGTGGATATAGGAGTCTCAGACCGGCCACCATTTGCACCTCTACCACCATTAGAATGATCATTGGATGGGTTCGCTGCTTCGCTGGACTCCACCGAAAAGTTTCCATGGGCAACATCTGAAAACATAACGAAGAATGTAATGTTAATCATATTACCCACCACAATGAAACAAGTCAAAGTGGGAAGGATCCAAAAACATTTTTAATTAGATTTGCAATGTAGTTATTTACCAGAGTCGAAGACGATTTCACTGATCATGATCCATCTAGCTGCGAAAGTGAACTGGAGACGAACGTAGCGTCCAATGCGGTGGTGTAATTTGATGGACACGTTTCTGGAGTTGTCGAATATCCTGTCTTCTATGTAACTGTAAGTTATTGGTTCCCCCGGGAATATCTTACCGCCGATGGAGAACATCACGCTAGCTTCGGCAAACACCTAAAATTTCAAAGAAAAACAATGTTTAAAAATTAAATTATTAAGTTTTAAAAGCACCCTAATCTGGTATATCGGATAGAATCAAATGTGCTCTAGATTGAAAAAAAAAAGTAAGTTCGTATAAATAGTAGCCAGCAACATAGATCGGTCGTTAAGCTTCTGATTAGCGTCGAGAGGCGCCGGGTTCGATCCCCGGGTCCAGGTCTCGAATCAAAATGAATTTTTCAGAGTATGCTGTTGGTTAGACCTGGATTTGTGACTTCAGGTTGATCGTTTCCTATCAGAGTTTGCCAATTTTCTCTGATTTCATTGTTGAAACGGTTCCCGGAAAAAAAATTGGCTAAAAACCCCTCCTATACGATATGTCACATATAATTTGTTATTAATTAATGTACAATAAATAAGTTTGTGTACAAATTGATAGATGTCTCATTGATTTACGAGTTTTACAGTGTCTCGTAATCCAGTGATTTATATATATATATACTAGCTGAACCCTGGCATGCATTGCAATGACATTATAACGCATGCAATTCCCATTCCCGTTCCCGTTCTCGTTCCCATTTGTCGGAAAAACGCAGGTAGCGAACACATTTGAAATTATTGCGTTGCAATGACACTCATTCCCGTTTTTCCCGTTTCCGTTCCCGTTTCTTCCCGTTTTTTTTCCACAGTAATCTTCCCGGACATGCACACAACAAATTCTGAAAGTTTCATCGTAATCAGTTCAATGGTTTAGCAGCCTATTCGAGACACACACACACACATACACACACAGACATTCATTTTTTTATATATATTATATATATATATATATATATATATATATATATATATATATATATATATATATATATATATATATATATAGATAAAAATGCTGAATTGTAATTTGTAAATTTGTAATTGGCCAGGAAGGCGCATAGGGGTTTACCTGTAAGGCCTTCCTGGTATATATGTAAAATAAAATAAAATTCGAATACACAGATTTGAGATCCCAAATTGAGACCCAAGAACACGCTAATATTCGATTTGCATTTATGTATATTATAATTTCATTGCTCATAATGTAAAACACATTGCTGGCAAGTGAAAGTTTATATATAAATAAATTTAGCAACAGTTTTCCGGAAACAACATGACTTTAGTAGGTCTGCTTTCGCTTTCAACCTGGCGTATCTACCTGCCTTGTATGTGAGCTAGTTAAGAGCATACGTATACATAGGTAGATAAGTTACCGCAATGTGTAAACAGAATATCGAAAAGCAGACAGGAAGAGGGAAGACACGTAAATAACTGTCAAATGAATTAACACGACTTCACTCACGAGGGCGTCGACCGTCAAACGACGACATTTAATATATTACATGTATGTACAATAACAAAAGCTATTTGATAAATGGCACATTCAAATTAGCTTTGACACACCTCCCCTGCCCTCCTCCATCCTCCCCATCACTCCTGCAACCAGCCATCACATCCCTTTCGATGATTAATGTTTTCAAAAGTGCCAGCTCAAAGGGAAAGAGCCGTTTAATTAATTCCACAATTGTGGCGCGCAGACTGTGGCGCCCTCGAGGGCTGCTGATGCCAAATTGAACTCTAAATAATAAATGCGCGGGAAAAAGATGCGTTTTGTGTTGTGAACGCACCGCGAAATCCATTAATAAGAAAGCAGGCTTCGAGGGGACAGATAGGTCATGTTATCTGACGACAAGAATCCATAGAATCCCTACACGTTTAGTAAAGGAGCATACAAATGCTGATGCAAGTAGAGCTGTCAAGTTTAAAGTAAAAGTTATTGTGTTAAGAGGGCTGGGCACCAGCGCCTTGTCCATTCAAACGTATTAGACTTCTCCCTTCCTCAATTATGGCACTAGAGAAATTATTTTTTAATATGCTATGGATATACACTATTGCGGATCGGACCATAACTTACTTGTTGCTAAATTTCGACTGAAATTGAAAATGATTAAAAGACATCAAAATAAAGCAATTAAACTCACCAATGATGATGTAATTAATTTTGGCAATGTAATCAGAGAAAAAGATGCAGAATTCCAAATAAATCCTAATGTAGATGTAGAAGAGTCTTGGAAAATTTTTAAAGATCTCATAATTCGGTATGCCAGAAAACATCAAACACCGCAAAATGAACATCGTAAGTCTTTTATCTCTGATTCAACTTGGGTTAAGATAAAAGAACGTAAAAGACTTAAACAAACTGGCATAACATCGACAGAATATCTTGAAAGGTATGCAATATTACATAAAGATATTCAAAGGAGTTGTAGGCGGGATAAAGCTAAATATATAAATGACATATGTGAGGAGATAGAAAAACACGCATTAAAGAATCAGGCAAGGGATATTTTTCACAAAGTAAAAATCGTCACTCAAAAATTTTCACCCAAAACTTGGACAATAGATGATCAATTTGGAAACACGCTTACAGATATTGATGTGATACTCAACCGATGGAAAGAATACTGTTCGGAATTGTACAGTGGTAGTTCGTCGACCTCAATTGTTTCCCTAATTGATGATGTCAGGGAGCCTGACATCTTGACATCTGAAGTTGTAAATGCCATAAAGAAACTGAAATGTAAAAAGTCTCCTGGCAGCGATGGTATACAAGCTGAACTTCTGAAAGAGCTTGGTGAAACTGCGATAAAGGCGCTATGTAATATGTGCAACAAGATCTGGGTAAACGGAGTATGGCCGAAAGATTGGGTCAATTCAATATTCATTCCCTTACACAAGAAAGGATCTACAAAAAAATGCGAGAATTACAGGACCTTAGCCTTAATATCGCACTCTAGTAAAGTATTGCTGTATATAATTAAAGATCGTTTGAGCAGTTACCTTGGATGGCAAATACCGAACGAACAAGCAGGGTTTGTAAAAGGCAAAGGGACGAGGGAACAAATACTGAATATACGTCAACTCATTGAAAAATGTCGGGAGTTTCAAACTCCAGCCGTTCTTTGTTTTATAGACTATAAAAAAGCTTTTGACTTTGTGAACTGGGACTATCTGTGGAAAGTTCTACTGGACATGGGAGTCCCCATGCATCTTGTAAAGATAATACATAACTTGTATAATGATAACAATGCAGTAGTTCGAATCAATTCGCTAAACTCGACAAATTTTCGAGTACAACGTGGAGTAAGGCAAGGGTGTATATTATCTCCAGACCTATTTAATATATATGGAGAGTATATAATGCGTAGAGCACTGGATGGTTGGAAGGGTGGAGTGTCCATTGGTGGAAAAAAACTATCCAATCTTCGGTATGCGGATGACACAACGCTCATAGCTAATAATCATGAAGAAATGGCCGAACTGATCCGTCGTGTTGAGACAGAGAGTAATGTGCTTGGCCTCCAGATAAACCGCCCCAAAACAAAAATTATGATAATTGACCGTCACCAACAGCTGCAAAACAACAACTCAGCTTTAAACGGTATAGATGTGGTTGATAATTTTGTCTATCTGGGGTCACTCATATCTAACAACGGCGGCAGCGAATTGGAAATACGGCGCCGGATTACATTAGCAAAATCGGCAATGTCACAACTAACGAAGATTTGGAAGAATAGAGCCATTACAACTGCTGTCAAAATCCGTCTCGTGAAGAGTCTCGTTTTTTCTGTCTGCCTTTATGGTGTCGAGACGTGGACCATGAAGGCGGCGGATAGACGGAGAATCGATGCCTTCGAGATGTGGTCCTGGAGACGGCTACTGCGCGTGCCTTGGACCGACAAACGCACGAATGTGTCTATTCTTGAAGAATTGAAAATCAAGGATAGATTGTCAACAATATGCCTGAAACGTATATTGCAGTTCTTCGGCCACATTGCACGAAGAGGTGAGGAGAGCCTGGAGCGGTTGGTTGTGGTTGGTAGCGTCGAAGGCAGAAGAGCCAGAGGCAGATCCCCCGCACGCTGGACTGACCAAGTATCTGCAGCGACGGGCGCTTCCACGGTAGCAAGTCTTCGCCTGGCCGAATTTAGAACTGAATGGAGGCAGCTGGTTGACCGCACATCATAGTCACGATCCTCAGTGATGAGGGAACCGACAGCAATATATACACTATTGGGTTGCATCTATTGTTTTATTTTTTTGATTAGTTATTTTTTATAGGAGCTAGGAGCCGCCAAACATCAATAAAATCGCCTCTTTTTTACACCCACGAAAAGAGTCCAGCGTGCTTATTTAACGGTCGATTTAAAAAAAAATACGCGCATAGTTGCACAGAAAATAGAAAAACCGATGATGAATTTCTTTTTAAAAATTGGTCCAGTTTTGGAGGAGAAAATAGGAGAATACGAAACCTCGATTTTGTCAATTTAAAATACGTTTTATCTGGTCGAAGCGCAACTGTCGCATTCACTCAATATATATATTGATATATATTGTCGCATTCACTCAATATATACATTCACTCAATATATTTATCAAAGAAAGGAACGGCAACAAAATTAAGGTTTCGGGTGTACAGCTCTCTTAACCCTTTGGCTGCTACGAGGTTTTTCAATGTCCAAGCGAAAAATGCTAACATTTGTAATTATTTTGAAAAAAAATAAATATAATATTTTTTTTTACATACTTACTTCGCCGAACACTCGTAATTTTTATAATACTTTATATACGTTTTTAAGAAGCAGTCGTGAACTCGTGCTCTCTCTTTCTGTCTTGCTTTTACATGCGTGCGTGCGAAAGAGATACCTACATATATACACTAAATAAGTTTTGACGATTTTTTTCCGACGCTTTATTCTTTTCAATAATCTATTTTTAGATATCGATGTATCCTTACAACATGCGATATATTCGAAACAGGTAGCGGTCTTTCTCTCTTTCTTTCTTGGTTTTAATTGTGTACGTGTGAGCGAGACACACAAGGATGCGAAGTTTCTAATAATCAAATAATTTTTCAACATGTATCATAAACATTTTGTATGCATTTCAGTTGCATTTGATTGATTGCATGAATTCGTGACGTCTCGTGACCTATATAATTGAAAGCGGATTTCTATTGTTTTTTGCCATTTATTTTAACTCTGCAAAATGATATCGGACAGTGAAAGTGATGAAAGCGAAATAATAGCTCCTCGCCGAGGAACTCGACAAATCAGCAGCTCTACTGATTCTGAAAATGAATTTATCGACAATAATCAATTCCCAAGTAATAACTCCTTATATGACATTGACAACGAACCCGAAATTTACTTTGATGATGAACCCGAAATTGAAGAGCTTTTATTTAAAAAATTGATAAATATTTATAAAGCTTGGTTGAAAAATAAATATAAATACGTATATAAAAAAAATGTTTCGTGCCACTGATGCGCTGGTGGCTCAAAGAAAGTATTGAAATACGACAATTAATGACGTCAACAACGATCGTCGTAGCAATCTTCGCCGATTTCAAAACAACGATTTATCGTTGTTGTAGCAGTCAAAGGGTTAAGCTAGTGTTGTGCTCTTTGATAAAATAGTGTTATATGAATAAATATAATTATATAACAATAATTGTCGTCGTAATCGTTATCATAATCGAAATTGGAATTGAAATAGGAATCTGGAATCGGAACTGAAATAGAAATCAGGAATCGGAACTGAAATAGGAATTCGAATCGAAATCGAAAATAATTTTTTTTGAAAACTCTATACTTGTCTATGCACTGGCCAAACTCAAACAAACTCACATACATACATCCTTTCCGTTTTTATATTATGTTAAATTGAAAGTTGAGTTTTTTTTTGTTTTTAAGCTATTTTAAATTTTCAGTTTTTATTTAATCTGAAACCGTCACGATTTTAGGACGCATCAAATTTATAAGAAAAGATTTAATTAATTTATTAAATATTAATTTGGCTAGTGACAATAATATGTTAGTATTTAGATTTACCACATTATTATAGTTTTGATATTTGAAGAATTCCACATATAATAAAATATGAAATACATAAAAAAATTAAATGTATTTTATCATTATTTTATCTTTCGAGAATTCTCGAGAAATCATAAAATTTTCTCGAGAAATGAGAAATTAAAATAATTTTCTATAAAAACACTATACGTACATATATAATTAAATATTATACAAGTTTTATGGAAATTCAATTATGTAAATAAAAGTGGAAAGATTTTCCGACATTAAAAAATAATTTGGTGTCATGGATTGATTGTTTTGGACTGCAATTGTAGTCGAAAACAACATCAAAACAAATGTTATCGCTAAACCCAACTCACCCCTTATTGTGTTCATTTATCATGGTTTCATTTTGCGTCAAGCGCACTCGTTCCGCGACATTTTATTATTTTTAACCTTACATATCTTTTTTTTCTCGAAATGTGGATACGTTGAATTTTGTGATACTATATTAATGTTTTGAATTATCTTATTTTATTATACCGTTAATAACTAATTTTAAAATAACAGAAACACTAAACATAAATACTAACTACAATAAAGAATTTGTAAAAAGGCACTATTTTCACCGGAATATAGTACCTACATATGCATCTTAAATAAATTGTAAGCAATAAATAGATTTTAAAACAAAATATTTGAAACATAAATATTATCTTACGTGTGTGTAATTATTAAATCATTGAAATCGAAATATGTATCGACTTTTGTGATATATTTTCTTTGATAAATCACAATCAAAAGATATTCACGGTGAGCTTTATCAGCACATACATACATATGTACATATGTATGTAAGTCTCTCGTGTGATTTCTGGCTACGATATTAGAGACTTTATGGCAAAAATATGGGGAGGAAATCTTTCGATTTCGTTTTCGAGATAAAAAAATGATTAAATGCAAAATATGTACAAGTTGGTAAATAAAAACCTTCGAAATTTTGTACATATCTACAATCTACGTACATAAAAAATATGATTATAATTTCTAGTTCATTATTTTATAATATTACGAGTACTTGAGAGACACTGACGACACATCTAGAATTTTCCGATTGTATTGGACATACATATGATGTCATGACGAAACGTCCCACGACACAACGTCCCCAACAAAATTAATACGCGATATAATGTCTACGGACAAAATGATATCGCAAAATTATGTCTACGGACAAAATGACAACGGGACAAAATATGACGTTTATTTGTTCAAAAACGAATTATTTAACGAAAAAAAAAAGTCCAGTTATGGATCGTAGAAATTACATATGTTGCGTTATCCGTATACATTATGTGGCGTTATCATTTTTGTCTGTAGATATTATGTCGCGTATTCATTTTGTCGGGGACGTTGTGTCGTTCGCCGTTGTGTCCGGGGATATTTCTTCGTGGAACCGTACATACAATGTATAATAAATAGACAGAAACCTTAATTGTAGGCCAAGTCAGTCGCTGAAAAACAGTAGCGAATGGCTAAAGACTTGTTTGCCGATTTATTTGCAAACAAATCTTCACGCGAATGTGTACCGTAAATCATTTGCTTTTATGCGGGTAAAATCTTTCTAATTCCTTAGTCATATTTTCTCATTTTTATTCATGTACCTTAGATGCATTCTCATTGACACTTCTATCGTTCTCGCATATTACACGGATGGACCTATTGATTTTATCGAAAGACATTGTGATCGTCGTATTGGGAATCTATGTTAGATTTATGGTTGTTTTGAAGGTTATACGTAATTGATTGCGTATCGTGTATTGAGGATGATTAAAAGTTTCGGTAAGATGAAGAAGGGAAAAGTTTGTGCATCGACGATTTAGTGCAAGTAATCATTGGGCATCTGCTTTGTACGGAGGGCTATTTTCCCTTTTAGTATCGGTGTATTCCTTTTCGAGGTTGTAAACGACACAAATGACTAAGCGATTTTTGGAAAATTGGTGTTTTTAGCGTGTCGAGTGAAAAAATTAAATTCGAAAACTTAAAAAAGGTTTTTTTCATATAATACAATTTTTGTTTTTGAAAGAAACGGAGTTAATGAAAAAATGTATTATACTATGTATGTATGTATTGGTAAATACAAACATATTTATGTATGTATGTATGTAGATTGTAAGGAGTTATGCACGCGACTAGGGGTTCTATAGGTACCATGCAAAGGTACCCAAATGATTGATTGCAAAGCTTTAATGGTGAATGAAATATTACGAATGATAAGTATATATGTACGTTATAGTTTAGGGTTAGTTCAATATTTTTCAATTAATTATTCATAAACAAAACAAAACTCACGAATCACTAATATAATATTTGTAATAAAAAGTAAAAAAAAATCCAAATAAAGAAATAATTGATTAGATGAACCGTTATATTTGAAAGTAGCAGAAGTCCAATTTTCAGTTCCAAAAACACTATTTCTATTTGACTTAATTCACAAATTGTAATCACTTATTTAATACGTCCAGAATATCGGAAAAGCAAAATAAACGTATTATAGGCCACTAGCATTGTTGACCGGAAAACATTATATTTAATGTTTTGCAAAATATCATGCCTCTTTCGAATATAACGGCTCATATGTTTAAGGACAGAACTGGATATTATCTACGTATAAAAAATAACGACACGAAATCAAAATTTGAACAGGAATGGCATAAATGCATTAATAAATCATAAAAAGAGCACCAAATTAATTTGAAGTTGCATATAATAATAAACTAGCAGCATAGATCAGTGGTTAGCGTGTAGTGCTTTCAACTATTTGGTCAAGGGTTCAATGCCTGGCCCGGTACTGCTGGTCAGATCTTGGATGTGTGACTCCAGATCGATCGTTTCCTATCAGAGTTTGCCAATTTATCTTATTTCATTGAAACGGTTCCAACAAATTGGCAACCTTGTCCTATTTTCCTCAAAATTCGAGTTTTCAGCATATCGAATTTACTGATTTATAAAATGTTGCAAATTTGTCAATGGATGGCTATATGATTGTTAATCCATGTTTGTAATTGGCCTTGAATAATACTTATGTACAATATTTGACCATATATGTCGTGTAAAATAAAATAAATTGGTGTATACCTGTATAAATAATACTATCAGTTAATAAATAATAATATGAGGGGTCATTGTTTCAATCCCTGGCCTGGTGTTGCTGACCAGACCATAGATATATATGATTCCAGGTTGATCGTTTCCTATAGGGGTTTGCCAATTTATCAGATTTCATTGTTGAAACAGTTCAAATATAAATTGAAAAAAAAGTGTGTAAAAAGACACAATAGAATGTTTCTACTCTGTATAATATTTACTGTACATACATATAATATTGAATAGTTTTGGGTTATAAAAATTGCATAGCTTCAGGCGTAACTATAATATTTTGTTACACCTACACACATATTTCGGGTCTACCTCACGGCACCGAAAGTGAAAAGGTCGAAAAAGCAAATATCGGAAGGCAAAGATCAAAAATTGAAAGATCTAAGTCGAAAGATAAAAAAAGGGTGCATGGTAAACGATACTATGTATATATAATATATGTATATGAGTGGCATGCGGTGAAATTATCTCTCTTTTTGTTATACAGCCTTGTTTAATGTGCGCGCGCAGAATACGGAAGGAAAAGCCTGTTGCTGTTGTTCCTGTTGTATCCTGTTCGCGCAAATTAAGTGAGGATGTACGACGGTAGGGGAGAGAGACTTTTACCGCACGCCACTGATATATATATATATATATATATATATATATATATATATATATATATATATATATACATATATATATATATATATATATATATATATATATATATATATATATATATATATATATATATATATATATATATACTAACCGTTTTTCATATGTATGTATGGTAAACGAACATTTTAGACTTTTTTATGGTCACCCACATATTTCACACTAAGAATAAATACTATTATGTGAATAGTAGTTTCAGAATATCAAGGGTTTTTTCGTAGCATATCACGTTTTCCAGTCCATAAATTGCGATTAAGGCTAAAGAGATTTTTCATTAAATTACATGTAATGTTTATGACTTTTATTATACTTTTTGTGACGACTTTTAATACCGACTAATGGCTTTTATAAAATAAGTACATACTTTAACAATTCAGTTTTATGTGCTTTTACTAGTTTCTTCTTTTTGGAAACATTTTTATCTCAATATAAAACTTAAATAAAAGTAAATGAAAAATCTTTTATATAAATAAGATAAATTATTTATCCAATGAAATACACTGAATGATTTGAGCTTTGTTGAGATGGTTAAATAAATTTGCACACTTCACTTAATAATTTTTGTAGGTGTACTCACTTGAACATCTTTGGTGAAGTGGTTGTTGCAGTAAATGTGCACTGCTGAGAACTCTCTGACAGTGTCGAACTCGAATGTAATATAGAGAGGATCTATCCTAGAATCATTGCGCCATCCTACCCATCCAGGACCCCAAGGGTCGGGGGCAGCATGTCCATCCGTTAACAACCCTAGCCCTCGTCGAAGCTCTACATCCCAATGTCCATCATAAGTGACGTCGAAAAACTCACGACCACCTCCTCGTTTATCCCCCTGTGGCATTGAATACGACACCACACCGTCTGAAACACAATATTAAATTAATTTTTTTAATCAAATATATTGACTATGAATAAATTTAATTTAAATCATTTACATATGCTATTACATAAAGGCGGCGAAGTGTCAGGCAATAAATGTTTTCATTACAAAATAGAATATAAATACATAAACTTGTGTTGTTCCTATGTATGTATGTGAAATCGTACCTCCAATACTAAGTACTTCAAAATAAATCACATCAATTCATTACAAAATTAAAAATATTACACTTCCAAAATTGAATTGATAGTTGTAAATGTTATTAAAAAATATGATATACTTATTAACCCTTTGAATGTTGATCGGTGTTTTGCCAACAAGTCCATGGGCGTGAAAAACGCTGATAGGCGTTGTATTTTGAGCATGTATAAAGTAAACAAGAATACTACCCGCTAAGCATTTCGAGGTAGCATTGAAAAAAAATGCATTGAACATGGGTCGTGTAATCCGTGTTATTCATTTGTCAACGTTTGTTTATAAAGACTGGTTTACACCGTAATTTCTGAATTTGTAACCATAGCAGAATTTCCTAATGGAAATCTCTAACTGCTTCGTATTTTAGATTATGGCTTGGCATTTAGATTGTGAGCATTACGTTTTAACAGCAATGAAGAAAATGGAACTAGTTTTGAAAAAAACATTTCTTAATAGACTTCTTTTGTTTATTTTATATTGTTGCAAGATATATTAGAGAGTGTAAGCACAGCTTTAAAAAACTCGAAATCTTCGGCGGTAGTTATCTAGGGTTTATTTGGATTAGCTAAATTTTTTACTAGGCTTTTCTATGTTTTTACTGGCCTCTGCTTACTTACACTTACGATTTTTATACCTGCTTTCTATTGGATTTCTAAATAATTCTAGTTGGAAATTTTGGCGAAATTTTCAGCGTGGTGGGCTTTCAACAGAAAAGACGTCAGCACTCAAAGGGTTAACAATAACTAAACTAACAAATTATTGAAAGATCCTGGTGATCAACAAAAAGTCTCTACTCATCAGATATAAAACACAGATTAACGAAGCATAATTTGTTTTCGATTATCAATTATAAAGAGTGTTTAAATAACATGATAATAATTGTAAATTGTATTTTGAGCTTCTATGGAACCCTTCAAAAATAATAACATTAAAAGGGAAACATTATTAGTACTAACAATAATAAAAAGTGTGAACTAGAAAACGGCCACTGGACCATTAAATAAGAAAATTAAATAAAAAATAGTTGCATACCATTTCTGTAGCATCCATAAAGTTCCACTCTCATGCAAACGGTCCTGCGGTGGTAGCTATACGGTAGAAAGCGCACTTTAGATGCCCAAAATGGTGGGTCTAGCTCCTTTTTGGACTCCAAGTAAGTGTTGGTATTGCCAGTGATAACCTGCAAAGAGTAAAAATTAATATTTAATAAAAATTTTCAACACCGTTATATATGTATGTATGTGTATATTAATTATATAATGAAATACGGTTGCATCTGGTTCAAATGTGAAATTAAACAGGGGTTATTTCAGTCGAGTACACTTCAGCATTCAAAGTGAAAACAGCCACAAAGGCAGCTACAATTATTTTTTCATTAAAATACCGCACCGGTGATTCAATTAAAAAGTTGAAAACATTTTGAGTATCTGCCTCGTAATATTTGTTATATAGGGAAAATGTATGAAAAATAATGCGTTGTATGTATGACACATATGTATGTATGTATTATCAAATGGAGCATATTTTATTCAGCTGCTAGTAAAAAGTAGATAAATTTATTGATTATAAGAACAAAGCGTTTTATTTCCATCGAAATGATTTAATTCGTCAAATTATTAAATATTCAGTTAACGAGCTTTGTTCCAACGTTTACGACATAATGCGTGTATTATTAATCAATCAAGATACGGTTCAAAACATAATTCAAAAAGTATTATATTATTCCCCTATTTTATATCTGACATATAATTTTGGAGAACTCGCAGCTGGAGAACGAAATTAATCAAAGCGATTAAAATCATGTTAAATCCAACATCGATGTTGGAAATAACAATTTGATTGTTCAAGTTTTAATAAATAAATTGTTACTAGAAGTATTTCGTGCAGTGGATTTGAAAATTAAAAAAAAAATTATATAAAAAGTATATACTATGTATGTATATGTATCAGTATAATATGTATCACAGATTAGTTTTAGAGTTTAAGAAAAATATAAATTGCAAATTTAATTGTTTATTTTTTATTTTTATTTATCTCGTTGAAAATTCAGAAAATGGTTTTTGTTAATATTCCCAATTTTTTTACAATAAAAAAACCATTAAATGTCGATTATGATAAGTTTTGACAAATTAACGAGAATTACAGGTTACATCCATTTATACACGACATCTATGGTCAACATATTACATACATAAGTATTATTCTAGGTCAATTACAAAAATCGATCACCAAACATTTCAATTATCATAGAGACATCTATGGACAAATTTTTGCAGCATTTTTAACAAATTATGAGATGTTGTAAACTCAAATTTGATGTACAAAAGCGATGCACATATGTACATATTCCCAGAAATATTTTTCACGGTATGTATGAATGAGCGTGCACGCTCAAGCGCTCCATTGATTTTTTATTATCCTAGTCGTGATTAGAGAAGATCATAAATTAAAAAAGATAATAAAAAAGGAGTCACGCAAATTCAGTAAAATAACGAACGCATTGTTGTTTAAGGAAAGTGAGACAACTTTCATGATGTCGTTTTGGACTATAGAAAAACTATAAAAATTCATTAAAAATGCTAGGGGCATTTTTCTTCCAATCCTCCACCTGTACGTAAATCCGCCACTGTTTGTACTTTAATATTCAAATGGCCTGAGTAATAATCGTTTATTAAATTTTATATACACGAAATATTATAGTATCTACATACATATGTAGTATATGTAGGACACGGTATTTATAATTCGAGGAAACTCTAATATGTATATAAAATGAAAGGAACGACGATCGCGTGACATCTCGATGGGACACTTCGTTGTCGGTGTTCGGTTAACATTGAAGCGTTTTAACACCAATTTTCATATTAATAACTCGAAATAATTCAAACAAACAACCCGTCATTAGGAACGCCTAATAGCTGGGTTGGTGTTGCGTTTCAACGCTCCTAATTATCTTGTACACACTAGTACATACATACATACATACATACATACACACATATTATACACATGGAAGTATATTATGATTATATATGTACATACATACGTTCAACAAGCGGTCATTTTTTTACACGGCAATTATCAAACTACATGTATGTATGTACTATATAATTTTAAATGTATATCTTCGGAAAATTGTTAAAAATTAAGCAATGTGACACAAGGGCTCACGAGGAAAATAAAGGGTTAGAGGGTTAGGTTAAAGGTTAGTTAGTTATATCGTTCACCGACATTTCATTCACTGGCATTTCGTTCACCGATATCGCGTTCGCAAATTTGTTTCACCGATATCTCGACCGTTGGTTCACAGACATGTCGTTCGCAGACATTTCGTTAACCGATATTCCGTTCACAAAAATAAAATTACTCAGTTCGCGGGGCTCTTTATTGAATCATTTTTTCCATAGTTAAATTATTATTTCTTGAAAAAAATAGATAAGATAAAAAAGAAATGATAAAAATAATCTAAAATATAATTTCGAAAGAAACTTTGAAAGTAAGTATCTAAGAAAATTTGTAATGTTGGTTGGGAACTTCGTAAACAAAACAAAGTTTCAATGACGACAATTCAATTGGTTGAATATTATATTTTTTTCGATTCAAATAAATTTAATAAACAAACAAATTAATATTTACTATTAGATTCGCCATGTTTACGCTGATTATATTACAAATACTGAGCGAAGCCGGGTAAAACAACTAGTAATAAATAAATGAATGTCTAAAAATATTACTACGAATGGATAAAACCAACGGTATAGCTCAGTGGTTGCGTTAATGCTAACCACCGAGAGGTCCCGGGTTTGGCCTATGGTTTGATCTAGAATGAAAATAATTTATTCGGAGTATTTCCGCAATGCAGCTGGCCAGGCTGGGATATTTGTATCCTATTAGAGTTTTCTTACTTTTTATTCCTAAGTTTCTTCCTACGGCAGATCAACTGTAATTTAAAATTTATAATCTATAAATTTATATATGTATGTACAAGTTGAAAACCAAAAGTGTCACTTTGGGGCAACCTGTAATGGCAACCATGTAAAAAACGGAAAATTAACGCACATGGCAAAATCACACAAACGATATAGCTAAAAACTTAAAAGACAATCTTTTGTTTTATTAAAAAGTTCATTTTTTATAAATTTAGATTTTTTAAAAATGTATACAGGAATTTTAAGAAAAAATAAAAATCTTTCATTTCATTAGAAATAATGAAGATGGCGCCATTGATGAAGTTTTTATTTTAAATTGACATTTTTCTATTTAAAACAAAAACTGATTGTATGCATAACAATTCTTTTATCAATCTATAATATGTATGTATAATGCAATCAAACATACACGGGATTGGTTCAGAAAAAAAGGTATAAAAACGTAAGAAAAGAAGAAAATTAAAATGTAAGAGGTCGCTACATTCAGTATCATGTATTCTTACAATTTCATTATTTTCTATTCACTACTTAGTATTATTCCGTTTTATTGTGAAACAGATCTGGCGTGTTATAGTAAGGCTGAATTTACCTAATTCATAAAATAAGCAACGGAAAAATCGTCATAACATGTATTCCAATCCTGGGTCACCGCACCGAATGTTAAAAAATCGAAAATGTTCGTTTACCATGCATATATATGAAAAACGGTTAGTATATACATATATCAGTGGCGTGCGGTAAAACTCTCTCTCCCCCCCCCATCGTAAATCCTCGCTTAATTTGCGCGAGCAGGATACAAGAGGAACAGGCTTTTCCTCCCGTATCCTGCGCGTGCACATTAAACAAGGCTGTATGACAAAAAGAGAGATAATTTCCCCGCATGCCACTGATATATGTATATTATATATACATAGTACCGTTTACATTGCACCCTTTTTTTATCTTTCGATTTTCGATCTTTGCCTTCCGATATTTGCTTTTTCGATCTCTTGACTTTTTACAAACCTCGTTTACGATTCACACTAAAACGACTTTTCTATATCTCTTATATCTTATCCGATCGTTTTCATACATTGCCATATTGCTCATTTTGGTCATCAATATAAGTAAACGGATCCTCCGCCATTACGATGGTGCAAAAATATCGTGTAAGACGCGTTTGAAATCTGCCCGGCGAGATAGTCGTTGACGTTTATTCACCGTTTGTTTAGCCTATTCTCACTTTTCGCCATGTCAGATTTCAATTGTTTAAACGCCTATAACTTTTTCTTTTTTCACTCTATATTTTATAAAATTTGCTTTATATGTAGGTTCTCGTTATCTCTAATATATAAATATTTATAGTTTTAACTCTCATATGTATATATATAAATTTCAAATTTGGCGTATAGCTTCGTGCAATGGCACATACCCGCCATAGAGGTAGCTACTCGTAGGTACACTGATCTAATTCGTCACCGAGTCAAAGCGAAAATATTTTTCACGCTGTCATAAATGGTTAAACGTTTCAAAAGTGCAAAATGTAATCACCTCAATTCGCAAGACGTGCGATAATCGTCGTATCCCGAGACGACCGATTACGAGCAATTGCCCCGCCAGTGCGCTCTGTTATTAAACACACAAAGAGGCCACGAGCTAATAACAGCTCTCGCCAAATATCAATTAATTATTGCCGCCGCACCGGTGAGCGAAGGGTTAATCGTAAGACAAGCGGCACGTACAGGCTCAAATGCACCATTTGGAAAAAAAAACACTTACATATGTACATACATATGTTTGAATGTTCATGTACAATATGTTTCCCTTTTTATTATATTTTGCAATGTATTGTCATTGTGCGGATTTAAAACTACCAGAAGACCAATTCGCTTTCGGCGAGAAATGGGTTAAAATTAAATTACGCATCGTAAGATCTTCGAGAGCACGTCCGTAAAGCGATTAAATTAATTTACACATCGTCTCCCCGCTGAGACAAGATTTATATTGTACGAGACTGCAAATATTATATACATAACTACGAGACATTAACGGTTTCATAACCGTTCCGAGTTTACGATTCTATAAATTAAATAAAAAACATTATCACATTTACATTGAATATGTTAAAAATATTTTTTATGTAAATTGTAAATTATATATTTATTTATATATAACCAGCAGCGTGACCTAGTGGTTAGCATCTTATGCTTTCGTGCAGAGTGTCACGGCTTCGATTCCCACTAGAGTCCCGTTGTAGGCCAGACTTTGGTTTGTGACTCTAGGTCAATTTTTCTGATTTTCATTGAAACGGTTCCTGTAAAAACTGGCATTCCTCCCCAATTTCCCTCGCAAGCCTTGAGTTGTTCAGTGTCTCATGCTTCACTGATTATATACAAAAATGCTGCAAAAAATTCTCCATAGATGTCTCTGTGGATGATTAATGTACAAAAATATTCGTACTGTATAAAATGCTTATTGAGCGTATTATATAATTAAAAATGTTAATTTGCAATGTTTGACCAATATGTAGATGTCGTCTACAAAAATGTAAAAAGTATATAACGGTTATGTATTGTATGTATGTAATTTGATATATGTTTCTTAATCTGTATAATAAACTCGTTGCTTTGGGTGCAATCTGTTAGACACGTGATTAATTGAATAAAATAAAAATAAAATGAGTTGTTATTTCAATAAATCGAACGATTTATCAGAAAAAAAAACAATCGAAATTTATTACACAAAATTTCCAGCAGCATAGCACGGCGGTTGCGTTAATGCTAACCACCGAGAGGTTGTCGGGTTCGATCACGTGGATTGACCTTGATTGAAAATAATTTATTCCGAGTATTGTCTGTAGTGGTGCTGGTCATACTTGAATATTTGTGACAATTTATCTAATTTCATCGTTGAAACGGTTCCTCACCAAAATTGGCAATCAACCTACGCACTATTTGATTATGATTCCAAAATTTATAATCCATAAAATTTAAATATGTACAAGTTTAATACCATAGATGTCACTCAGGGGCAATCCGATAACGGCATCGTACGAAAATATAAAATTGGCTCTATTGGCTATGCCTTCTTTTCCAAATTATAAATAAATAAATAAATTCAAAATATAAGAAAAATATGAAAAACTCATTATTACGATAGAATGAATTTCAATTAAATATATGAGAGTCTATTATGTTACATTATTAAACTTTTCTCGCGGCAGATATACACTGATAATTATTTATTGAGAGTTTTTATGGGGGTGGAGGGGGTGTAACGTTATATAAAATTAAAGAAAAAAAAAACACAAAGAAATTCATTGAATTTGTTCTAATCTCCCAATCGTGTTAGAAATCTTACAAGTGGCGTGCGCGCTTTGTATAATACGTATGTAATAATAAAATATTTAAGCGTAATTTTTCAGTAATCTCATGCGAAAATCGAGCACATTAAATGAGAGTATTTTAAGCGCTTATGGTTCTCTATAGAATATATTACGTAAAATTTCGATATCGCGAGGTCGTATCTGCACGAAATATTTAATAATAATTAATGTGATTTATTCATTTTATACGCCGCTGAGGGATTTATTTTTAACGTATGCGGTAAATCAATCTCGTGAACTGGGATTTATTCGATAAATTGTGTTCAATCTATGAAAATTTGGTACATATGAAGATTTTTGGTGAATCGAACAGGTGAGAAGACATCAGATTTTGACCCTTTGAAAGTGGCGTGAGCTTTGTATGAAAGTATCGATTCGACAGAGCTTAAGAATAGGGGTGAGAAAGTAATTATTCCGCTCATTTCTCAACTAGACTTACAGTAGAGGGGAAATATTATATTATAACTAATTTCGTACCTGTATAGTCTACGTATGGTTAAGAGACAGAGAGAGAGAGAGAGAGAGAGAGAAACGGAAACTTTTGTATTTTTTTGGTTCGTTACAATTTAAAAACATACTTTTGCAATTTGGCGAAGCAAAATGTATGTATGTACTATGTATGTTTACCCTGGTTTGTAACGGGAATTATAACAACGTTTATGAACATACTAGTTTAATTGACAAAGGAACGAAATATTCTCAATCTTCTGTGTATGTAAGCTTCCCCGGGTTGTAATATCTTTAAAACAAGCGGAATAGCAACGTTACAATGCGGTTTCCATTGGATTTTCCTTTTAAATAATTGGCTTCTCAAAGGTTTTGACGGCTAAAAGTTTCATGCGACACCTGGTGAGTCTATTTGAAGATAACTTTAACGTTTGCACTTACTATAAAACCAATAGTTCGTGTATGAAAAAACCAGTGTATTCATGAACGTACTGGAGTGAACGCTGGGACTGTAACATGTACACCAAAATTAAAAAAAGATAAAACCAGCAGCGTGACTCGGTGGTTGCGTTGATATTAAGTACCGAGAGGTCACCAGGTTCGATCCCGTAAGCTGACCTCGATTGAAAAGAATGTATTCTGAGTATAATCTTAAATGCTGCTGGTCAGACATGGATATTTGTGACTCCAAGTCGATCGTTGCCTATCTGAGTTTGCCAAATTATATGATTTCATTGTTGAAACAGCTCGTCCATCAAATTGGCTAAAACCAACCTACCCACTATGTCACCACTATTTGAATATGATTTCAAAAAAATTGTATTTATAAAATAGATGTCTTGCTAATTCTAATATAATATTTGTATTATGCTAATAAATATGTATTCTTATATATATATTATTTGTATTATGCTTATATGTCTGGTCACGGTGACGCGTTAGGGCGAAATTACACAGCGCGGTATGTGGGATGTAGTCTATATTTTTTTAGATAGTTTTAAACATACAGAAAAATATGGTATACGTGGTCACATATGTACGTGGTATCATGTGGTACTTTTCAAAACGAAACCGTCTTTTCAAAACGAAACATTGGAGCAGTTTCGTTGAAATTCTATACTATTGTTTATCCTTGCTTGACAGTGATATATACCAAAACGACTCTTTGGACCATTTTCGGTAAAAATTTACTATGTATGGTACCACATGATACCACGTATGTGGTACACCATATTTTATCTGTATATTTAAAACTATCTAAAAAAAACGTCCCACATACCGCGTTGTGTGATTTGGCCCTTAAAGTATTCGGTTATGTCACATTGGCAAAAAGTATGTGAATAAAAAAAATAAAATTAGATATTAACAAGAAAAATAATTAATAAAATTTATCTAAGATGTATTGTTAACATAATATATGTACAATAAAAAGCATTGAAAAAAATGACATTAATATTTCTGTGAATACATTTTTTTTATATTTTACTATTATAGAAAAATTTATTGGTTTTCTCAAACTTTTCCTTTTCATGAGACCCACCTACTTACTACACGCTAGTTATAAATCCATTCGTTTCCGACACTGTTTACGTTCAAAAGAGAGTGAAAAAAAATGCTCACGTAGGTATAAATGTCGAGCGTGTGGCCAAACCGTTTGGTTTTGTAGTATTTTTTAGCGTTTGGTCGGAAAATGCAGGGGTCGAGAGGGGAGGGGGGAGGGGGGGGTGTTTGGCTATTTTTCCCGGTTTTCCCCGTACGCACCCTTGTTTTCCACCGTTTCGTGGCACGACACAATTAATATCACAATAAAATAAAACGGCTCAACTCGGCCATGCATTCAATGCATACATCACATGCATATTGTATGCACGAACGAACCCTAGGTGCCCAATACAGTCACGCTACTTTATAAAAACCCACACATACACGGGGGAGAGTGAAGGTTGATTGTGAAAAGTTGGAAAACGTGCGGTTTTTCAACTAAATTAAAACTTGCATTTTATATATGTATATCTACATTTTCTCCGAGGAAACTTATGGCCTTTTCGCCTCGCGGTTATTGCAATTCTCACTTTAGGCGTAAGATACATATTACGACGTGCGAGTTATGTTCAATTTGAACCCCCCCCCCCTCAGCCTCCTTCCCATTTGCCGATTTTCTTACCTTCGCCTTCGTCTCGGCGTATTTGATTTGCGAGAAATAAGAAGAAATGAAATTTAACTATGCCAGTATTTCAATTTTAACAGTAGCGACGTTCTATAGAAAACGGTACAAAAAACTCGTAGAAAATTGGAGAAATTTTCATTAATAGTATTCAAAATGATATTTTATTATTAAAAAAAAGCATATTTTTGTTTTATATGTTTATGACATATCATATTTTTAAAAAATAATATCCGTTTCGTTAAATTGGAATGCAGAATATTTTTATTTCGTGTATTTTATCTCAGTAAATGGAAAGTAATTTGTACCCTTAAAAAGTCAGTATAACCAAATTTTATAAATATGTATGTATACACTTTTGACAATTATTGATACACAAAGAGTGTTAATATAGTACATGTATTTAATTTCTATTTATTTAAAATCATGTAAAATACGTCTTCGTGAAATGAAATTGCTTAAATTCTTTTTGAATTCTTTTAAGTGCGAACTTGTTAAAATTACATAAATATATGAATAAATTCATACCATTCGTATTACATAAATATATTAATAAATTATTATTATTCTAGAAAATTAGATTTTTTTTACACTGACCCAAGCTTTCACACTCCTGTATACGTATTTGAAAGCCTTATCCTTTTTAATTTTTATTTATTTTATTTACAAGCTTTTTATAGTTTCACCGCATTTTGTGAGCTGATTTTAAACCACTTCCACTCTTCTGGTCGCATTGATATTTTACCGTCATACCGTCATACATCAAACGTCTTCGAAATGAAGCTAGAGACATTTTATCATTAGCGATATCATTAAAAAAACATCATAATTATCTGTCAGATCGACGTGATGACAGCCAGCTATCAAAACGCACCTTTCTACCAATTTAACAGTTACAAAGGTGAGAATACACTCAAAAGTGCGGCACGGCACGTCTAGATTGGACTCCAGGTGTGATCTTCATATCATTGATAATTCATACTGTCTTATTAGTTTGACAAGTTTTCCTACATTTCTTCAAATATGGGAATCACCGTTGTCGATCACTATCAAACCGATATCCATACAACGCGAAAATAGTTTTTGGAAAGGATCGCGATGTTATAGATCGGGTGTGCTAGCGTTTTTGCATGTGCAAAACTATCTAAAAAAACAACACATGCCGCTTATGTGTCTCTACCTTAACAGTTACTTTAAACACACCATATCATATAAAGTTTGTCTTACAGGCTTTTACACCTTCTCATATGCATCATTAAAAGATTATTTATTGTTAACAAAAAATCTTCTGCAATGATTTTTTTTTTACATAATGTAATAAAATCACCTGTACATACAATTATTTGTATCGTATTTGTTTTGATATTTTGTGTACACTTATGAAATATCTGTAGTGTATAACTGGAATTAATAAAACATCTTTATATATCCATGTATGTACATATGTATATAATCCCCGTATCACATATACAGCTTTAAGCAGGCACGTACAGTCCCTTCTTTGTACAATGCGTGTATACATATGTATATTATAATATATATTAAATATTAATGCATGATCTTAAGCGGTACGCCACTGTTAAGCTGCGTAGTCGCGTGGTCCATTAGTTACATTAATACATAACGTTACATTATATTACATATATGCACGTGTATGTATGCATAACGTGTGTACATATTATATATAGTGAAAAAATATATATTAAAAAAAAAAAAACAGTGGCGTAGCGTGATTGATGTGAACGTCATTTCATTTTGATACCACATCCCGAATATACAACCTCGGGGTTTTCGGTGGAAAACACGGGCGACAACCTCTACCGAATTAAACATTCTACCACTCCCATCCTCCCTCGCGACCCAGCCACCCTTTCCGTAATAATATTTTATATTTTTGTGGAACAAAAGCGGTCTCCCTTAGCCCGGGTGCTGATCGTTTCTGGCACGCGACTATTAAGCTAGGAGGAGAAGAGTGTGGGAGGGGGTCGAAATACCCGGACGTCTCGCTTAACGCGTCTAGCGCGCACCCCCGAATAACGTCACATTTCCGCTGCGACGATTTCGTTAATTTAAAAGACACATAAATTGTGTTACATATCACCAGTCACGAATGAACGATACGTGTGCGATTCTATTACATGCCGGTGTTTCATTTCAACGGGTCGTACTAAAAATAATTGATAATTGATCGAAAGAGTCGGATAAATATTTGATTTCTCTCTGCCACTGACATGGTTATGACTTATGGCGAAAAAAAAAATGGTTGAAATCTTAAAAAGAATAGCCCAACGACGCATTAAGCAGACAGACTAAGTTTTATATTGTACTTGTTGTTAGCTAACAGATTGCGCATGCGCATCGTCGGTATAACGTTTGAAAGACCAATCATTTGTATAAAATAGTCATTTTTTATACATTTACTAGCTGAACCCGGCATGCGTTGCAATGCCACAATACCGCATGCAATTCCCGTTCCCATTTGTCGGGAAAACGGGTTGTTTGTTTATTTTACCTAAGAACGCAGGTCGCGATACGAAAACATTTGAAATTATTGCGTTGCAATGACACTCATTCCCGTTTTTCTCGTTCCCTTTTCTGTTTATGGGCGATTTTTTTTCACAGTAATCTTCCCGGATATGCATACAACAAATCCTGAAAGTTTCATCGTAATCGTTTCAGTGGTTTAGGAGGCTATACGAGAAACACAGACAGACATTCAATTTTATACATATATATATACATAGATAGATTATTATATTATTATATAAGATAGAATATGTACAAACATATCAGTCGTTATAATTGAAAGTGGTATAAGTTCAACTTTCTTCATTTCGAGAAATATCTCGCAAAACATTAAATATAATGTTTTGCATTTAACAATATTTTAAATCATTGGTGGGCTGTAATTACGTTTATTCTGCTTTTCCGAGATTCTGGACATATCGAATTAAAATAAGTGATAACAATTTGTGAATTAAGTCTAACAGAAATGGTGTTTTTGGAAATGAATATTGGACTTCCGCCCCTTTCAAATATAACGTCTCATATGTATGTACATACATAATAGAATCAAGTACAATTCAATCTATTCCTATTACCTAATTCCAATGTTGAATGTTTTTTTTTAACTCTAATTTTTATTTTCTACTAGTGTTTTTTTCCGTTGACGTTCTTATTTCATTAAATATGTACTTCATCAAATATGTACTTCATCAAATATGTATTTCATCAAATATGTACATACGTATTTCATCAAATATGTACATACATATTTCATCAAATAATTGCGAGGTCTCAAAACCGCAGGAGACAAAGTCGCAAGATACAAAACCGCGCCAGAAAATGTGAAAAAAATAATATATCGATTTAATTTCGATTTTTTTTAGCGTGTTAGTGACGCCTTCATTTAGAAGTGGATGGTGAATGGCCGTAAATGATGATAAGGTATATAATTTATTTTTAAATTTTAAATATAATGGCACACATACCGATTACAAATACAATAAAACAGAAATAGAGTGAAATAAAAAAGATACAAAAAAAAAGAAAATATTTCTATTATAGTGAGCACCGCATGGAAGTTTGATTTATGAGATAATTGGACGTGTGAAGTTGTATTTCATTATACTAGGCATATTGAAATTAATGAAAACACATGAGTGGTTTTTTAATCACATATACACAATTGACATACATATTGATGAAAATCATAAAAGTATTTACTGATCAAACCTATAGATGAACTAATTTATTGTATATATGCAGGTACATAGTTACTGACCAAATTAAGATAATTACTGACCAAAACTTTAATTGATATACTTAATTTATGTATGAAATATAAACACAATACATATATGTATACAAATAAAGTAGACGTATTGTGAAATCCGTTTAGTTTTGTGCATCGGTCTGGTTTGAATCCGGAATTTCGGCAATTTGCAAAATATTTTTATCGCATCGCAACAAACCGCAGTCCGTGAAATTCGTCCGAGAATCATCGCAATTCTTTCGAGCAATTTAACAAGGCCGAAATTAGTTGCGCGTGCTTCGTTAATTAATCCACGCGCCCTGACTAACTCGAATATTAATTATTTTGGGGCTACCCCTGAAAACGAATCGAATTCCAAACGGACAAACTTCCAAGTGGTGGTATTTTATTTAAATTTTTCAATTTTCAACATTATTTCAGTTTGAAGCCTCTCAATTTATACACATAGAGGTGTGTTACAAATTGACTCTACATAAATCATCATCATCTGTATAATGTTGAGCCATCGAAAGACAGAGCTTGTATGCATTTGACGCGTAGAATTTATTATTTTCATATTTTCTGTCAATTTAATATTTCTATTTATTATTATCGTAGCGTTTATTACAAGAGTTGTAAGTGTCGAAATATACATAGCTGGAAGCGCTGTTTTTGCTCTTTGAGCGTGATTTCATTCGTCATGATCACTCGTATGAAACGAGCGGTCAAGTTGACTGGCACGCGAGCAAAAGGTCATATAGAATGTCAGCCCTTTGAAGGGAGGGCCTCTGAGGGAGGATCTGAGCGAAGGAACGGAGAGAGGTGTAGGTAGGGGTTGTGTGCGGTCGTAATGAATTCCAACGGGTCGAGATTCCCGGAATAATGAATTTAAATTTTAAATACCGGCCCACCGTTCCGGAATGCATTCTTCTATTTTCCATCCGGAATCTCATTTCTGCTTTTTCACTCGCGTTTTTGTTTTTGCTGCGCTCTTACTGTTATAATATATTTTCTCTTTGCCTTGCCGGCAATGTATTGCGCTCGAATGGGCGCCAGCTATGATACAGAATATTTGTATAAAATCTAATTCATAATAACTTATTTTTAAATATAATAAATGTATGCACGAGTTATTTTATCTTATACTCCATATAAGAGAGCCCCATATAGTTTGGTCGTTTTCAAAAGCCTACGTATAGGGTCTAAGTTATAGTACCATGAAGTAGTACATATGTACATATGTATATCAAATTCATTTTTAATAAAAAAATTAGATTTGTCATGCCGGAAAAACCAAAAAAAAAAAAATGAACATTTTTTATACTATATACGTATTGAATATATGAGCCTTTATATTTGAAAGTGGCAGAAGTCCAATTTTCATTTCCAAAAACACTATTTCTGTTTGACTTAATTCACAAATTGTTATTACTTATTTAATTCGGTATATTCAGAATCTCAGAAAAGCAGAATAAACGTATTACAGGCCGCCAGTATCTTTAAATATTATTAAACGGAAAACATTATATTTAATGTTTTGCGAAATATTTCTCAAAATGAAGAAAAATGGACTTATGCCTCTTTCAGCGACACGAAATCAAAATTTGAACATTACTACCGGCAAATCCTATCCGGCATGCAATAGTCATTGAACATAAGTTTCGTCTTATCTACGTTAATTTGTAATCCTACTTTCTCTGTACAGTTGTGTTAGTCTGTTAAGTAAGTCAGCAAGATCGCAAGAAATATCCTCGCATGGGTTATGGCATATTAAGTTATTAAATAAAAGAAATGGGTCGGTTTTGTATTCGATCCGCATGCGATCGTATTTTTTTCAAATACATTTTAATTTCATATTTATATTTAATTGTTTAATATGAAAAAAATGGTAAACACTACCTATCTACCTACCTACATATAAACAATATTAAAACACAAATTGAAAAATAAATAAATTACTTAAATAATTATTCAATAGATGGCGCTAAATGCTCAGAGATTTACTAGAGGAAACATTGGTAGCAAACAGTATACATATATATAGAATTTTTTTTTGATTTGTTATTATCGTGCCCCACAGGGATGTTTTGTATTTGCAGTTAGTTGTTATTTATTGGAACTGGCTGTAGGTGCAAGGCATTCCTTATGTTATATTTTGTATTTGATATTTTTACGTATCTGCTATTAAAATTGCTATTGTTTTTTATGATTATGTATAAATGTATTATTGTCTGTGTATATATGTACATATGTTTGTATATTTTTTTCTCTCTTTCCTTTTATAAGACATTCCCTTCTTTGTTGTTTTTTATAATTTTTAATTATTATTAGTTGTTTGTGTTTTGTTTTTGTTATGTCTAATTTCTTTAGTTATTATTTTGTTTATTTTCTTTTCTGTTATATTTTTGACCATTGTGGCACATTAAGAATTCCTGTAATGCTACAATGGTCCAAACTTTAAATAAATAAATAAATTATGTTCGTATTATATTCGTACGTTTTGTTGGTAGTGTTTTAACTGTGACGTATGTACATATGTCGAATCGAAACGACTATTATAGTACGGCGAGCGTTAACGCACACAGATACACCCACAGAATAGCAATATTTTATATATGATATCATCTGCGAATCAAAGATGATTCATATGTACATATGTATGTTTTATCCCAGTTTGAAATGAACTCACTCAATTGCATATAAGGAAATTAAACTGAATCGCTATAAACCTGCCTAAAATGAAAAAGGACCATTGATGCAAGTAAGGAGGTGTGGTGGCGGGCGGGAGGAGGGAGGGGTTACCATACTTATCAGAAGTTTTATCTGATATTCGCTGTTTTGAATTTGACGATTCGAAAGCGGGTGGGTTTACACGGTCGACCGCGAAGCAAATCGCCCGTTGAAAGACCTCTGTCGGCGATTACAAAGCGAAAGGTCGAATCAATTATACTCAGAGCCACTATCGTGGGGGGTGGGTGGTGAGTTGAGAGAGGGTGGTCGGACGGTCGGCGTGCTTTTGACATTCCAATTATAATATTTTGCGTGGCGGTCGTGTGTCTTGGTTACCTTACGCACAGGGGCTCCGGCATGTGGTGCAGACATACCGCACCGGGGCCCCCCGGAGCCTACGCCCCCCGGCCCCCATTCGCCCCAGTCCAACCCCCTTGGTAATTTGCATCGCTGCGATACAGAAGCCAGTGCAGGACTTTCGGTACGTACCGAGTACCTGTCTTGATGTACGATATGAATTAATGTCGGGGCTGGAATGTCTTATATGTACTAACTAACAAATCATATTATATGATCGAATTCAATTATGTCGTAAGGCATTCCCGAGGTGGTGATGCGTCTCACAGATTGTAAATACCTACAGTTTGTTTCTTATAGTGATGTTAGACTCTTTGTGCTCGCCGTATACAATACGAAAAATCAGTTCTTTGTATGGATGGGTGATGTTGTTTTATTTTATTTTATTTTACATGGATATATACCAGGAAGGCCTTACAGGTAGACTCCAATGCGCCTTCCTAGACAATTAATTACAAACATTGCAGAATTTTTATTACATACATAGTTGTATTTCGAAAAGCTGAAGAACACGAAATTAACAATAAATTCACTAATGAATTAATCCATAGAGACATCTATGGATTTAGACTTGTACATACATTTTTACATATTGTACATAATTCAAATTCAGATATTTGTGACAGCGGGTAGATATTTGTGATTTTGGCCAAATTTGATGAGGGAACCGTTTCAACAATGAAATCAGAAAAATTGGCTAACTCTGATAAGAAACGACCGACCTGGTCACAAACCAAGGTCTGGCCAGCAGCACTGACCATAACAAGTATGCTAACCATTAGTTCATGCTACTGGAATTAAAAATACAATCCTAATACGCCATTACTATAAATAGACTTCAACGCATTCGATTTGAAACAATTTAATAAATTGTACTGACCAATAAAATTTTGCATTAAGGATGAAAATAAATACTGATTTGGTTTATATGATCCTTTACTACAGTCGAACTGATCTAGCATGAGACTTACGTAAAATGTACGTGCAATCGCAATTAACCCCCCTCGACCCGCGATGGCCAATTACATTTCGTTTCAGTTTCGCATTGCCTTTTTGGTCAAAAATACAACATTGTTCGTGCGTATAGTGGTCGGTAGTATTTGACTTTTATTTTTTGTTAATTTTGAGTTCGTGTTTCGTATTTTGAAATATTTACATTAATAAAATTTTAATATGAAAAATTAAGTTGTTGATATTATTAATTTATTTATGGAATACGTATATATTTTATATTAATGGAAATTTATATTTTTTAGACGATAAAAGTAATAGTCAGCGTCGTGTTATGGACAGCAAAACTTACAGTAATATTGTTAAAGACCTTGCATGGAATTATATTTTAATAATATTATATAGTTGAATGAGAAATAATTAAAAAAATAAATAAAGAAATTATTTAAATTATTGCACGGATGCGACAGCATCCATCAGTTATCGTAAGTTGCACGCTACATAGAATTGTCTATATTTTGACTGATTAATTTATTATAGTAGATATAATGATGTATTGTTATTGCGGAGATTAGTAATAGCAAGTTTAGAATTAGCATTTTCATATTAAAAAAAAAGAATACAAAATATTTTCATTGATAATCTACAAAAAAATCGAATAAATAAATGAAAAAAAATTAAGCATCCCTGCTTAGAGCGTTTCCGAAACTGTGAGGCGTTAACAATATTTACGCGTCGTACATCGAGCGTTAAAGCGCGTGCATTTGAATTAATTAACGGCTCGATTTACGGCAACGACACGTGTGACTCGTACACACGAACACACATGCGTAGAGTGCATAATTAAATATAATTGGCTTGAGGGGTTTCCTTATTTTATTTAATTTTTTTTCCGACAAAACTTAACGACCGGTTAATCGGGGCATAAATTTGCCGGATAATCGGATAGACGCACGTATGACTTTTATAGAGATCGACGATGCGAGTTTGCGACTTGAGTCATTTGGACCTTTAATAAACCCGTGTTCTTTTGGACGTATTGCTACGAGCTTGTAATATATCGCAGTGTTGAAATCGTTAACCTTTTAAAGTTCGGTTTGCTTGTACCATAGATATAGAATATATGTATATTCTATATCTACTATATGACTTCTACTAATTGTGATCTCGTTCCAATTTATATACATACGTACATACACATGTATGAATTATGTATTATTAGTGAAAGATGGTGTTTGTCGCTTTTGACAGGTTCAACGCCACCGGTCGTATTTTTACTTGTTGTGTGAAGTATCACAAATTTGTCGACCGAAAATAAAACACTGAACGGATGAATTTCTATCCGTTGCGCTTCTGGATTTAGTTTGTCAAAGTTCGGAGTTCAAATATTTAAATCCGAAAGGTTCCAAAAATTCAAAATCTCTCAACAAGCAGATCATTATGACCAATAATATAATAATATACACATGTATGGCACAGTATAAGTGTTCACTCCTCTTCGTTCATGAACATACTAGTTTGTTTATATACGAACTATTGAAGTGCTGACAGTTAAAAGCTATCTTCAAATAAAGTCACCAGGTGTCATATGAAACTTTTAGCTGTCAAAACCTGTGAGCTGTCAAAACGCCAAGTATTTACAAGGTAAATCCTATGGAAACAGCATTCAACGTTGTTATAATTCCCGTTTCGACTAATATTTAAAATATTGCAACCCAGGCTAAGCCTATGTAAAGAATGCTTGTTTTGTAAAGTTTTTTTTTGCAAATTAGAAACGCTTTTTCGTGCAACTTACCGTGCGCTACGTTTATTTTACGGTAGTGAATTTGCCACCAAGATCGTGTGATTTAACGCCGTTGGATTATTTCCTGTGCGGTTATGTGAAGTCGCTAGTCTACACCGATAAACCAGAGATGATGGACGACTTGGAAGCCTTCGCCGCGTTATTGCCGATATACGGTCTCAGCTGCTTGAAAAAGTGGTCGAAAATTGGAATCCCAGATTGCACTTTATTTGGCCCAGCCTACATAAATGCTCGATATTAAATTTAAACACTATCGCATTTTCAAGTTTCGTTGCATTTTTTTCGGATTAGTGATTGGATTAAAAAAACTTCTATATACTATTTGAACACATACTTTTATTGGCAATGAAATATACATAATCATAAATATTTTACGATTAATATTTCGTTGATCCGCCTTTATTTTGTAAAACGGCAGCGATACGTCGCGGCATACTTAACATATAAGAAACAATGCAATGTTTTATTTCAACGTCACCATACCATACTTCTTTTATATTTTTTATAGGGGACTTTATCGGGACTGGGGAAATGACTTATTTTAACTTTTAAAAGCTTCCAGACACTTTCAATAGGATTAAGGTCTAGTGAATTGCCGGGCCAAGGAAGTAACGGGATATTATGGAAGGCCATGAAGCTTTTTTACTTTTTTGGTAGTGTAGCATGGTGTATTGTTTTGCATAAAATGTTATGCTGTACATATATAAAGTGAATTTTGGATTTGCCATGATGGATTTAGTGGAAAACTTGCGTTGTATAAAGGGAATGTTATTAAAAAAAAATATATCCAAAAATTTCAGTTCAGAATAAACACTAAACTGTAAGTTCTGCCGTTAGAATAGTTTTCTGACCATTGAAGGAGGACAGAAATAATTATAAATTTAAATGACAACTCCTTACGTCGAACAGCAGCCTTGTCAGGTAAATGCAATACAATGCCAAGTGACACTAGCGCCGGTGATACCAAATTTATAATGGTCAATTCATATTGAATTCAACTAAACGCACGTAAAATATTCAAATTTTGGTTCAAAAGGTTTCCTTTCATTTGAATAAGAAAAAGGTTTTGATTTATGCGAATTACATACATATGTACGTATACCCATTATTGTCGAAGGACTTGAACGCATTCGTTTCTTTTTTATATTCATAAACTGAAAACGTAACGCGGCAGTCGAGTCAACTAATAAACGTTTTAAATTCCTGTTTCAGAAGTTGACGTTGTTGAACCTCGTCCTCCGGTCAAAGAAAAGGTCGCAATAAATCTTTGGCCGCGTATCCTCCGAGGACTTGTTAGATTTATCGGTCCGAATTATATAAATAAATATACACGAACGAGCCAACAGACGGACAGACAGACGCTTCCATAGCGAACCACTCACACTTAGGTATACTCACAAAGGAATCGATCGGATTAACATTTGGTGGCTAAAAAAGATCCTCATTTACTGAAACAACAGTAAATTACAGAATTATATATGTATGTACATGTATACTTGTATGAGAGTGATTAAAAAATGCTCCTCTTTTATTTTAATAGCACCAAATTCTAGTCAATTGATAATGAATGGGTATGCATTCAACATAACTTCTTTATTGGCGACACTTTTTTAGGACAGTGATGTCAAATATAGAGAAAAGAACAAGCAGGACGAAAGAATTTTATGATACATAAGTATAATCTTCATATATTATTTAAAAAATGACTGTTTTGAAGAGTGGTCGAGTTATGGTCGTCGTTGCGACCGCCGAGAGCCAACCTCTCTGAAGACATAGGAATTTAAATTGACGTCGATGTTATGACAGCTCTCTGCTGGCGATAATTTCGACCAAAGACTACTATAAATACTCAGGGGAAGTGTCAAAGGAGGGTTAGAATACATCAAAGGACACCAGAAATATCGTGTCGGGAAATTGAACTCGGTGTTAGTTTTGGGTCAAAAATTTGTCGACATATCGATAGTTCGACAATCGAATCGATTATTTAGACACAGGTATAATTGTTTTAATTCAGTGGAATTTACGGTACATTTTTAATTCGGTTTTTAATCAAAATAGTGAAAGTCATTTAATTAAAAAATGTTTTTTGAGCTAAATAATTGCTATATTTGTGAGCTATAATTATGTATGTATTAAATGCTTCCCGTCATTATACATGTTTTTTATCATGTTCGAAAATTAAATATGTACGTCATAATGTTAATCTTGTTATAGGATATAGACAGATATTGCAATACTTAATTTTTGATGAGTTTGAATTGTTTTTGAAACTTCAAATATTGATTATTTCCATTATATATTATATTGCAGCAGTTCAGTCAATTTATAAATGAAGAATGGAATGAAATCTGAATGTAACTGAAGCTGAGTAAAAAAGCGAAATAAGAATAGCATTTTAATGAAACCAATTTTTAATGTTTTTTTTTTAATATAATGTTTTTAAAACAATTTTAAGGAAACCGATTGTGTTGAGATTAGGAATTGAAGTTTGTTTTACATATTTTTGAGAAATTATGAGGTTCATCGAAGATTCAAACATTTTATGATCGTTTTTTGGTTTTAAAAGATTTCGTCAGACGAAAAAATCGAAAGCAAGCTGATATGAGGCTTATAAAAAGTTCATTACTACTTCTATAAGTTTAAACGGCAAAAATGAGTTAATAGATAAATAAACGAATTGAATTCGTGCTCTTTAAGAAGCTTCCACAATCAAAGCCCATGAACTAAATACTGACATTTGTATGCCGTTCTGGCGACTTTAGCTTTACCATTATACTGTTCTTTAAGAAAATTATATATGCAACTGCAACTGAAAACTGTAACTAAATAAAGTTTATTGGAATCATGGTTCATTAGTACATATATCAATAAATCAACATTCATTATTTGCATTATAATGGTATAAGTGATTTTTTTTCAATATTCGAAGGACAAAGATCAAAGAAACTTTATGACACAGTGTAGCTTATACGGTGTTTTTTTACATTAAAAACTTTGAATTATTTAAAATTAATTTGGTATATGAAGAATGGGGTGGAGTGGCTACAATGCCCACCCCCCGTTGGGTATACCCCTGAATAAATATATTTTCGTATATGCATACACACGTATATTACACATGTGTATACATATTTTGATATTAATTTGGAAGTTTCTTTCATGCGCGTTTCGCGTTCTAATGCAACTTTGGCCGGATACGTTTCTTCCTTTGTTCATTGAGTAGATGAAGGAGGGAGATTGTGGGAGGGGGAGGCTATACCGGAAGGACGACGGAATTAATAAATCGCGTTTCCGTACGGAAAAAAAATCTCGTAACACTCATCAATCATAACGGAAGGGAAAGGTGGGTTGGCTCGCACGAAGGGCGAGTTGCTAGCAGGAGGTTCAAAATAAGGCGATAACTATCAGTCCTATGGGAATGACGAAAACTTCATCAAAAAGTTGTGTTTTCTCTCCGGAAAGGAGGTGGTTATTGTTTTATTTTGTTTTTTTTTTTTGTCGAAAAAACTTATTTTTCGAACATGGTAAAGTTGATCTAAACTTATACGTTCAAGAGCCGAGACTCGTGTATAAAATTTCAACACTTCTAATGAAACAAAGCTATTGAACATCAATGAAAATCAATTAATTATACAGTGTACATTAATATAATACAAAACCCTCATCCCGATCGGTTCATTCAATAGTTAAATTAATAAGCGTCCGAACATCATAAATCACGCCCGGTCAAAGATCAAATTTTCAATCGGGTTCAATTTTGCAAGATTACGCGGCAATTCATAGCTGGACAATATATAATTGGCGAGTGTAAATAAAAATCGCGCACAATTCGTCGTTTGATCGATGGCGATCTTTGATCTCGATCCGACATGATTGATGATAGGCGCATGATTTACACGTTAAAAAAAAAATCACGTGAACCACGCCTTGGCGTTGTGGAGAGTTAAAAAACAACATATTCGTAAATTAAATACTGGCATGATTTTTTTTTCAGAATGAGTCTGTGTCTATTGCGATGTTTCTCAATTTTTTTTTCACTACTCAACATGTTTTAAATGGAACATGTGATATTGTAATAATGGCAAATGCTAGTTTGCGAAAAAACTGTTTTAATAGATTGATTAATAGTTGTAGGGATGTGTTCGTGGCATAAAAATGAATTTCGATCGGATTGAATTTTTCCATCAAATAAATAAATTATCATTTTTATCAATTTCTAAAAGAATTGTTAACCACTTAATCGCCACGCGTTTGTAGAAACCGATTCGATTATTTTATTATATGTGTTTAGTTCCAATCCTTGACACCTACCTCTTGAATATGTCATAAACTAACGAAAAATATTGACTTTTTTTTCAATTTCACTAGTATCACAGGATATTTTTAGATGTCGCTGTGAAGAACCCAAAATTATTTTCTAGCCTTAAATATGAAGGAGCGCGTACCGGTGCGCTTATGACGATGAAGTGGTTAAAAACGTAAAGGAGGTAAGTAAAAAATATTTAATGATACCGAAAATACAAATTTAAAACATTGGTATCAAATAACTATTTTGAAATACAAATTATATACATATGTATATGTACAGTCAATTTTATTACAACGCACAAGATCTGTGTCACTACAAAACGGAAAAAGTAAGAAGAGAAAAGAAAAAGAATAAAATTATGAAAAAAAACATTTTTTTTCTCTTACATTTTCACTTTTTTTTCACGTCATTTTTCTGAACCGATCCAGCGCGTTACAATACAAATCAAACAAAAAGTACAGATTATATTATATTAGGTACGTTTTTGAGCTCTTTTTCCTATTATGCTGTACATTAACATGAGAATAATATAATACTATGATTACTAAAAAATTTAATTAAAATTGTAAAATAGAAAGTGATCAGTAGATCAGTAGCTATTAAAATAAATATAAGATGTATTGCGAACATAATTTAGTAATAATAAAAAGTATTTAAAAATCAAAAAAAAATAGTGGAAGAAAAATTGAACAAGAGTAAACTGCCACTTCCGGTTGAGGGTATTATTAGCTTCTAGATATGAAATTTCAGTTCAATAAACCAAAAGGTTTCTGATAAAAACATAAAAAAACCTCGATTCTCTAGAGTAAAAGTACTACTTCCGGTTCAGATAAAAATATTTAAAAAATATAAACTTATAAAGATTATTATTTCTATTCTATGTAAAATAATTTCAGTCCGATTCAGTTAGATAATTGCATTCAAAAACTTAAAAAAAGAGGACACTTATAAGGAGATGTACCATTTCTGGTCAACTTAAAAATTTGAAAAAAATTTAGGTCGTGTCCATAAGAATTTCAGTAACCGATACTAAGTTTCAGTTCGATAAGACTAACGGCGTTCAAAAAATCCCCGAAATACACAGACACACACATTTTTTCTAGATCATGAAAACGTGATCAGTAATCGATACTGAGTTCGAATCAGTCAAAATCTCGAGTTAGAATTTTCGCATGATCACAAAACTTCATCTATTGTTACTACGTATGTATGTATGTACATAGATAAAGTAAATATTATATTAGGCTAGGTTAGGTTATATTGAAAACAATAAAATTGAAATAATCACCCACTAACTGGGCTTATTACATTGACAAGAACATATGAAAATATCTTGCGTCATAAAATGAATAGCATTTCACACAGGCACAATTGAAATTTTATGACTTTTTTACGGATTTCCTATACACGTCCACCGGGTCATTATCATGGAGTGTCACACAGTTTGAAAAACACTACATGTACGTGTACATACTAGGTGGATACAGTCGTGAGCGGTGTGTATGAGCGTATGTATACGATTATGACAGTGTGACACTGAGTTACGGGTGAACATTTCGGGATGAGGCACCGGTAAAAATAACGCCATTCAAAAATAATGGTGAATGGTGTCCCGAGTCGTCGTGGAATTCCCGTGTACATTTTCGTGTGTTTATATACATATGTATGTATACCTTATTATATGTAAAATGTAGCGAGAGTGAAAGAAGGAAGGAGTCTTGCTGTGAGGGCCACTCGTGACGGTTTACCAGGGAGTGTATATCTCGTCTCGACAGTTCATCTCACTCATAATTTCGTTCTTTACACGAGGATAAATGTTCTTCGGAAACGTATTCAATGCAACATTAAATTATTCATGAAGGAATGTAAGGTTTTCTAATATTCTTATACGGGTGAATTATGTACGTATGTATGCCAGTACATAGGGTATGATTTTCAATTTGTCGTTTTATATCTGGCCTACTAAAACACTGAAATTTTATTAATAACGATTGTTATTTATTAGCATACTATAAATAAGCCTTTTATATGTTTAGGTATGTATGTATGTATATATTTATAATATGTCACAGTTCAAGTGTACATTTTGTTCGTTCATGAACAAATTTGGCTCGTTTGTGTATATGTATGTTACAGTCGAAGTGCATTTTCAGCTGTAATATATTCCAACTGGCGTTTTAGGTCACTCATATTCTAATACAATTCAACTAGTAAATTATTTCTCTACAAACGCAAATACGCTTTCAACAATGTGCACCAGATGTAATATAACAATTGAGTTTTGATAACTCTGATGTTTTACGAATGCGTTTGAATTTGACAATGCGTTAATATTTGCTAGGTACTACGAATAAATGAGTAACGTATTACGATAGTTCTAAGAATGTGGTCAAAATAAAAATGTAACTTTCCAACTCAAATTACAAGTCGAATGAGGTTTTCACGAAAACCTAGCCTCTCCATCTAACCTGGTACCAGCTTATAGTTGAACTGTATTTTCATTTGTAATATATTTTGACCAGTTGGAATTTAATTCACCATATGAATCAACTTAAGTGGGTTAAACGGAATATATTGTATCTAGTCAAAAAATATTACAACTGAAAATACACTTCAACTATAATGGTACATGGTATCAGGTTGGATATAGTATATTCTAACTAGTCAAAATATATTAGAATTGGAAGATACACTTCAACTGTAATATATACAAAAGAACAAACAAACGAACTAGTTTGTTTATGCACAAGCTATTAGGCATAAGTTCAAGTATTCTTAATTGTTTGTCCCATCCTTTATGTATGTAAATACATACATACGTATGCTAACCTTTCGTTGCAATATTACAAATTAGCGGAAACGGGAATTATAGCAACGAAACGGGAATTATAGAATTATAAAATTATTGGAATCAGTGGTGTCACCCCAATTTTGGAACAACGAGTGTCCAAAATTATTTTGAAAATATACACAAAAAAAATATATGTATATATGTACATATATACATTTTTTTCGTCCAAGGCACTAAATGAAAGTTCATAAAATTTTCAAGATTTGTATAATTATTGACAAAGATTATATGAATTTTTATATTAAATAACGGGTTTCCGGAAACTTTTGATTTTTAACAACGGGTTTCGGGAAACCCATGGAAACCATTAGGGTGACAACACTGGTTGTAATGTGATTTACCTATTATATATTTGGCATGTTGACATGTCAAAGGTTTTGAGAGCTCAAAAGTTTTGACAGCTAAAAGTTTAATGCGACACCTGGTGAGTCTATTTGAAGATTAGCACATAAGCTTTTGACTATTATCATTTTATCACTATTATCATAAACTAAAACCAATAGTTCTCGTATGAACAAACCGGAGTGAAAACTTGGACTGTAACAGATACATATGTATGTACATATGTATGCAGATGTGACTTCAATATTTGAGTTTACGTGTTCAGGTCTGAAAATCATGGTTTGAAAAGGTGTCACATTACGTTGTATTTGACAATTGTACATATGTAATTTTTTCTAATGACGCATATTTTTGAGAACACAAGAGTTTTTTCAGTAATTAGCCTCTGCATCGAATTATTTAAAAAATTTGAGTATTTTCTTCAGTATGCGAGCGAAATTTTCAAAACCAAAACCATTTTTTTATCAATTGTAAGAAAATATTTCTTAAATTTTAAGAAAACCGTCGCGTGTTGATTTTTCTGCCATGTATGGCACGCACGGCATGGGTTCGCCATCGCTGCTCTATAGACGTTCCATAATGGCTTTTTCAAAACATCATATAGTATTAGTTGTTACAAGAACCTACTTTTTAAATTATTTTCCTGAAAAGAACACATTTTACAGATTAGCAAACAAAGCGGTCAGTAATTTTGACCACAGAGTAGCTCTCTGGTTAAGTCATTGTTTACCAGTAGAGAGGTCGATGGTTCAAATCCCGCCCAGAATCGAGTAATTATTCGATTTATATGCGCTGCTGTCAATATTTGGATGATTATTAAATTCAGATCGACCGTCTCATTTTGAGTTTGCCAAATTATCTAACCTAATTGTTGTGACGGATCCAATAAAATCGGCATCTTTCTCGGAAATTCGTCGCAAATTGGTTAATTGTTAAATATAGTCACATTGTAGAAAGTTTGACCATAGGTGTCACTTTGGGGCAACTTGTCATGTCACGTATGGTAATTAATATGGTTACTGACCATTCAATATAAAAGTTTCTAATTCAACTGTAATAAGAAGAGGCCAGTAAAAATAATCTAAAATTTAATTACGGAAATACAGATAAATTAAAAAAAGACAAAAATGAGTCATGTATGTGGATTAAAAGAATTGAACTATACCAAGCAAAAAATAAAACATTCACATATTTATCAAGCTGTAACCAAAGCAGACAGTTGTAGATTACAATTTTTAAAAATAAATTCACGCGAAAAAGTGCGACATTTGATTGTTAACGTTCCAGGTATGGGTTTATGTAGGTATATATGCATATGTAAGTAAATTCTCGCATGTGCGGGAGGTCCTTTGTTACCGTCGCACCGGCGAACTTGCTCGCATTCAATTTGTTTATTTAGCGAGGGGAAAAACATCTTTTCGCCGTATAATTGCCTATAAATAAGGATACCCGCATTCAAACCCGTGCAAAAATATTGCAGATTGTGCTTTTGTGCGACGACGGCCGCGTAAAAATCGCACTTTTGTATCGCACACACACACACACACATCCAAATACACACAGGTGCAATAAAACCAAGATAATAAGATCTCGCAAGGTGTGTAGTATGCATGTCTACTCGAGCTTACATATTATACATAAATACTTTTTATTTGTCGAATCACACTCTTGATTCACAGCTTGATGTTTGTATGGTGAAAGCGTTATTTTCAAAAAATCGTAATTTTTTTCATGTTTCCTAGATTACTTTGAAAATAAAAGTCGTTGAGACCTTTATTAAGTATATAACACTAATCTGAATACAAAAAATTAAGAATTTCACGAAATATAAGAGGGCCAAAATGGTCTGTTTTGACTTAAGATCTAAAAAATTGTCATTTTGCTTTAAAATACATAGGTCATTTCGGCGTCTTTATTTTTAATAGAATTCGTATTTTTTTGGTTGTTTTTGTATTTGAATTAAAGGTATATATACCCAAGGAAGCTCTCAATGACATTTATTTTCAAAATAATCACAGGAATATGAAAAAATGACGACTTTTTTAAAATAACGCTTCCCCAATACAAAAACCCATTGCGAGTGCGGTGCGACTTTCTAGCGAAACGACGACTTCGATTTCTCGTTAATCAACCAAAACTTATGATAATCGACCCAAATAAACTTCAATTAGTGAATACTGAGTGTTTATTCTTTTTAACAGTTAAAATATAAAAAATTATATTCTCAACAACGAAATAAATGAAAAAACTAAATTTTTGTCGAGATAAACCGATTGGTTAGAGGCACAGGAGATTGTTTAAAAAACAATGTTTATTTAGCATTCCCTTGAAAAGACGAATGCTTTCCACTAGGTCCTTTGTGGGAAATTCAAAATATGAATTTTTCGTTCCGCCCTAATATACCTGTACACACATGTATGCCTGAAAGCTTGAGCTAATGGTGGGGGTGTGATGAGTTGCTATCTATTTTCAGAATCATCAATGTAGCTTGTTAGGTAATAAGGTGAAAGTAGAAAAAAAAATTAAATCGTGCAAGTTTGCACTTGAAAACGGCACACACCCTGTGTTTGTATACGTGAGGATGGGGCAGGTCGAAGTTGCGAATCTCAGCACTATTGTGCAAATGTTTACAGAAGGAGGGAGGCTTCATTGCTGCGGATGAGCACACACAGATAATGGGACCACTAGTTAAAATGCGACATTATCTTGACGGGACATTCGCCTGCCGTTAATGTTAAAAATTTGTACAATCGTAAATTGCCCTTGTGATATTTGCGCGGAACAATGTGGATAATGGAGAATAAAAGCTATACAGGTACATTGTCTATTGAAACATGGTTTTCAGGTGAGGTTATACCGGGTATATATGTACATATATACACACATATATATATATATATATATATATATATATATATATATATATATATATATATATATATATATATACATTTTAATATGCAAATTTCATTTGTGATCCATAGAATTTATCCGTTCCGTTTTATCCACCATATAAGTTATTCTTTTCAGACAACGAGCCGGATGTTGCATATCGATTGACAGGTCTAGATTTCAATGATTTAACACAGCATGCTATTAAATTACTTTCCAATTATGTTCTAATATAGAATTGCGGGCAATTTTACAATATTCTGAACATATCGAATTAAAAGAAGTGATAAACATTTGTGAAATAAGCCAAACAGACATAGTGTTTTTGGAATTAAAAATTGTACTTCCACCACTTTCAAATATGATGACTCATACATCTGACATGTGCTCCAGATATTGAGCGAGTTGGAACGGGTGGCGTCAGCGTCAGATGCGCTGCGCGGGAGCATACACACATACACACGTCGATGAAGACACACACACGTTCATTCATAATTTCGAAATTACCTTACAATATATTTAAATATAACATATAACTTTAATTCGTGTATCAATTCCTTTATGAAACCAACCGTTGAAATCAACGGGCACAACAATAATTCAAAAACCATTAATTCAAAAACACGTTGCTAACGGTGATAGTTTATTTACGACGATATTAACATCAAGTTACCGAAAAATTTAAATGGTTTTTAAAAACATTTGAAAACTACATACTATATACATTATTTGAAGACAGAACTGACCAGAAGAGTTTTGTGCTACCAATATATGCAAAGATCCTGTATCAAGACAGAGAAAATCACAAGATATGTTCATATATATATTTGAAGCCTTAAGGCGAAATCACACAGCATTGAATGTGGCGTATAGAAAAAATGTGACGTTCATGGCACGCATGCATGGCACGTTGTGGAACGCGTCGTCTCAAATCAACACTATTATCTATTTCGTTAAATATCTATGGTAGTATTTATCCTTGCTTGACAGTGATCTATAGTAAAACGACCCTGTGGACCATTTTCGGTAAAACAGTATCCTTGCTTGACAGTGATCGATAACGGTGTATCCCATAATATGGGTATGGGGACAATGAACGTCACATTTTTTCTATACGTTTAAAACTATCTAAAAAAAAAAAACCACGTGCCACTTTCACAGCTGTGTGATTTTGCCCTCAATTTGATGACGGCGATGATCATGATGGTCACGGGTTTCATCGATATGTGTATGTATGTATATATGCACGTACATATATGCATATTTACGTATTACGTTTAGCATATAATGTACGTATAATGTTTTCTTCGAACACACGAAACGGAATACGCATTTAAACCGTTTGATCGTCTTTGACGTTCAGCGTCAGAGATTTCCCAGCGGCCGCGGATGAATGATCGCTTCAATTTATTATGACTTTCGAGGGGAATTAGCGAATATTATACAATTAATTATTTCAGGGGTGCGCAACGGTGCTCCCGTCCGGTGATCAGTCACGCACGACAGGTAAACACCTTGACACTCCTTTATTCTCTTTATTAATGTCAGCCGATTAATATCGCCGAAGGGTGACCGGACGGACGGATGTGATATGCTTCAATTTGATTCAATGAGATTCAATTTTGGATATAACATGGAATTTTGTACGCTAAGATTGGCATACATTTTACATATGTACATATATTTTATTTATTTTTATTTTATTATAGCCAGCAGCATGGCTCGGCGGTTGCGTTGGTAATAAGCACCGAGAGGTCACCGGGTTCGATCCCATGAGCTGACCGCGATTGAAAATAATTTATTCTGAGTATAATCTTTACTGCTGCTGGTCAGACTTGAATATTTGTGACTCCAAGTCGATCGTTTCCTAACAGATTTTGGCAATTTTTCTGATTTGGCAAAAACCGTCCTACCCACTATGTCACCACTATTTGAAGACACTATTGTTTGTATGAAATAGATAGAAATGATGCATATAAAACATATTGAGAGCATACGTATTCCTATCAATTTGTTTAAGTGCAATAAAGCAAACATACGAATCAGGTACATTAAAAAATCCAAAATTCTTATTTTTATATCATTTAATACGTCACAAATTTTAACCAGAGTAGCTGGTTAGTGTTGTAAATAAAACTAGAGTGGAAAAGGTTTAACTCAGTCCGCAACATTGTATCAAAGTTATGCGAAAGATGTGTGAAGTTTTGTAGATGATTGTAATAAACGAGTCTATTTTCGATCTCAATGATGCTTACAAAGTAGATGTACCAGAAAAAGGTGATTTGTTTATTTGTTTTGAACATATTTTAAGATATGAAATCACAAAGTTTGATTATAATTTTAGTTGCATCAAGTATCTTAAATATAACACAACATTGATTTAGATTTACAACACGATATTCGTGTAAATAAATATGCATATTGAAAAATATCGCATGATTTTAAGTTGAACAATCCGATATATTTAATAAATCTGTATACATATTTCGAGAGCCACATGTTGAACGTCAACAGAAAATAAGCTAGTATTAAAATAAAAGTACGCTCAATTTAATTAGACTCGTCATATTGAAGTTTCGTACAATTACTGAAATTTACATATTTTCGATCCGGGTAATTTGGGGTGGGTAATTTGAAATGATCGCGTGCCCTTTGTTTACGATATTTAATCTAGGGATAATTGACTGCTTCGGGAGCGATTACTGCGATCTGTGAATTGTGGAATTGATGACAGGGCAAGTCATCACAATCATCAGACAGATCCTACATGACGACCACGCCCAACGAATTAATTTCATATTAAAATACTTACGCTTGCAGTCAAAGCGAACAAAGCCTGTGAAGCAATACAACCGGATTTTCTACATATACTTTTTTTTAGATATCAACATATATATTGTACTTGGCTCACTTTTGCGTATAATTTTGTGGAAAGCCATTTGGGTTTTAATGTAACGGCCTAACCGCACCAGACTACGGTTAGACTGAATGTGATACTGTAATAGATATTGATCAGTTTTATTGTCCGAAACGAAACTACGGGAAATTACGGGAAAACTGATAGTAAAATAAATAAAAAATGAATGGGAGAATTCCGTGAGTAAAAAGTGGTAGACGTGTTTCCGCACATCAACGAATATTCTAATTTGATTTTTTTCTTTATTTATCTACTTTTTTTAAATTTATTTATATCTCTAATATAATATATGTATTAGTAATAAACGTTTCAATGTGCATATACTTATTTTCTATATATGTACATTCAAACAGAATGTTTAAATCGTATCTACATATCTTTATAGTCAATTGAAAGAAAATATGCGATTATTATTCGTTAGTCTGAGAGATGTTCCGATCAATAGAAATCGATTATCCATAAGTTCGCAAGAACGATCGTCGCTTAATAGGAATCAAGACATTAATTTTGTCAAATTTTCAATTTATCCTTAACGAGCTATAAGTAACATTAAATTATGGTAATATAGATTTTGAAAAATCTTGTTATATAAAATTTAAACTGACCAATAAATTAGATAACAAAATTGATAACTTTATACAGTACATCAGTGGTAGCCAAGCAGGCTTTTTTGGGCATAGTTTATATTTTGGGTGTGAACATTTTTTTCGACTAATAAAGGACGAATTCCAGCGAATAAATTGATATAATTCTCGCATCTTTTGAAATAAAATAACTGAAATGAATACTTATGGTATATTAGTTAGTACCTGCAATGCTCGTGCATTGAGACTATTTTTGTATGAACTTTCTGTTAACTAAATACTTTTTTCTCTAAACAAGACATTATTTAACTGCCAGCAAAGATAAATTCATTTTATTAAAAAATAACACTCTCAAAATAACTTAATAGTTGAAAACAGGCATTAATGTTTATTACGGATGTTAAATATACATACATACATATGTAAATGCAAGCCTAAATACAAACGTAGGTATAAACCTCCCCGAAAAAGAGAAAAAGGAAACGACGGATCTTATCTAAAATATTTAAATTGATTTATTTTATTACAATACATAGTAATTGTTTATTTATTTTATTGTGATTTATTTTATTAAAATACATATTATATTTCATAATGAAAACCACTTTCAACTGCATCTATAGAAAATACTGGAAAAAATATGGATAATAGGATAATATTGGAAAAAATAACTACGCCCAAAAAAAGCCCGCGTGGCCACCACTGCCGTACGTTTTTTAATATATTTTTGACTGGAATCATTGGGTCATTGCAGTATAATTTTGTGATATTGCAGACTTTTTTTAATCATACAGGTGTGTCAAAACTCTGATGCGGATGAGAGCGAATTTACGTATGACCGACTGATCGTTGATCATCTATCCGGATTTGAATTTCAAAACATCTATAATATATATATGTACATACATACATATACGGAATGTTAGAAACTTTCATCTGGGTTACGTTTGGTACGTGCTTATGTACTTTTCAATCTAAGTTCGAGCACGAATCGTAACAGAACATTATCGAGAAGTAGGCACAACACACGTAGGTATAAAATTACCTTAAATTACGACCCATTAGAATCGAATCGACGCCGCGTCTTTGTTCTGCACAATGAGAGGAAGTGAAGCATTATGTTGTCTAAATGCAGATACATATTCTAAATGTCATCATCGGCATCATCGTCGCTATGGCAATTACGCTACATCGGGCGAATAAAGGAAGACAACTGGATGAGTGCTAGTTGAACCACAATTATCCAATACTTTTCATGTATACATATATACATATGTACATACATATATGCATAAATTTATGCTGCATGGTTTCATTTTTTGTTTTTATCACCATGAAAAGGAAATAAATGGCTAAAGAAAAATGTGGATAAGGAACGAATGTTGATTACGGTTTTGAAGAAAATAGTGTAATATACATATGTATATAAGTTTTTTATGAAGATTGATTTGATTTATTTTAATATGTAGCTAAAAGATCGATTCAATTAACATTAATATATGTACGTATTTAGAGATAAATTTGTTGACCTGAAAACTGGACAAATATGAGTTAAGTAAAAAATCAAAGATAATTTCTTCATTACAATAAATTTATGTATATATTTGTTCTAAACAAAACGAAAATACTACCTGATAATTACAGTGTGATTTTCTTTGAATGTATAAATTTGAAGATTAAGGTCTATTTATATTATCCAGCATTGTACGGTAACAGTCCGACACAGCAGTGCCTGGAAAAACTACTTCTATCCATACGATACAGCAGTGCACGTATTGGCACATTCAGACTTGTTTTGGTTAAGCTTTGGTCAAGGCAAAATGAGGTCACATATACAATACAGATCGCCGAGTCAATATTGGCACAATATGACGTGCTGAAAGCTAAAAGATATTTCATAATACGTGACTGACGTCTAAAAATATCCTGGAAAAGTTTGAAATCGGTAGATTTTAACGAAATTTAGAGTTCTTTGTAAATAAATTTAAATGAGAACAAATGAAAATGTATCATTTACTCTTATTTTTGTCTTATAGATATGTAAATACAGGTACATATTTCTTGGCCTCCGCCGTATACACACAAACTTATTTTCTAATGTGATGAAGAAGATAAGACCATTCTGTATGTATTATATATGTACATACATATATACAAAGTATAAATATATCTATCGTTTTGTACATTGTCTTAAACATTCGAAAAGTGTACCATTCTAGCTACGGGATGATGACGTCATTATGCTCTCGCTCTCTCTATGGGTCGTTCATGAATAATTCAACACGGGTTGTTACTGTAAAATAATATTTTGCTCTACCGATCGAAAAAACTTGGGCGAAAACTCGACGAAAATATATATTACATGTAGTTAAGTACATACATACATATATATGTACATAAATACATATATATGTATTTGTAGGCTACTATATCCGATGAGGGGATTCCCCCATAGAAATGACATCCTTTTAGGACTACAAGAGGTTTTATTTCAACTTATACATGGTATATAATATTATAAGTACAACACGATATTTATTTTGATTCTAAATGATCAATTTTATTTACTTGAAAAATATCTATCAGACATTTACAAACATCACGTATTTTTCATTACATTTCTATAACGGTCTCATGCCAAATCATGCCTATGACAGTTTACGATTAAAAATTCACGATTTGAGTATTTTCTTAATTAAAATTGTAATTCAAATACGTCTCGATTTATCTAAGCGGGATTGACACCGTTGTTAAATGACCAGCTATGCCAATTGACACCTGAAGTATTTATTTAAATAGTAAATCATGCCTGAAGTAGTTTGTTTACACAGTGAGTCACGCCATTTGCGATACTGGAATTTTGCGCATGACTTATATAGCGGTCATCCGTAAGGATAGGGCTAAGTCTCGTGTTTCGGTGTCTTGAACATACTTTCTGGGACGACTAAATTTCCCAGTTTACCACTTTTTAGATTCCTATATATAATTTAAAAATGCGTAAGCATGATTTATAAACAACCTGTCGATGCTTGGTAGAAACTACAGCGATATTCAACGATGAACTATTTGTCTCTCTTACACTTTTTGGAGAACCCGGTTTGATTATAATCGATGCATACCAAATTAGGGATTCTAAAAATACCGACATTTGTCACTACGAGTATTACCGAAAAAAATCTTTCCCACAGTTATTGATTTATTGAAGCAATTTATGCAATAAAGTTTAATTAATTACCAATAAAATGTTAACATACCTACTGTTGTTTAATCATGAATTATTTCAACACTTAAATAAGATGTGTCGAGTCTTTCTATATACACAGCGCGAATTACCGATGAGCGAGATTTTTAGGCTTCTCATTTTGGAGAATTTTTGCGTGGAAGGAATGTTTTACATAATTGTCAATTGACTAATATATGCAGATAAATCAATATATTATGTATGTATTCGGAAATAATCTAAAGTGGAATTACGATATTTTCGGCATATTTATTGATTTAAAGTTATGATACACTTTGAAGTTCCATTGAATGTTAGATAAAAAAGGATGATGAGTGTTCATACAATCTAGCCAATACAACTTTTTTTTTCAAAATTCAAAACAAATCAAATGTCATAAAAATAAATTTATTATAATACGGTACTACCGATAGTCTTTTTTGTACAACCGGTAGTACCGGTATTGGAATCCTTATACCAAACCATATTTAGCTAATAATTGTGCTGCATCAATTAAGCCATTATATTTTAAAATAGCGCAAGTCCAATTTTTACTTCCAAAAACACTATTTCAGTTTTACTTATGTACATAATTCTCAAATTGTTGTCACTTTTTATTTTTATTTTTATTATTATTATTTTTTTAATCTATACCAGGAAGGCCTATCAGGTAACCCCAATGCACCTTTCTGGCCAGAAATATTGTACATTTGATACAAGTATTATACAAAATAAATACATATATATGAATTAACACCCACACAGCGAAATTCGATATTGCTGAAAAGTCAAGATTTACGAGAAAATAGGTAAGGTTGCCAATTTGTTGGAACCGTTTCAATGAAAATCAGATAAATTGGTAAACTCTGATAGGAAGCGATCGACCTGGAGTCACAAATCCAATCCAAGGTCTGGCCAGCAGAAACCAGTAGGATTTGAACCCGTGACCACTCTGTTCAAAGCATTATATGCTAACCACTGGTTTATTCTGCTGGTTTTTAACAAACTAATAAAAGACGAAGACTGATCTTAGTTAAAATATATATATATATATATATATATATATATATATATATATATATATATATATATATATATATATATATATATATATATATAAAAAAAACTAGTTTATGCCGCTGGTTTTTAATTTGATATGTCCAGAATCTATTTAAAGCAGAATAAACGTATTTCAGGCCACAAGTATTTTTAAATATTGCTAAACGCAAAACATTATATTTAATGGTTTGCGAAATAATTCTCGAAATGAAGAAAAGTGGACTTAAGCCACTTTTAAATATAACAGCTCGATTATCGATAAATTGCACGATTAAACAAAAATCAAGAGATTTCAATCGATTTTAGTATCGTACGTAAACAGTGTGAAATTGACTCATATCCACTTGTCATGACTAGAGGTAGGATAGTCACAGTGCTATCCATTGTTCCATTGTTGTAAATCCTTTGTAAAAAAGGTTCGGCAAACATTTAACAATGCATTTACAACCTTTGAACAATACGCGGCACCTTCTAGGTCCGGTGACTAGTCATGGCAATGGGAGCGCGATCAACAAGCACGGAAGGCTGCTATTTTTACGCAAAAACCGCGTTTATTTATTGATTTACCCCACCGTGTACACATGTATGTATGTATATATCAAGCAGTGTGTTTATTTGTAATGGCGGTTTAATCGCATTAGCGCGAATTAATTAATCGCGCATGTGCACGCGACGGACTCTGTACGAAATCGTGACGGCAGCCAAGTGGCCATGTGGTCATGATTTATACCACATGGCCGCCGGCCATGAGGCCACTTCACGTCCGACAAATATTAGCTCGCCGATGTGCGGCCACATTAGCATATTGCCATTTACACACACCACCACCGCCCTTCTCATCCCTTTGCAATCATCCCACACCCGTCCTTTTGGCCGGCTTGCAAACGAGGCGATTCGAATTTTTATTGCTTCATAATTTGTTGAACGACCGCAGATACAGTTTTTGGCGGCGGCGCATTTTTTTTAAAATTGACTGTGTACGCGAGTAAATAAGTCAAAAAAACCAGCAGCATATGGTTAACGTACATATATTGCTGGCTACTGATAAGTCTTGGAATCGATCCCAGATTGGACCTCGATTGAAAAGAAACATACGTTGTATCATTTGGAGCATTTTTGCGGTGCTGATGGCTAAATTTGGATATTTATGACTCTAAGTCAATCGATTTTTTTCGAATAGATTTGGGCAAGAAAACTATACGAGTGAAAGAAATAGAGTAGACGTTTGAAGTTGAGAAGATGTCAATTTTAAGAGAGCAATCAAACTAGAAAGGAAAATTTTAAATAATCCAGAAAAAAAAGATAAATAATAAATTACGCAACTAATAGTTATCTGGTCTTTAGTTTAGTCGATAGTTACATCAACTATTTACGTATTATATATATATATATATATATATATATATATATATATATATATATATATATATATATATATATATATATATATATATATATATATATATATATATATATATATATATATATATATATATGTATATATATATATATATATATATATATATATATATGTACATAGATATTGTATAGGTACATATGAAATTATAAATATGTACATACATACGTAATACAAAAGTTGATAATTTTGCAAGATATATGTATGTATGTACATAAAGACTACCGTTTAAATAAATTATTTTAAATACTATCACTTCAAATAAGAAGTTTTGCTCGCGGCGCATTTAGAATTTTTAATAAGCGTAGACGATGCTTTTAGTATATGTAATTAAAAGCTTTTAAAAGTTAATATAGTATATATTATATTCAAATCAGCCAGCAGCGTGGAATAGTGGTTCAAATAACCAGAAGCGTCGATACGTGGTCAGCATATTATGCTTTCGAGCAGAGTAGCCACGGTTCTAATCCCACTAGTAGCTGCTGGCTAGACCTTGGTTTGTATGTAACTCCAGGTTGTTCGTTTCCTATCAAAGTCTTAAGGTTCTTAAGCGTCTTAAGGTTCACCAATTTGTATAAAAAAATGCGGCAAAAATTTCTCCAAAGCAACACTGTGGATGATATTCGTCATAAATCGCATTTTCTATAATCTGTAAAGGCGTGTACATACATATGTGTTCGATTGTATAAATGTTATGAAATAACATGAAAGATTTAGTATATAAACGTTATGAAATAATCACAATTTTTTTTGAAGTTCATAAAAAAAGTTTGCAAGCGACTGTTTTGATCTCTCATACCATCAACAACCCCCCCAGTATTCATTAACAGTGCGGTGCGCTCTTTGCCATTTTCCAGCTTCACGCTGCCGACAGGTTAGCGGGACGCGGTTGCGAATTTTTCATTTTTATTATTTTCAGCAAATAAATTTCCATGTACGTCCGCAGTTCAAAAAATAACCGTTTGTTTGTATACACTGTGGAAGTTATACCAAATTGTATGACTTAATATGTGTAATATACATACAATATAATGTGTACTGTATGTATATTACATAATCTTGTATATATGTATATAATCTTGTATATATGTATATAATCTTGTATATATGTATATAATCTTGTATATATGTATATAATCTTGTATAAATGTATATATATACATTTGTATATACAATCTAGGTAACGGTCTCAGTCTCCATCAGGTGGAGGCAAATTTCGCAGGCGAATTTCAACTATTCATAATTCGTAAAATTTCTAGCAATTTGTACATACATATATGGGAACAGCCAATTTATATCAAATAGACCCAAAATACTGAATACTCAGCTAAAATCTGGACCAAATTCAGAAGTTTTTCATTACTGTCCACTGCACAAGAGTAAAACTTTCATGTTTGTAATAGTTTTAAATAAATAGCTTTGAAAGAAAGGGTGAATAGAACTGGCTCACTGAGAGTACGCATTAAATATCGTATGTAATATAAAATGAAGTGTTGTTTTAACAGAATTTCAATGTAAATATTGCGACTTTTGCAAATACTATTTACAGTCCGTCGCGTCTACTCGAATAAATCTTGTTTTTGATCTCGTTTGTGGAAGGGGGGGAACTTGTGCGGATTCGCGTTTCGCGAAAGTTTTGCATTTTTATGAGTTCTTGTAAAGTCATTTTGCATAAACAATTTTTCCACTGGAATTCAACCCCGCACGTAACGATACCGAATAAATGCAATGATGTATGTAATGCGATGTCTTGCTTTTTTATTTTTTACGTTAGCCTTTAAAATATACATACATATACATATATATATATATATATATATATATATATATATATATATATATATATATATATATATATATATATATATATATATTATACGAGTATGCAAACATTTATACGAGTTTTCCGACTGCTATAAACAATCACGTAATTTACGTTTCAATTTTTAATGAAAATTAAGTATCAATTTTTACAATCTTCATATTAAGAAAAAACATTATAATGACCGGCTATAAGCAAAAATCCCTATCGCATAAAAATATATACATACATATGTATGTATATGTACATTCAGGGCCACCGAGAGAAATACCGTTCCCTTGGGAAATAAACTAATAGTTCCATAATTAAAAATGAATAATCTAATAGTTCCATATTGCGAAAAATCTATCAAAACGATTAGAAAATAACTACATATGTACGTATATGTTTGTTGTTTATTACTTTATTTTTTGAAATAATTGAACTAGAGAGTATGATATAACAGGTAAAATTTCACGGAAACTATCCAAACTAATTAGCTATATGATTACGTTAGTGATAAGCAATGAGAGGTCTCGGGTTCGAGCCCTAGTTTGACCTAGAAGAATTTACTCTGAGTATTTCTGCAGTGCTGCTGGTCCGATTTGGATATTTGTGACTCCGAATCGATCGTTTCCTATCAGAGTTTAACAGTTTATCTGATATCATTTTTGAAACGGTGCCTCACCAAAATTGGCAACCAAAATAGATACTATTTTAATAGAATTCCTTTTTTTTATGAAAAAGTTTAACTATGGGTATGGCTTTGGGGCAACCTGTAATGACACCATAGTAAAAATATAATATTTTCACTAAAAAAATAAGCATTTAATATATGTATTTTTTTGGAGAATAATACATATATGTATGTATTAGAAAATATCAAGAGTAGCGATAAATAAAATATTGTATATAAAAATGTTCAATAGTCGCTCTTTCTTTGGCGATATTGGTAAGAAGTTCTTACTAAGAACACACTAAAAAGTACGGCACGGGACGCGAGCTGTTATAGGTGTGTCTTTATTTCATTGCTAATTATTAGGATCGTATTATTTCGACAAGTTTCTCGAACATTTCTTCAAATATAAGAATCACGGCTATCAATCACTGTCAAACCTGTATCAATACAAAGAAAACGTTACTGGGGGGTGAGGTCTGCGAAGAGACGCAACGGTACAGATTTGATCTACCAGAGCTTTTATTGCACATACAAAACTCTATATGTTTTTACTATTATTCATCGTTAAAAGTTAAACAAGAACACGAAGTTAAATGATTGAGAAGTATAATCGATATGAGGTCTGACGTTAGGTCTGCATACACCATGCAAATTATACTATGAAATTCATAGTGGCGATGTATACACCTTTCGTCTCGTCATATGCACGTGTGTACATATGTACATACATGGTGAAACATTTTTCCAATTCGCAAATATGAAAAGCTCGCCTCAAACAAATTGGATTTGCGAGTTTAATTTTAAGTACCAAAATTGCGCAAAAAAAACGATCACTCCAAAGCACAGTTGCATGCGACCCTCAAAGGGATAGTACGAGTGCAAATTATATAAAACTAAGTACATACAATGTATTATACAACATGACCGTATGCTCATACATATGTATCTGCATCATAATACACGAGTGCGATTGGATCGTAAAACGCTTCGATTGATGCGGTTATTGTGTACACGTCGCACATGAATAATAATAACGAGTAGCCCAGCCTACCAAAATGGTTAACGGGTTGAGTTTATTTTATTATCATTATCTATTAGTGCAGCTTAACTTTATTAAAATCCATATGTAAATAACGTGAAAATGTGGTCGTTTAATTTCAATACAAATCGAATGGTTTTGATTTATTTTAATCGCGAGTTTCCTGCATGTGAAGTCTGTTCGAATTATTTCTATTGACATATCTATTGACAGGAACAATGATTTGGTTATTTGAGTGAATATAAAGTTGTGCTTGTTTTGCTGAAGATTAATATCTCTTAATTATATATAATTAATATTAATAATTAAGCGGATCTCGACTTCCGCTTACGAGGAATACATTACTAATTGTGAAAATTCAATTGCTCAGAATCCGAAAAATTTTTGGAGCTTCATCAACAGCAAACGAATTATAGATTCAAAACTTACGAAAATGCACGATATGGATGAGGACTTTATTGGTCATGACAGCATCGCAAATGCCTTTGCTAACTATTTTCATTCGGTTTTTGATTCGACTACTGTTATGACTTCCCCTAGTTTAGATTCCTCCATGTTTCCATTATTGTCTGTTGACAAGTTCCATTTATCTGATTTACGCTACGGTTTTGGTAAAATTAAAAATATTAAATCTTTTGGACCAGATTTCATTCCAGATTTCATTTTAAAGGGTAGTGAGCCTGGACTCTCGCCTCCATTGATTTTTATTTTTAATCTAATGCTGAAGACTTCAGTTTTTCCTGTATCATGGAAGTGTTCGAAAGTAACTCCGATCCATAAAAAAGGTGATAAGTATTCCATTAGAAACTATCGCCCGGTTGCTATAATATCCTCTTCTGCAAAACTTTTTGAAATTATACTTCATAGGTATATTTTCAATCATTGCCAGAGTATGATTATTGATCAGCAACATGGATTTCGTCCACAACGTTCAACGACCACAAATTTGTTGTCATTTTCTGGTTTTGTAACAGGTTCCTTGGATGCTAATATTCAAACAGATACTGTTTACACGGATTTCGAAAAGGCTTTCGACAAAGTAAATCACTCCATCCTTATCAATAAACTAATTGGTTATGGCTTCTCATATGGTCTCTCTCAGTTATTCACAAATTATCTCAAGGATCGACGTCAGTTTGTAAAATATGGAATTTATTCTTCTGTTGAATACCCAACCTGCTCTGGTGTTCCACAGGGTTCTAATCTTGGCCCCTTACTATTCATTTTATTTGTTAATGATATTAGGGAAATATTCCACAACTGCAACTTCTTATTATATGCAGATGATCTAAAACTTTTTAGGTGCGTTGAATCTTCTTCCGATGCTCTACTGCTACAGAGCGATTTAGATTCACTCGTTATTTGGTCACACTCAAATTGTCTTCCGATAAGCGTTGAAAAGTGTCACATTGTCTCTTTTTCCAGATCTCGATCATCAATTGAATTTGGTTACAATATTGATGGCTCTATTCTTGCCCGTCACACACATATCAAGGATTTGGGAATTACTTTTTCAAATATCTGGAATTTTAATTCTCATATCCAAGATGTGTGCAATAGGGCTACAAAAACTTTAGGCTTCGTCATCAGAAACTCACGCGCCTTTAATAGCACCAGAGTGACGCGTTTACTGTATACTACATTGGTGCGCAGTTTGCTTGAATCTGGTTCGGCCATATGGAGTCCTAATCATTTAAGGTACACGCTAATGTTAGAGAGGGTGCAAAGAAAATTTCTTCGCTATCTCTACATGAGAGAGTTTGGGCGCTATCCCTACTTATTTCCTAGTAAGTTTGTCATGGGCTCCTTGGGCTTTGACTCCTTAGCTTCACGTAGAAACAATCATCTTGGTAAGCTTTTTCTAAAAATTCTAAGGGGTGAATATCATCTTCCTGAAGTTCTGTGTAATCTTAAACTTAGAGTACCTGAGAAACTGAGAGAATCTCGCTCCAGAACTCTATTCCTACCTATTCGGGCCAGGACTAATGTGCTTGATGACTCACCCCTTTCAAGAGCCATTCGACTATTTAACCTGCTTTCTGGGAGCCTTGATGTTTTTACTTCATCATACAGTTCTGTCAGGCAGCATATTTTAAATGACTTCTAGCTACATACATATTTACACATGTTGTTTTCATTTTGTAATGTTATTATTTAGCATAATGTGTATGTATGTTGGTTTTATCTATATTTATATATGTATGCTATTTTTTATTTATATATATATATATATGTATATATATATATATGAGTAATTTATCTTTATTTATGTGTATTGATGTGTTTATGTGTATATGCATGTATAATGTTTGTATGTTTATGGATGTATGTAATGTATGTGTATATGTATATGTATATGTGTATGTATGTATATGTATGTATATATGTGTGGGTATATATATATATGTATATGTGTGTATATGTATATATATATGTATATATATATATATATATATATATATATATATATATATATATATATATATATATATATATATGTATGTATATGTATATGTATATATGTATGTATATGTATATATGTATATATATGTGTGTATGTATATGTATATATGTATATGTATGTGTGTATGTATATATATATATGTAGGTGTGTATGTATGTATATGTATATATGTGTATTTTTATATTTATGAATGTATGTATCTGTATTTGTGTATACGTGTAAGAATTTGTGTATATATGGATGGTATACATATATGTTTATATAATTGTCTTTGGCCAGGAAGGTGCATTGGGTTTACCTGTTAGGCCTTCTTGGTGTAAATTAAATGAAAAAATAAAATAAATAAATAAATATATTTCTAATATCAAATTGATAATTTTTAATATTATAAATATACATGTAGAATGCAATGCATTATCAAGCTATTTTCCATACATTTTTTTAGTTAGTTCAACTAATGAGCTTTTTTCTATAATACATATAATCATTTATTTTACCTCAATTTTAATAAAAATGATCTCTTAGATTTTTTGTAGAATTTAATTTCATGACCAAATTTAAGCTAGGGATCGGTGCAATTGGAAATAACAATAGACTGTTCCATTGTGTTTAAAGCAAGCATGGTTTTCTAAGAAATGAAAAATGGTGCACTAATCCCTAGCCTAAATCTTATCATGACACATTATCACCATATATATTTTCACAATCTATTATTTATAATATTTGCGATATGTTAGCTAGTTTGTAGATGAGAACCATTAGATATACATATACATATGTACATATGTATATGTTACAGTTCAAGTGTATCTTCCAGTCGTAATATATTTTGACTAGTTGAAATATATTGCGTCTAGCCTGGTACCAATTAGTATAGATGAAGTGTACATATATTTAGTTGTAATATATTTTGACTAGTTGGAATATACATATTCTGTCTAACCCAAGTTGATTCATATCATTAATACGATTTCGTGAAAAAGTCAGTCGACCAGAAAGTTGAGTTGAAAAGTCGTAATACTTTGCAAGTTATAGAATTCTAAGCATTAGTAAAAACATCAGAACTGTCAAAGATATTACATACAACTGGCGTACATTTTTGAAAATGTATTTGCGCTTTTATAGTTACAATTACTAGTTGATTTGTATTCGAATATGAATTACCTAAAAAAACGCCAGTTGGAATATATTAAAACTGAAAATACACTTCGATTGTAACAATATACATACGTATACTAAGTTCTTTTAAATATAAGTTAAGACAAACCATTTTAGCTAGGCGAGAATTGAGTCGAGATAGAGCTATGAGCTATGGAATTATGTACATATGTATGTTTATCTATCTATTTTGATAATCGTTTCATGGGACGTTTTCCTATACATATTTGTTTTATATTCATTTTTAATTAATTTTTTGGTATAAGAATTCATACAAAAACCGATTTACATACATGTACTAATATATCAAAAAAATCTATAAATGTAAAAATATATCAAAGAATTCTAAAAATTCGAATATTCAAATAAAAAAAAATCAAGCACTGACAAATATAACAAAGTTTAATGAACTATATAAAAAAAAAACTGTTGAGTATATGTATTTAATGATATCGTTAAAAATCACTAATTTTTATTTCATTTCATTTGAAATAAAATTTGATTCATTCATTAAAAAAATATTCATTAATTCATTTGAAAATAAAATTTTCAAAATATTGATAAACGAATGTTTATAAATAAAATAAATCCAAGTTTTATATAGGTTTCCCAATTTTCGAATAGCCAAAACAAAATGTTCAAAACCGATTTTTAAAAATCGACAAATCTTCGTTGTTATTTAATTAAATTTAAGTTCATACTAATTATATGTACATATGTAAGTACGTTCAAATGATTTGTGTAGTTTGTCACGAAGTCGTTTGAAATATTAGCAATTAATGGAATTACAAACATTTTTTATACTAAATGTGCCGTCGAGGTTTTCGCGAGTTAAAAAAGGTTAGAAACCACAATTCTAAAAGCATCGTCTCATTTCCTCTTCCTTGTCATACATACACACATATCATTCGTCATGGATATAAATAACTTTGTGTGATTATCTACGGCCCCTAGAAAAATCATATAATCTTTCTTCCATCAATCATAATCTCTAATATATTATATAATTAATGGGACAACTCGAATTACATATGTATGTATGTATGTAAGTGAATATATGAAGACTGACCTCTTCGCCTGCCGTATCTCTGTAGCGTTGCCATTTGCTGAGACGAGGTCTCCAATATTCCAGAAGGTAAGCTTCTGCAAATTCTTGCCCTTGACCGTTTCCAAATCGACCTTGAGTTCCACTTCCGGTCACTAGAGCCACCCGACCAAGATCGACCTGTAGCCACTCATCGCTGTCTGTCGTCACTTGTTCTTTGGGACACCAGGCTCCGCCATGGCTCTCGCTGCGCAATCTGAAAGACAAACATACAATTTTCGGTGAAAAAAAGTCTATGTACATATGTACATATATGCCAAAGAAAAACCTTTTGGTAAATATGACTTCGGCGATAAATCAATTCGTTCTAGCGGGTATTTATTATCGGGTAGTAGAACCTCGGTTGACGACTGACTTGTCACAAATTATCATGTCTTTATGAGCACATCTCCAGCCCTCGCACGACGTGTGATATCATTTATACACGCTCCATTAACCCTTCGAGCGTCGGGTGCTCTCTCTCTCTTTCTCGTTCTAAACGATGGGGGAGTGGACTTCGAGTGAAAATCGAGAAGGCCTTGCGATTAGTCATGCTATATTTTTACTGGGAGGAGAGATTCATTATATTATAATTAGCTGAAACGTTTCGAGCAGGTGTGTAATAAATAGCGGGAGTGATAATCATCGAGGCTCAAAAAGGTCAGCGACTATTAATTTCATGTTTATGTTAAGATGGCTGTTGGATTGCATTTTTACTTTATTTGTCACAGTACATACATACATGTAGTGCAAGGATGGTATTACTATTGAAAGTAAGTAAGATGTAAGGTTTTGATCAATGTCTTATGTCTTAATGACGTATTGATGCGGAAGTTAGGTACAGAGTGTTAAAATCTTAGATAAACTACGTATGTATTATATTATATAATATATGTAGTTGGGTATGTCACGAAGAATCGAAAAACTTGACGCATGAATGATAATTATAGTGTTATGAAGTTAAGGTGCTAAAAATCGTCGTTTTTCAAAAAAGCCGTTTGATGACTTGTGATTTTATCGATGCCAATGTTACAATTAAAGTGTATCTTGTTGTGATATATGTATTTTGACTAGTTGGATATATTCCATCTAACCTGGTACCAACTGCCGTTGTAGTTGAAATGTATTTTCAGTTATAATATACATACATATTATGCTTTTGGAATATATTTCGTCTAACCTACGTAAGTCGATTCATGTGCGAATTACGTTCCAACTTGTCAAAATATATTAAAACTGAAAATACAGTTCAACTATGTATAAGTAGGTATCAGGCTAGATGGAGAGGCTAGGTTTTTGTGAAATCGTCACCCGACTAGTAAATTGAGTTGGAAAGTCACATTTTTGTTTTGAACACATTCTCAGAGTTATCGCAACATGTTACTCATTACCTTTATTCGTAATACCTAGCTTATTAACGCATTATTTAATTCTAAAGCATTCGTGAATACATCGGAGCTGTCAACGTTATATTACAACTGGCCCACATTGTTGAAAGTGTATTGGCGCTTTAGAGATATAATTTACTAGTTGAATTGTATTCGAATATGAACGACCTAAAACGCCAGTTGGATTATATTACAACTGAAAATAAACTTCGATTGTAACACCAACATACACATAATCAATATTCAGAGGCCCAATCCAATTAAAGCAAATATTATTGCAATTACATACATAGTAGTTCAAAACACGAAAGACGTTTCAATTTAATGAATTTATTACTTAAGAAGTAGTCAAATGCATGCACATTCATTTGAATTATACAAAAATATAATTCACTTGTTTATTTTTATTCAAATTTAGTCGACGAAGAACGGTCGAGCTTTACACTAGTCAAAAATTGTGTGATCAAAAACATAATAAATACAATTAGATAGTTCGCGAATGAATTTTCAAGAAAATTAGTCGAAATGTGGACTATAAATATGTACAATACATACATACATAATTTTATTCGAATCCGTATTTCGTAAGCAGCATCCGCGTATTTTGTTTAGATATATCATCATTCGCATCGGTTAGTAGTGACTTTTGGCTACGTCTTGTGATACAAAGTGAATTCGGTACGGGTTTTAAATATAATTTTAATCACAGACATACATACATTCATATAACAGTTTCGAAACTTTTTTCGCGTGTGAAAAATAAATTCATTTGTTTTTCTATAAAGTGAATTTAAATTTTGAAAATAATTAACATATTTTTAAATCGAGTCATATGTAAATAAATGTCATTGTTTTTTAAATAATGTGCAATCTTTTTAAATGCATAAATATATTGAAGGAGTTGATTAGCAAAGGCATTAAAAGCTATTGCTACGAAGACAGCATATGTACACCTGGTAAATTTTCACACTGTTTTGCTATGCGACTTTATTTTATAATACATGAATGTTAATTTTAAATATTATATTTAACTTTTCAGGTTGCAGTGAAGATGAGAGAATTAATTTTCCGCGCAGTTGCAATTTACCTGTAAGCATATTTTTTCCACACATACACAATTAACATCGTCTTTCAATTTTACTGTAGCTTTTTACTGCTTACATTTTGAATTTATGGTATAACATTTCATACATCGAACAAAAAATTTATATTCATTTATATGTACATGATACAAGAATGGCCTGCAGGTAAACCCAATGCTCCTCCTTGCCCAATTATTTTTTTTTAAACATACAGCTATTATTATGCCTGTGAAATATAAAAGCGTCATCTATGGACAAACTAGTATAATCAACAATTACATATATACATAGTAGTATTATTAATCAGTTTAAAATACTACGATTTTGGGAGAAACGCATTCTACTTATACAAACTTTCAATTAGCTTCAGTCTATTATTTCAATAACATTTCTGCCCGTCAGAAATTGTGATCTGATTTTGAACCACTTTCACTCTTCAGGTTGCTTTGATATATCATACCGACATTTACATACATTATATGTACATATACCAGGAAGTCCTGACATATAAGCCCCAATGCACCTTCCAATTACAAACACTCCATAAACAATCTATGGAGTAATTTTACAGGACATCATAGAGATATCTATGGATAAATTTTGACATATTTTGTCAAAATTTATCCAAAAATGGTAAATTTGCATTTTTGTTTATAAATCGCTGAACTTTGAGATGCTGAAAAATGGATATTTGCGAGACATTTTTGAACAAATTTGCAGTATTTTATAATTCGGCGAATTCGAGATGCTGTGAACTCGAATTTCGCGAGAAATAGGATAGGGTTGCCAATTTGATGGAACCGTTTCAATGAAACTCTGATAAAAAACGTTCGACCTTGTTCGGGCCAGCAGCAAATCACACCATAAAATTGGTCGCATCACTGATATATGCTGCTGGCTAACATACGGGAGTCAGCTAACATTGAAGTAAGTTAATGTCTCCGACATGAAGCTAGAGGAGTTTAATCATTAAAAATTGTATCAGATTGAAGCCATGACAGCTAATTATCCAAACACGTCTTTCTACCGTCCCTTCGCAACTCCTCTCACTTTTTTCACTTTCATTTATTGTTGCATAGCCTTTCTTTGCAGTGCGCGAGCAGGATACAAAGGGACGCAGTAACGTCATACTTAGTTATCTTTTATCCCGCTTACATTCACGTAAGTAAGGATGTGGGATAAAAACAGAAAAAAATTGTATGTACATATGTATGCACATGTTAGCTTGTTATAAATAAAATAGTTGCCTGTGTGAATATAATTGTGCATTCGGTGAAATATTGCAATCCGGATCAGTGGAATTAATAATTTTAAATTTAATCATTTTTTTTGAAAAACCCTTTTGTTTTTGTTGGGCGATCATATTGAACGAAGTGATATGCCGCGTCTCTTTCCGCGATATATGATTCCCAGGGGAGAAAGAGAGACGAAGCATGATGAGTGAGTACTTCGTAAACACTCACCAAGCTTCGTCTCTTTCTACGATATACGATTCCAAGGGGAGAAAGAGAGCATGGTGTTAACAGCGAGTACTTTGCGCACACGCACGCACGCATGCACGCATCAGACAATTATTATTATGTATAAGATTGGAATTTGCAAGTGCTTTTACGACACATATGTCAGCTTCTAATTTCATCATAACAATATTAAATTAGCTTGTACACTGCTTAATGGAAAAAGGTATCGACAAATTGGCTGTATCGATCAATTTCTGTGAAATTGATGAAGTCGTTCATCCAACCGATCCGGTCTTGACCGACGGGCAACTCGCCGCTGTCCATCTCCATAGCAAAAAGTAAACCGTACAAAACAAAACGAACTGAAAATAAATGGTAAAGTGCAAAAAGGGTCCAAGTTAACGAGTCAATCGGCGCGCATGCGTTCCTATCTTGATGTGCACGCTAATTAAGGACGGACGCCAAATGCTAATTTGACCAATCTTTTATCGCTATCGGAGGACGCCATCGGACGCCGTCAATTACGACGGCACAAACTTCGAAATAACCTGCTGACGATTAAATTATCGCGGCTTAGGGTGGGAACGTGTTACCCACACCTATGTATAATACATACATACATATGTATGTGACCGCGGAACGGACATTCCGGCTTAAACGTAAAGTCAAATCCGCTGTATCACCTGTCTATGTATGTAGATTGAGATTTCATCTCGAAAATGAGATACGCCAGATATCGTTGGTGAATTTATGCTCTTTACGCCCACCATATACAATCTGAAGAATCCGATTTTGAAGCGTAACACTTATATAATCTTAGACATGTTCGGATACTAAGAGATTTAGATTCAGCATAGGAAACGGAGTGAGGCAAAGGCAAGCTATCCAATGCGGTAATTGGGGGAGTTTTCAGGAACTTGGAATGGAATGCAGCAGGAGTAAGCATCAACGGTCGCTTCTTGAGTCATCGTCGGTTCGAAAACGATATAGTTTCAATAGCACGCGATCTAGCTGACTTACGTACTTAACAGACTAACACGGCTGGACAGGGGAAAGTAGGATTAACCACTTAATCGTCACGCATTTTTAGACACCGATTCGATTATTTCGATTATTTGCAAGATAATTTTTGTTATTTAAAAATAAAACAGTCCTCTTATTCTCCTCGATAAAATGGTAAAAGATTTGTGAAATTCTTACAGATACATATGTACATACATACATATAATGTATTACAGAAAACGATTATCTAAAACGAGCACATTCAACTCGCTTAGCTTGAATTAAAAATTTAGTGCATACATATGTACATACTTATAGTAGGTATATTCAGGTGCACTTATTTGAGCATCTCTGGAAGATGCAAGCGGCGCGAGAGGAAATGCTCTCGGGTAATTAGCATTTTTTTTAGTATTATTATCATCACTTGAGGAGCGTTTTCGAGCGGATGGAGCTCATTACCGAGGCGATTCATACGGAATTTCTGGAGCTGAAGTCAGCTCAAAGTGCCGCTGCAGGAATGTTGCAAAATACCATATATTGCCTCGAATAGGCGAATAGTCTCACATTTATACTGCTTCGAGTTAACGATTGCATTTTGAAAATTACGTTGCAAGATTGTTGGAAGATCACAGTTTCATGCAAAATCCGTGACAACCGGTTTCAATAAAAGTTACTGTAATGTAGTTATAAAAATAATACGAGTATATACATATGTATGTATGACATTACATTAAAATATATGTGTATGTAGATAATTTCTAAATATTCTTGACAACCTGTTTTTTGATGGATGATCATCAAAGAGTCTAATTTATATTTATCGATGATTATTAGGAAGTGCTAGAATGGTACCCGAGAGAACGCAAAAAGGTAAAAGGAAGATTGCAGGGAAGATGGGTAGACTAAATTAGGAAAACGTGGGTTGTGAGATGGATGAAAGTTGCGCAAAACAGAAACGAGTGGAAGCGTATTGGAGGGGCTTTCATCCAGCAGTGGATGGTGAGCGACTGTAGGTGATGATTAGGATTGTATATAATTGGCAATTGTATATTTTTCGGCAGTCAATAAGCCAACATTTAAGATTTACATTTTCCATTTAGAAAAAATAACGCACTGCTACTGTATTTTATTTATTCTAAAAACTATTCCATTTTTAATACTTCAAAAATAGGTGAATAACCTTCAAGAACAGTTTTTCCAAGATTTTAAATGTTAAAAAGGGTCACAGAAAACCCCCGAAAACCATTGTATGTATGATGACTACTTCTTGTATTAATATTTGAAATGTTTTCAAGTAAACAAAATTTGCGATGTTCGTTTATGTGTGTATGTATGTACGAGTATGTGTCTCCGTTTTTTCAAACCGAGTTATTTCAAAATAGTTTTAAAAAACGTGCAAAAAAGAACCACGCATGAATGTTTGTTTGACATATGTAAATCGATCAACGCTTATGAGTTTTTGTTAAATCCGTACGTGCCGTAAACCCGGACACGTATGTCGAAATCAATACACCGGAAGTGATTGTCGTTGCACCACCTCACTTCCACCCACCCGTATTATTGTTTTTGTTTCGGATAGCGTTCGCTCGCACGCGAAATCGAGAATTGCACCGCATCGGCGACCGGAAGTGAGGCTCATTTTTCGCGCCAAGAGACAAATCGACTGGATTCGCTACGGCGAACTCGCGCCAATAGTGCCTTTGTTCGTTCGCTTTTGATAAATTCGAGTTCGACGCTAGTTTACCAGCGGAGAGGAGGGAACACTCTCGAGTTCGATTATGACGTGCCCCTCCCCCCCCCCATTTCTCGCACCCTCGAGGAAAATTTCGGCGAAGCCTCATCTTTAAATACTGGTGGGAAAAGTAATTATAAACGCTAACAAGATGGCCAATTTAACGATTAAAATGTGTGTTGAATCCAATTAATCATCTTCAGACGGGAGTGTCTATTGTATAATATATTCCAAAGTCGTGCTATTTATTTTAAAAATTTTAACCATCAACACAGATCGGTGGTTAGTATGTAATGCTTTAGATTGTGTGGTCACGGTTTCTGTCTCTGGATTTGTTGCTGGTTGCTAGACCTTGAATTTGTGACTCCATGGTCGATCGTTTCCTTTCAGAGTTTACCGATTTATCTGATTTCATTGGAAACGGTTCTAAAATATTGGCAATCGTTTTCTATTTTTCGCATAATTTGAGTTTACAGCATCTCATAGTTTGGTGAGATGCTGAAATAGATGTCACCTATGATGATTATAATGTTTGAAGATCGATGTTTGTATAATTAATTGGCCTTGAATAATATTTCATATCATATCATCATATCATGCATATAATTTCGCTATTCCGTCTGTATGTCTGTGTTTCTGTCTGTCTGAGATAACGCTCGCCGTTCTATAATTAGTCGTTTCGATTCGACATACATACATGTGTACCTAAGCTAGACCGCTTCCAACAAAAGGACGTACGATGTAATACGAATAATAACAAAAGAAAAAGTGTTCATATATATTGTTCGATGCGAATGTTTTCGCTAGGAAAATAGACCGAAATAATTTAGAAATAATATACCGCCATCTATTGAAAATTTATTTAATTAATTAATTTTTCTATCAGTTTTTTATATTGGTTATATGTGGTATTTCTGTTGGTAATTTTTACTATTATATTAAACTAAAAGTAAAATAAAAAAATGCTTTTCTTTTCAAACTTTTCGTATAATATTAAAGAACTTTTCTCAACGTGTTGAACATTTTAATAAAGGACTATGAACGTTTCGCTGTATGAATTATATTAAAATTAAATTCTCTGCTTGGATGCTTTACATTTCAGGAGAAGTGCATCTGTGGCATGCGAGACAATTCAGGTGGGTAGTATAAAGTTTTCAGATGAAATAGTGTAATTAAAAATGAATAAAATGCTATGTATGTATGTTTTCATTGACACTCTAATATGTACATATGTACATACATTGGTAAGTTTTTTCTTTTAATTTTTTTGGCACAGCCTGAAAATTAGTTTAATAATATATTTAATACGTGGAAAGTAAAGTTTGTTTGATTTCTGCGTGTAGAATACTTGAAATAATACGCCAAACCCAATTGCTGGTAAATAAAAAATATTGCTATCAGTAGTAGAAACAAGATATAAATTGTGCTAAGCAATGTCACAGGTTCTTATTTTTTGTTTAAATCTTAGTAATCAACGATTTTAACATTGCTAACGACTGTAGTGTGTGTCCTATGTGGTGGTATATTAATTGGGGGGAACTTTTTAAATTTTTGATCAATTTACCACATGAAAAAATCTATGCATGCAACGAATGGTGTCTAGGATTTCTCAGGTCGGATCCATCAGCTTTGGCTTATGTTTGACTACCCCTAACGTCGTGGCCAGGGGTGTGGAATGTAGATGTCGACACCGGTGATGCTTTCAGGTGTTAAATTTGTGCACATATTCGTAGTCCAACGGTCTGACATCGGCTTTCTTGATCTACGGAAAGGTGTCTCGTTTCGTTGAACTATTTCTCATATCTACATATGTACATTCATGTATATATGAGCCGTTATATTTGAAAGTGACGTAAGTCCACTTTTCGTTTCGAGAAACATTTCGCAATAGTGTAATACGTCTATTCTGCTTTTCCACGATTCTGGACATATTGAATTAAAAGTGATGACAATTTATGAATTCAGTCAAACAGAAATAGTGTTTTTGGAATTGAAAATTGAACTTCCGCCATTTTCAAATATAACGGCTTATATGTACATACATATGTATATAGTACAGTTGAAGTGTATCTTACAGTTGTAAAATATATTTCGTTTAATTTTAATTTATTCCATCTAATTTATACCAAGTACCATTATAGTTGAAGTGTATTTTCAGATGTGAGATATTTTGACTAGTTGAAATATGTATATTCTGTCTAACCTACGTAAGTTGATTCATATGGCAAATTACATTCTATCTGGTCAAAATATATTACAACTTAAAATGCAGTTCAGTTATAAGTTGGCACCAGGTGGGAAAGGCTAGGTTTTCGTGAAACGTCACTCAAACTCAGTAAATTCTAGTAAACTGAGTTGGAAAGTCACATTTTTGTTTTGAGCACATTCTTAGAGTTATCGTAATACGATACTTATTACCTGAAATAGGCGGCTGGGATTCTTTTATGCACAAAAAGTGGATCACTATTATCAATTACTATTTAGTTATTGACAATATATGTATATATATATATATATATATATATATATATATATATATATATATATATATATATATATATACAAACAAATAATAATAATTTAATCACTATTGTCAATTACTATATAGTAATTGACAATAGTGAATCCTGGCCGCCGATCTATGCTATAATATCATCATTCATAATATCATACCTAGCAAATGTTAACGCATTATTGAATTCTTAAGCATTCGTTAAAACATTAGACCTGTCAAAACTCAACTGGCACACTTACAACTGGCGCACATTGTTGAAAGTATATTTGTAGTGATATAATTTACTATTTGAATTGTATTCGAATATGAATGACCTAAAACGTCACTTAATATAATATAATGTATTTATGTGCATACATACGTATAGTAGAAAATACACTTCGACTGTAAAATATACTTATGTACATATATTGTATACATATATTTACTTATTTGCTTTTGAAAAATATAAAATATAAGGAATCAAAATAATTTTTATTGAAGTGCATTTATTATATAGAAATTTTAACCCTAGCAGAATTGGGGATTTATTTATAAGTTAGTGACGCGTTATTTTCATGATCAAACATATGTATTATTTATTTTGTTGATTTAATAAAATCCCTTACTGCTATCTCGTGTGTAATTTACAATTTCATCGTTTTTTTCGTATTTTTGTTTCTGCAAACTTTATGTAAACTTGAAGAAAGTCGAAATGCTAAATCGTCGCACACAAAACAAACCAAGTGGGAACTTTTCTACTTTGGGGAAAGAGCAAAAGTTCGACGCGAAAAACTATACGTCTTCGAAATGAAAGAAACTTTTCACATTATTCGATCTAGTTGCGAGCATTATATAAAATAACATATCTACGTGTAATAATAATAAATATGTGCTCGCGCGTTTATGAAATGCTTCGATTTTTTCCCTCCCCGTTTGTTTATATCGGTTGCTGTTTGCGGAAACAATTCGCAAACTTTGGCTGAGCAAGTCGACGTTGCGGTCGGAGTTTTTAAATATTGCGCGAGATTTTACACTTCCGGTTGAAAATTTGCTTTGCGGCGATTTAATTGCTCGGCGCAGTTTTAAAGTGGCAACACCAAGTTTCGAACTAAGTTTTCCTTGAGTCGCAGATGTAATCTGCAAAATTCCCCTAAATTAGTTTACCGAACATTAATTACTACATTATGCTTTTTCGGTTGCAACTTCGCATCGGCAAAAATTTATCACTTCTCGAGATATTTATTACACGCTACGATGTTTGTAGCGTGTAGTAGTTGTATAATTTTTTTTACGGAATACGATAATTGTACGTAAAATTTAATTTAAAATAACTTGCCAATGTAAAAAAATGGTATAACTCGATACACCACACTGAATATGTACGTATGTATATGCATATTTCACGTTGATCGATTGGTCGATAATTTTAAATTTCGGCGATTTCCGAACCACCCAGTAGGCTCGAGAGGCGAATGTAAATTGCAGTGGTGTTCAAACGAGAGCTCGCGCGTACGGGGATTCCCCATGTAAACACACACCCTTTGAATTTTTCAGCTCATGAATTTCAGAACGATTCGCCGCAGGAGAGCGGGAAGGAATCCGAGCGAGGATAAGCCAACCTACTTTGGTACCTAGCACAACAAACTTTTTCGAACCGCCAATTTGAACCTCCTCGTGAATATGCAAACCAACCAGGCTCCCTCCCCACCGCTTTATGTAGAATCATTCTATTAATTTTCTTTTTTTAAGTTTAGATTTGTTCATTTTACGATGTATGCGTGGATAATATATTAGGTCGTAGCGAAAAGTGCGAATTTTGGATTTTCATCGTTGGAACAAGTGGAAAACTTTCACTGTATCAAAGATTAACGTTAAATAAAATGATTTTAAACAATGTCCTGTACCTCCAACCAATCGATTTATTTCAACAAAAATTTCTCTCTCTCTTTTTTCAGAATATTTTATTTTATTATTCGATTTTTTATTAATTTCAAAAAAAAACAAAACACCTAATATTCACCTTTTGAAGTTTGAATTTAATGTTACAAAATTAAAAAAAGTAGGTTTTTTCAAATACACACTATATGTAGGTACTCTATATTTTTTTTTCATATACACACTATACAAAATTTTTGTCAAGATAAATTGATTGGTTGAATGATTGGCACAGGACATTGTTTAAAATCGATAATTTTTATTATTTAACGTTTCCCTGATACAATGAAAGTTTTCCACTAGGTCCATGTATGAAAATCCAAAATTCGCGTTTTTCGCACCGCCCTAATGTACATACATACATACAGATACAGATACACTGAATCCTCAAACCTATTTTTTTAACATTTAAACGTTGATCTAATTTTGGCATCATTGTGACAGGAAAATTATCAAATTCGTCAGAAATGCCTACGACAAAGGCACTGTTTCAGATAAAAATACGGACTTTTTTACCCGAAACGATGTTATAAATATTCCGTAAAATTTTTATTTGACGTTTCCTTGATACGACGCTCGTTTTCCGAAATCTAAAATTCGCGTTTTTGATCTGATCTAATATACATACATACATATATGTATGTATGTATGTATACAAATAAACATAGCTTTCGAGTCCTATATTTAAACTGTTTGATAAAAAAACCTCAACAATGTCAACTCTGACATTTACGATGGTCAACTATCCATGCATGCGGTTATAATATTGAATCTATAAGATGGGTGAAGTTTGTGATTTTCCATTGAGGTCATATGCAGATTTAAGGAGAATTTACAAAATATTAAAAGTTATGTGAAGTGAGTAATAAATTTAGTACATAATGCATTTGCAGTTTAGGACAAAATGGATACGTTCGTTTACGGTGCGGATTATATGCAGTTGCAATTGAAATTGACTTTTAGCCACACGGGTAGGGTTGAAAAAACAAATTAAAAAGAAAAACTTACAAAACAACAGGGAACGTATCCATTCCATGGAACAATAAATAACTTCGATAATAGAGACATATTTCACAGTACGTGAAGTGCTATCCCGTAACCGAAGCCGTAAACTGCAAATGCATTATGTATGTGTGTGTGTGTGTGTGTGTGTGTGTGTGTGTGCATCTGCTTCGGACGTTTAATGCACTTTAACCCGATACTTATTACATACAGAACTCCCCAGCCGTGGTTCATTTGCTTCAAATATCAAATATCATTCAAATAAAATAACGAATTTGTTCTACATATCATATATATAATATTGCTTCATATATATAATATTGCTATTCTGTGTGTCTGTGTATCGGTTAGTCGTTTCGATTCGACATACATGTGTACGTCACAGCTAAAACAATGCCAAAAAACGTACAATATAATATAATATAATACGAAGAAAAAAACTTCTATATATGTATACTGTTTGCTACCAATTTTTCCTCTAGGCTTATAGACGGCGCTAAGTCTATGAGCATTTACCGCCATCAATTGAAAATTTATTTAATTAATTAATTTTTCTATTGGTGTTATACATATATTGTTTTTATATAGGTAGAGTTTTTACATTTTTTTTCATATTAAACAAGTAAATATAAATATTAAATTAACTATATTTAAAAGGTATTTGAACACAGGACCGACACATTTCTTCTAATTTTTTTTAATATAATAACTTAATATGCCAACACCTGTGCGGTGATATTTCATCGGGTACAACACTAGTGTATAATAATTACCGTAAAATATTTTGCTTCGATATATGCAACTACTTGAACACGTACGGTGTAATTACTATGGCTTTTAAAACATTCAAAATAAGCTTTCGACCTGTGGCAAATTGCAAATGTGAAAACTTAGACCTCCGGTCCGGAATAATCGTATCTTCCTCGGCGGTATAGCTTTGAAATACACGTGAAAATTTAATGTTACCTTGTCTGTTTAATGCACGTGTGAAAAATTCCACTTTGGATGTCTTATGTAAGTGCGATGATCCCGTCTATGCCACAAATTAAATTAACATTTCGTATAAATAATCCAAGGCGATCTAAAATAATCTCAATGTTCATACATACATATGTATGTACGTTTTAATGTACGAGGGCCACTATTTTTTACTTTATCTATGTACGTAGTAACAATAGATGAAGTTTTGTGATCATGCGAAAATTTGAACTCGAGATTTTTACTGATTCGAACTCAGAATCGATCACTGATCACATTTTCATGCTTTAGAAAAAATGTATGTGTTTGTCTGTGACACTATGATTACTATGATTACTTGGTTCTATGACAGAATTACTAATAACTAAAGAGTCTCGGTGATTACAACAAAATGTATATACCCTTCAGGTATAAACACAGATTACCTAAACACAATCTGCTTTAGGTCATCGACTTTAGAGAGTCTTTAATTAATATTATGTATTAGATGTATTATGAACATTTATAAGGATTGTAAATAGGTTTTTGAGCTCTTTTTCCTATTATGCTGTAGATTAACATTAGAATAATATAATACTATGATTACTAACCAAATTAAATTAAATTGTAAAATAGAAAATGATCAGTAGATCAGTAGCTATTAAAATAGATATAAGATGTATTGTGAACATAATTTCGTAATAATAAAAAGCTTTTAAAAATCAAAAACCATTGTGTGTGTCTGTGTATTTTGGGGATTCTTTGAACACAGTTGGTCGAACTGAAACTTAGTATCAGTTACTGAAATTCTTATCGATACGACGTAATTTTTTTTTTAAATTTTAAGTTGACCGGAAATGGTACATCCCCTTCTAGGTGTTCTCTTTTTTAAGTTTTTTAATTTAATTGTCTTCTAAACCGTTCAACAAATCAGATTGAATTTTTTTAATAATAGATTAATATAAATTATGAATTTTATACAATAATATTTTTCAAATATTTTTACTCCAACCGGAAGTAGTTCTTTTACTCTAGAGAATCGAGGTTTTTTATGTTTATCTCAGAAACCTTTTGGTGTATTGAACTGAGATTTCATATCTAGAAGTTTAAGCTTAATACAAAGTTATGTATGAAATTTGGTGAACAGGGTGTCAACCAGAAGAGTCACTATATTTTTATAATAAATACAAACATTGTATTTATTACGGATATATTTCTTTCTTAGGCGAAGTAATATTTCGGACGGAATTAATGCCAAACAGAAAAAATATACATTTACATAAAAAATCGTACCATCATCCTCCATCCCGCTTCACCCGTCTCCAGTCTTTCAACCCCTTTGTCGTGGCAATAAAAGCACACATAGCGTATAATCCTTTGAGGCTTTGTACAACAGCAACTTAACAATATTCCATTACGTATGCACAAACCGAAGCGAGAAAGAGGAGGAGAGTGGCAAGAGCATGATAAGCTGGAAGAAGGGAGGGAGAATTTGGAAGTTTGGGCGTATAGGGAATTGGCGACGTAGGTCCGTCTGTTCGTGGACAGTTAGCTCAACCCCTCGCATAAATCTCAATATAGAGCTAGAGGGCTGTGCGAAAACAAAAATGAATTATTGAATACATATACATATGTATATCTATAAAATAAACTGTGTGGGTGTAGCGTTGTTCGCGCGGCGGATTTCCGGAGTGGGCCGTTATTAATGTGCAGATTCGGCTGACGCGGTTGTGCAACTCAGATGCACCACATCCCCATCCCCATTCACCAATTTCTCTCCCCTATCCTCCTCCAGCATATCCACCTTCAACATTATCGGCGAAAAGAATGGCTAAACTTTATTTCAACGACACTGAATTAAACGTCGATGAACGTAGTTTTTGACTGCCAAACGGAACCAATACAGCCATTTTCGATTTACGAGGTTGATACATGCATATTTTATTTTAATTTTATTATAAATACATTCCTATTATTGGTGACATGACAGGTTGCCCCAAGGCGATACCTACATATAGTCAAATTTTGTACAACAACCATGACAATTACGAATGACAATTACAACATTTTTATATTCACCCCTCTGGCAGCTGGTTTTCCCATTGTATCTATATTTGAAATAATTTATGTCAAAGATTTGGATTTGACAAACACCGTAATAGTTCCTTCCATATAATCAAACCAATATTTTGATTTCACTTATGATAGTGTACAATGGCACTATGAAAATACGCAAGTTTAAATTGGTGGTTAAAAAAGTGTTCGGTCTTGAAGAACCAGCGATACTTAAAATAACAGCACCGGTATTATGTATATAATTTTACTTCGTTACATAATAAAATTTCTCACAAATTTATACAAATATAATGCCTGTACGTTAGAGTGTAGAATGTTTCAGTGGCGTGAGTGCGTATGTAATTTAGGAGAATATTTGTTTTCATTTAAATTATTCTTCAGACAAAGAAAAACAGCGTTTTTGTTTTGAAAAAATTGAAATGAAAAAAAAAAACAAGTAAATTGTGGTTCTTTTCAATTTGAAACTGTGTACCAATGAAAAATGACGTTGTATAAACATGCCATATTCTCAATGAATGTAATTTTTTTGCTTTAAAAATATTACATCGATAATTAAACTTTGACAATTATTATAGAACGATATTATGTACATATTTCCCCTCGGGTATGAATTTCTGTGAAAATGCTACTTCAAAGCCATTTTTTTTATAAGAATCCTCATAACTTTTTCGATTCATTAATGATTATATATCATAAAACAACATAAAAATTTGTTTACTGGAAATAATTTTACGTAACGTGTACGCAAATGCAAAATTGCTTTTCACGTGTTTTTGAAACACAATAAAAATAATTTTCAACAACTCGAATGAAATTAAATACGTTCGTGTTATTCAATTGAATTTCGTAAAAAAAGTAATAATCATTACAATTAACGTTTCTAAACGTTTCCTGCAACGTGAGAGTTAGTTACATTGACGTGTGCTTTCAATGTATTGAACTACATGTATATACATATGTATACCCGTTAAATTGATCGCGTCCGAATTGATGCCGTAGTTATTTTCTTATTTTTAAGAGGATAAACCTTTTAACTAATTAAATTATCAGCTATGACCCAGAAATTACGCCCTCCACATAATTCGTGGATAATGTATTTGATAATGTTTACGAAAGGTTAATGTAAATTCGTCGAACGTTGGCTCGATGCATTCGCATTATTTCTGTTCCAATAAGAAACAAATCTCGTTATTCAAATTTACTGAAGCGTATATGCCGTTCTTTTAATTTTTTTTCGCGCAAACTTTCTGCATAAGGGCTGTCCCTAAAATACTACAAACTGTTGACAGAAATAAAGAATGCGAGGTATAAGATTTCAAACGTCAGATTCCCCAGTATATTGCTGGTTTGTACGAAGCTTTTACATTCTATTAATTTGCATTGCCGGCATTACAATAAAATTACTATTATACAATACTATAGCGTCATCTATGGAGAAACTGTATAAATCAACAAATTCGATATGTATGTATGTATGTTCATATGTAGTACTACGAATTTGCGAGAAACACATTCTACATACATACAATGTTAGTAAGTATATTTTAACGAATTATGAGAAAGTATATTGGACGAATTTGTGAGAAATAAATTTTAAATTACATATGTATATTTAATTAATGGCGAAAAATGAGGGTTGGAAATTTGTTTGCAATCGTTTCAACAATGAAATCAGATAAATTAGTATACTCTGATACGAAACGATCAACCAGAAGTCAGGTACATACACATATCCTTATTTATATATACAATATACCTTATTTATTTATAAAAATTTAGATCCAATAAAATCGACATCACACTCCCCCCCCACATTTCTTTTCTCGCAAATCCTAATTTTTTATTGTTAAATATACCTACATTTGTAGATATGTATGTACATCAGTGGCGTGCGCTGAAATTCTCTCTCTTTTTGTCGTACAGCCTTACTTAATGTGCACGAACGGGATACAAGAGGCACAGCCTGTTCCTCTTGTATCCTGCTCGTGCACATTAAGTAAGGCTGTACGACAAAAAGAGAGAATTTCAGCGCATGCCACTGATGTATGTATGTACATTGTAGAGTGTAAATATGGCCGAAGGTACAAGTTTGGCCATAGGTGTCGCTTTGGGGCAGCCTTTCATGGCACCTATGGTAAAAATAAAATATATTTGTATATATATGTACATACATATATATGTACATACAATACAAAAATAAAAAAAACTACATAAATTTATATAAAGAAATTCGTACTATATTTGTAAAATAATGCAGTGGATAGTGCGAAATTGAAATTTTACTTTCGATACGGACACGATCCATTAATCTTCTAACGTTTCCGCACCGCGAAATAGGATTTATAGAAATTCGCTCGCTTGTTTGCCGGTAATGCTGACGTCATAGCTGATATTTGTGTCCAGTATGTATGTAATACACATTGAGAACTCCTACATATTCTTATTATTAGATTCTTACTATTTTCATTTTCCAGATATTTATTGAGTTGAAATTGTTTTTCAACTAAATCTAAATTAGCATTTTAATTAAATCCCTGTTATTTTCTCGCGTTTAAATTTGCTTTTATTCTATTTAAATTTTATACATTTCTTCTACACATTTTTGTATGTGTGTGTGTATGAAGGATACCAATTTCATCAGATCATAACAATTAAGTTAGATAAAGTAGCTAACTCTAACAAGAGACGGTCGACCTGGATTTAATAACCAACCAGATCTTGCCAGCAGCGTTTATAAATCGAATAATTATTCGATTCCGGCCTGGATATGAACCCTCATCTTCTCTACTAGTAAATAATGTTTTAACCAGTCAACTACGCTTTGGCTGCATACCTATATACATTCAACAATATGAGATTGGTACTTAAATCGATAAAAATAATTTCACGAATTATTAGGTGTTAGAAATTGAATCAAAAACAACAGTAAGACAGGCAGTAGAGAGAGGGAGAGACATAACTCTCAAATGAGGAATAGTAATTTTGAGAGCGAGTTTTGATTGGATTAACAGTTTAAATGGCGCCGCTGAACGTCTCCACTCGCTAAACTTTAATCCGTCTGCGAATTTTTAACTCGATTAAGCGTTTCACTTGCCGCGCCGCGACAAACGGTTCGTCGATCCGACGCCTTCGCCTATTTTTAATAACGAAATTAGTCGTTAGTCTTAGACAGTGATCCCCAAACTGTACTCACATGGATAAACTGCATGACAGGTGTTTCTATGGATGACTGCGATTGTTTGCATGATCGAACGGCTTAAACTATTTCTGCATCTTTATAGACATGCATGCACATGTGATTTTATTAACATACTAGACAGCATTGCCCGGCGTTGCTCGGGTGGATAAAGGTCGCAAAAAGAACCTTCAAACGTCTTTAGCCCCATACAAATCGCAAACATAAAATATATGGTACTATCAGATAGTACCTATACCAAATTTGGTGGTTACAAGTTGAACATTGGATTTAGTGTAAAAACATATTATGTATGTACAAATACGTACTAATTTATTGGTGTACGTAATTCATGCACTTGATACACAGAGGGTAAAAGGGAAGGAAAATTTTGTTCCTATTTAAGAAAAATTGATCATAAAAACAAAAAGGTGTTTTTTTTTATATAAATATATAACTTTAAAATTAAATAAAACACATAAAAATCATGGTAATGGCCATGGAAGATAATTATTGGAAGATAATGTTATGTCATTAGTATTTAAGTATTACATATATTGGACATATAGGCGACCACTTTTTCGAGCTGCTGGGGTCGTATATCGGCAATAACGCGTCGAAGGCTTCTTTTCTCGAAGTCGTCTTTGGTTTATCGGTGTAAACTAGCGACTTAACATATCCCCACAGAAAATAGTCCAAAGGTGTTAAATTGCACGATCTTGAAGGCCAATTCACGACCGTAAAATGGACGTAGCGCGTGGTAAGGTTCGCGAACTGAACCACGATTTTTAAAATAAATTTGCATAATTTTCAAGTGTTGTTCTGGCTTAAGTCTATTAATGGTAGAATGGGAAACTAAACCGAGCAAAAATCAGCTGTCATTTATTAAATTGGCTGTTGCTGAAAAAAGTATTGCCAATTAAAAAACAAACCTATAAAAAACATCATTTACGTGCATATATGTACGAATATATATGTGTATAGATGATGTGCTATTAATTACTAAAAAAAATATATTTCGTTTTAACAATTTTTTTTGTTGTAAAAATGTACGCAGTCGAAGAGGCAATTCGAGAAATGAAATTATTAACTCACTAATGAAATTACATTTTGGCCGCGGACCGTACGTTGAGAAAGGCTTTCCTAAGAAATTAAGCGAATAACAGCTTCATAATAAATCAGCTGACTACTAATTAAACTCAATTACCATCTGCGTCACTCGGTCGTGACTCGATTCCGTGTAAACGATTGTTTTGTCGAGAATTAAACGAGGACACCCTCTCGCTTATCCCCTTCCATTCCACTCTAATTTCCACCCACACCCTTCTGAGAAAAGTTTTGGCATCGCCGTTTTGGTCTCGCCTTGTTTTTGCATCGGCAAATTAACTCAAGTGGCCGGACAAGACTCGCCTTTATGATTCTGGCTAATGGCCGTCTCGGCATTTTGAACTCTCGGCCCGGGTAATACGGAAATTTCAGAATCGGAACGAAGATTCTATGTATGTATAATATATCCAGGAGATTCGTTTCAATCTCTTCGAATCGATGTTTGTGAACCGGAAATGGGCGCTCGAATAGGTATGTACCCGTGCGAGCTTAGCGTACATAGCAAATAACCCTTTCGCGCATTGTCCTTAGAGTTCATTCGTGGTGGGGTGGTTTTCAGCTCGAAAACGAATATGTCGCAAATGTAAATAAGCTTTTGATGTTCGCTTTTCATGGTAGGCTTTAACCTTTTTTTTCCACGTAACGTTCTGTATTCATACTGCCTTCAAAGTCGGCAAGGTTTTTTTAAACATATTTGACGTTTTTATTGATTCTATTTTTAAACCTTTGTTGTCGTTTCAAAATTTAAAAATGAAAGAGAAATTTTGATGTAATTTCACTTTATAATGTTGATGATGTTCTTAAGCAAACAAGTACATATATGTATGTATCCGAATGGATATACATATTATATAATAAATATGTAATAGGAGAATAATGAGTATCGGGAAAAGTATTATATATTATTTAAATTTATGAGTCGATTTGTAATTAAAAAAAAAAACACATTAAAAATATTATTCCCTCTTGAGATAAAATAAGTCATGCTGAATTTTGCTGGAAAATTGTTCGACGGTCATTATCAAAGTAGCGGAGTTTAATTCTATTCTATCTAAATATATGAGTCGTTATATTTGAAGGTGGCATAAGCCCACTTTTCTTCGTTTGGAGAAATATTTCTTCATTTCGAGAAATATTAACAATATTGAAAGATATTGGCGTTCTGTAATAGGTTTATTCTGCGTCTCCGAGATTTAAGCAGAAGTGATACCAATTTGTGAATTTTCAAATAGAAATAATTTTTTTGGAACTGAAAATTAGACTTCTGCCACTTTCAAATATAACGGCTCATACATATACATACATATAAATATGTATGTATATATGGAATTTTTACTTCCATTTAAAGGTTTATTTAAAATATTTCGGGTTTTTAGTATATACGTTTATATTATTTACTGTAATATTTTGGCAAAATTTACTATGCCTACAAACATACATACATGTACATAAATGTACAGTGATTTCCGCTTAATTAGGACGGCAATTAATCGGGTCAGTCAATAATAGTAATCATTCAGCTTCGCTTATTAGAGTCAGCTGGGTATTTGCGGCAAAATGCTTTAACCAAATTTTGAAAAAAGTAATTGCAATATAAAATACATAATTTGAAAATTTTAGTCACTATCTTGAGTTTGGAACACAATACACTGGTTACGTATTTATATTATATATTTATATATTTCGTATATAAATGTATTCGTCATTTATTCGATTACTTTGATTGTTTAGCCGTGATACCTTCAGTACGAATTTCGATCGGGTGTTAAGGGTTAATTTTTTATTTCGTTAAAGTAACGCTCCACTGTCGAACGGTATTGAGTTTGGGTAGAGGCGGTTGATTGTGGCCATTACTCTTACACCGGTTTCCGACCGATTTCGCAACGTCTGGCCAACGGGCAGGGCGGTTCCGGGCGACCGGAGTCACCCTTCTTCATCCTCATCCCCGTATTTTCACCCCCCCCCCGTACAACCCTCTAGAATTCCTCCAAGCGAAAAAGAGAACTGGTAGGAAAGGCAACGCTCAGGTGGGGTATTTCTTTTTCGTTATCAAATATAATATTTTTTCTACTACGCGAATTCTTTTTTAAAACTTTTTGAAATGCCAACCGACTAGACGCTCGCATTTTATCACTCGTCGTGAAAAGTAAGTTTCAATCTCCAGCCATACCCTCCACTTGCATTCTAAGCCACATCGTACCGGCTGATACCTTAAAAATGAATAAATTCCGCGAAGAGTTCTTCTCAATAAAGTTGGATGTGAAGGAACTCAACACAAAGCTTTTAAAATTGCTACCAGTAACTGGTGCCCGTATGGGTTCATCCAATACAATGAAATTTAAATCGAAGAGAGTATTCCAGGTTGACTCATAACTAAACTCATACATCACATTCAATTATGAGCGCAGGCCACCAGATAAATAGGTTAAAATAATCTCCGATAACCTACGCTCAATGAGGTGAAAAATATCATATTCAGGCACAGCAGTAACGATTTTATTAAGAAGTCGAAAAGCTCTTTGGAATAGGAGCCATCCGATAAAAAAACTGGGTGGGCAGGAGGTACAATCATCAAATGGTGCCACGCATACAATTATTAGGGACATAAAGTCACTTAGAAGCTGGAGTTTCTCCAAAGTTCGAGGGAATTATACCCAAGCATGCCCAAAAGGAAACGGGTTGGATATATACTATTAATAACTAAATTAAAGGTATATGGGTAAATATTATTAAATACTATTCGAAATATAAACAATGATTAATTGTTTTTGATTTTCGGCACTCGATTTAAATAAATTTGTACGAGAATTTACGAGAAATAACTAGTAGTATTGTTCAACTATTCAGTACGGGTTTAAATTTATAATATGCGTTGCAGAAAATCTGAAATAAGATAAAAGTATTTTGAACCACTCTTGAATTTCAAATCATGTCATGAAAGCAATCAAAGGTCTATATTACTTACATACAAATGTATATCGCGATTCGGTAGGTTTTATCATAATAAATCATGTAAAATATGTATGTTTGTAGTAGGTATATGTACATATGTACCTATCGGTATGAAAAAAGTAAATCTACTTCACAATAGTCTCAGAAATTACGAATAAAAAAACCGTACGAAGTGCTAAAAAGTGTTTTTTTTTTAAACCGCACTTAACACGTGTACATATAATACATACTATGTATGTACATTTTATAACACGAGTGAAAGGGCGTCTAACCTTGTTCCGTACGTTTTGATGAAACGTGTCGTATCAGTTAATTACGCACGGACGCAAAAAGCGTTTCGCATCTGAGAAGAGGAGGGCCAGACTCGGGCGCGTAATATATTTTTTTCCTCGCTGAAAAAAAAGTCCAACATCCATTACTCAACATCTGAAACACGTTTACAGGGCGAGGGAGCCCCGCTCACCACCAGAAGTTTGTTAAAACGATGATTAATGGCCATCGAACGGGCCGCGTTAATTTGTTTATAATTCTACCGATGGGTGGGTGGTTGAAAATCAAGCTTTAATCTGTCCAGTAGATGCAGCTCTGTCAGCTGGAGCTGGAGATGCATCTTACCGCTCATTAGTGACGTTGGCTTGCGACACGTTCTCAACGCTACAGTAGATATTGTTTACAAATTAGTGCTGACTCACCCTACATGTTTCCTGCTCGAAGATTCTATTACAAGAATACTAATTTATAATCATGTACTATTTATATATTATTATAATAAATATAAACTGCTCAACTTCCTTTATTTTTCCGTTCTAAATTCTATTTAAGGGTTAGATTATTTTTTATTATAAGCAGCAGTAAAAAATAAATAGAATGTGATCTTGGAATATCTTGGCATGATTTTGATACTGGAATTTGGTTTGAAATATTAACTTGAACTGTAAGTGATAATCCGATTATTATTTTATTTACGTGCTCTTACATACATTCTCAGTTGTATTACTCAACCGACTAACTCAGCTAGACAGGGAAATTAAATAAAGTAGATGAGATCAAACTAATGCTAAATAGATAATTGCATGCCTGATAGTATTTCATTACGTGATGAAATACTAGAAGTAGTCAGTAATTACATATTTATATTTAGGGCAAATACATATGTAATAGATATGTCACGTAGTAAAGAAGAGGAAATAACGAGGCGTATGAAATTAGGATGGAGTACATTTGGGCGAATGTAGGCCGTTTTTAAATAAAAAATACCACTTCGCTTAAAGAAAAAGATCTTCGATCAATGTTTTGCCAGTGATGACTGGCGGATACGATGCTCGACGTCTAAAAACAATGGTTCACTATTGTCAACCATTTATTTTTGCTATCTTGCTTTCTCGGACAATGGAGAGGTCTATTGTTATTTTATGGCAGCATCCTCGCCGCTAAAGTCGGTGATGACGTATGGTTGTGAACTTTGATATTGGAAACAAAGATGTTATACTAGGGTTGTCAACTGAGAAGTTAGAAAAGAGGACTTTTTTTTAGATATTTAATTTTATTAAAAAATCACAACAAAGCCTAAATTTGAGCATATTTAACAAAAGATAGAGAAAAATTATTTTTTCAAGAGACCTTTTGGAAACCTTATGTAATACAAAATATTCAAATACGTGTGAAACCAAATCTAAATCAACCAAATTGGGTTTGAATCAATGAGTTTAAAGTAAGACTATATTATATGTCATATGTATTACACGTGGATATTGTTATTTAAAATTTTTGAATTTGTTATACATATGTGTGTATGGATGATGTATATTTCAATAGGCTCCTTTGTCACTTTCAATGTATCCCAATTATACTTAAATCTATGTATGAATCATTCGGTATATAAAAATGGATCCATCGGTATGTCAAGGCCAAATGCGAAAATTGGATAATGATGGCTCACCGTCTAGCGTCGCCAATGTCTATTATACTGTTTTTGCTAGCAGACAAATATAAAACAAATCAAAAAATACCGTACATAAGTTTTCAATAGCAATAACAGAAGTATTTGCTTTGAGTAAAAAAAGTTGTAAAAACATTGTATTATATGTATATACTATTCATTAATCACGACGAACGACTAGTTGAAATTATTAACTTAAAACTTTTAAGTACTCATAATCTACGCTCGCCACAGTCGCAAGAGGCGAAAGTAAAAATCATCAAATGAAAAAAGCCACAAAAAAAAGAAAATGGAACAAAATTCGTTTGAAAAATGACTCAATTACGTGGCGCGTCCGGGGGAAAAATTCAGCGAAAGCTCGCCCACTTTTCATCTTCGCCGCGAACTATTAACTTCCGGTCTGGCAGCGGAAGTTTTGACACCGTATCCGTCGTCCGCGAAAAACTTCGAATCGTACCACGATTAGTTGCAGAAGGAGCAACATCGAACGTGATTGCTGCTCAAATAGGCGACTTAATAAACATCTATGACTTGCATACAAATATTTGAGGAATACGGCCTGAAAAAAAAGATCTTCGTTCAATGTGTTTTGTCAGTAATAGCGTTTGGGATGTGAAACTTGGACATAGAACGCCAAGTTGCTATAAAAAGTCCAATGCACTCAAAGAAGTATGGAACTTCATATGCTTGGCATAACGAGGAAAGACAGGTAACGTAATACGAGGGTGAGAAGTATGACAGGGGTTGTTGATATAGTGGATAGAGTGAAGATGTTGAAATGGCCACGTGGCTAGAAGAATGGACGAAAGGTGGACAAAATAAGTGCTAGAATAGTACCCGAGAGAATGCAAAATGGTAAAAGGAAGACCGCAGTGAAAATGCGTAGACGAAATTAGGAAAATGTGTGGAGTGAGATCGATGAGAGTAGCGCAAAAAAAAGACGAGTGGAAGCGTATTGAAGATGTCTTCATCCAGCAGGGTATGACGAATGGCTGTAGATGATGATGTTGATATGAAATATCAAAAAAATAATTACATTTTGCATAAGCATAGCAATTTATTATACAATATGAAGTTTCACAATGATATGATTAATGGTGTCAATACTGAATCAATATACTGAATAGAAATCGAACTTTCTCGCGATCACAATATGTGTGAACATATTTGTATTTAAAAATATTTTTTTTATTTTTCCGCGATTTTGATGCACAATTGCCAGATTCTGTTTCCAAAATATACTACTTCAATATTATATTTGCCCATTATAATGTTGATGTTTCGGGCATAATGCATCACCGATACTTTAATTAAATTCAAAATGTAATTTTCCATTCTCTCCCCCCTGCATATTATATATACATATATCCAGGGTCTCGCTTATATAATAATAATAATTTAATTCTCCCTTCGATCCGTGTGTGCGTTCATGGTTGCCCTCGTCGGCAATTAGTCCCAAATTCGACCACCCCCTCACCCGCTATATATGGGTTACGTGTAAATTGACCCGAGAACGTCATTAAGCCAAAAATGACTCTGAACCCTTAACCGTCCACCTTTGGTCCCTTTCACTCACTAAGTTTAAGGGTGCGTTATAATTATTGGTTCGATTGTATTATATGTATATGAAATTTACGCTTAATGTGTTCGATTTCATATGTACATTTTTATCTATGTACAAATGCATGTATAAAAATATCATTCAGTTCGAATTTCATCTCAGAATATGAATATTTAAATTGAATAAGAAAATGTATGTATGTTTGAATATTTGTAAACTTATTTGCTTGGCGAAAGTAAAGTCCATAGAATGCAAATTTAAAATTACAATACAAATTGAAATATTGAGATTTCTGCACATAAACGAACTTGGCAGCTTCATATCCGACTCGGATCTAAATGTAAATGAAGTGATAAAGTATTGGTATATTCTTTATGGCTCGAACATGTAGCCAAATATTTTATTTTTGTATCTACATATAATGATAAAAAATACTTTTAATACACACATGAAAAATTTCAAATTAAAATCAATTTTCTTTTAAATTTAATAGTATTTTATATACAATTTTTATTTTGGAAATTTTTAATCATATTTATATGTACATACATATGTATGTATGTACATACGTGAAATTATTGTTAAATCCGTCAAAGGAAGAATACAAAACATATATAACTTTTCATTCACTCCAACACTCGTCTGTTGAAAATCGCATTTCACAAGGGAAAATGTCGATATGTGTAACAAGACCGGTGCAAACATGTAATAAAACAAGAAAAGTTCAAGTACTGTCGATATACCCAAAAGAAATGAGAGTTCAAGAAACGTCCCGGGCTCAACAGATGCAGGGGCCAGCGGCCATTTGGATCCCTTCCCTGATATTTCTACTGCAGTCCCTTTATTGCACTTCAATAAGGTAGGGAGTGGCCATCCTAGGGTAACCTAACGACTCAGTTTTCGAAGAAATGCCCTGTTTTATTGTGCATTCTCAAACGTTCGGCTTTGTAAATGTGTGCACTATGCAAGCTTTGAACAATTTCAACGGTTCACTGAAGTTATTATTTGAGATACATTTTAAATAATAGATGATCACTAGATCAGAAACTACTATAATATACCGAATATGTATTATAAACAATTAAAAGCATTTCAAAATGTATGTTCATTGTAAGATATTTTTATGTAAAAAAGTTATTGTATGTATATAGACAGTATTATATATAAAGGTTCTTGGTAACTTGATCGATCCGATGTATCGTGAGACTTGCTAGAAACGGGCATGCTGTCGCATTCGTGCAATGCGCGATTTTTCTTATAAACTACTAGTGGTTTAACCCGGCTTCGCTCGATATTTGTAATAAAAACCACTTAAACATGACTAATCCAATAGTAAACACTTTATTAAATTGATTTGAATAGTTTTATTTTATATAAATTTATTTTGATATCCGTTTTTTTTTTATTAAATTGACTGTCACGAACAAACAAACATATGTTGTATATACTAAGTCTCTTTCGAAATTATATGTATACCAGAATCCGGCGGTCCCCCCGGCACCCTCTGGGGCCTTTGCCCCCTGGCGTTAAGGTGCCTTCGCCCTCAGCGCCTTCGCCCCCTGGGCCTTTGCCCCCTGGGCCGTCGCCCCCGGGGACTTTGCCTCCGGGACCATAGAATCTTTTGAATCGAAAAAAAAATCGAATTGGCGCCTACATATGAATCGAAAAAAAAAATCGAATCGGCGCCTACATATGAATCGAAAAAATCGAATGTGTTGTTTCCAACCAACCAACCAATGTTACATATATGCATACATACATATATACAAAGTCTCTTTCGAAATTATATATTAGATTAGATAATATTGAATTTGAAAATACTTTCACAGATGGTATTTTTTCATGTTACAGCTAACCATAATAACGAATAGATATAATTCCTCGTCAAAATTATTTTTGGCAAGGGGCTGTTTACAATTTTTCTCTTCGTCTAAGCCGCTTAAAGCTGAATACATTTTGTTTTTAATTGAAACTGTCTTAATTTCCCCCCCAATATTATTCGCTCACACATAGAAATGGTCACCCCAAGTGAAAGTATAGGGTGCGTTGTGGTTAAGTGGGAACACCTTAATGCGATTGATATTCGATCGGCGAGAAAAGTGCATTTTCCATCATCCTCCCTCCGCAGCCAACCTTTCCATCCCTTATTTCCACCTCAACCGCCTGCGGGGATATTATAAAGAAAAATATGCTAAACAGGGGTGAGAATGATGTTGATAAACGCGGTAGGCCGATGCGAGGGACGGCCTCGAGTCACGAGCCGCCAATGATTCATGCGTGCATACGTGCACTTCCGGTTCGAGGAGAGGGGGTGGCTGGTTTAGATCGCAATAGTCGGCGATATCAAACCGAGTTCGGAAAGTAATATAACGTTATATATACGGGGAGCGAGTGCCGTAAATATTCATATTCCTTCCGGTCGAGACGAAACCGAGTGCTACCCGCGGGACCGGAAATGATTGATCATTATAGGCATTGCGACTGTCTCGAGGAGCCGCCGAACGATATGGAAAGATTGCTGGGCGCGAGTGCTCGGCGTTGCCTGGGACAGTGCCAGGGCGCATGCATATCTTCGTTCTACTAATGTTGTTTGTCTCAAGTGAAATGATGAGTATTGGCGTATTTATTTGCAATTTTGCTCTCGCGTAACTATGCTTATGATATGTATATCGCGACTTGGAGCGCTTAATGTGTAAGACTTGTTAAGGACAGTGTTTTAATTGTATGTATATTAAAATATGTACTACCCCGAAACACTATCATTCACCCCAGATAACTGTTAATTGTAAATTTCATTTAGATAGATTAAAGTTTCGAATTGGTGGTTTCAGAAAGGAATTGATATGTGATTTGTAATTACATTACATGAAATTGTACAAATTCGCAATTTAGCCAAATTATGGGATTATCACTTTGTATGTATGTATTTTTGGAATAGTATTTTTGGAGCATAATAATTTATATATCTCGAAATGAATTCGATAAATTTCAGAAGATTGTATCGCGAGTTGTAGACGGTTTCGAGTTGTTCGCTATCTCAGTGAAACCATGCTTATTTTTATAATTATATTCAAATTATTATTTAAAAAATTGAAACCAGGGGGCGCTGGTTAATTTGGCTATTTATGTATGTACATATGTATGTATAAGAGTTCCTGATTTCTCGAACAATTTCAATTCCCAGGACACGGTACGGAGCTCAGGATTGTTCCCAGGAATCCCGGGGCATATGTATTTTTTTTTTCAATTGAATTGAATTTTTATTTATATAAAATTCTTTTATTTAAAAATATAAAGAAAGTAAACAATATATCATCTATTGACTGAAAAAAATTGAATTAGAGAAAATAAACCCTAGAATATACATATGGATAATACAGGACATTAAAAACATTCATTTAATAATTTTAAATGAATTTAAATTTAAATTGAAGAATATCTATTACTATGATTTTTTTTCAATAAAAATATGCCATCTAATGACGATAATACATATGTATTGTTCAGTAAGATATGCATAAATAGTTTTGTGGCAAAATATTATACAAACTGTAGGATGAATAATTTAACACAAAATATTAATTTTTTTTATTTTAAATTATATGCAAACATAGTTCTACAAAAAAGCACAACCCGAATTAGAAACGTTTTAACCTAATTAAACTAATATCTTATTTAATTTTTTGTATTGAATAAATTTTTCATTGAAAATTAACCAGAAAGGAGAGTAACATTTACACGAATTTCGCGAATCTCCATAATTTAAATTTAATATAATAATATCACAAAAATTCACATGGGGGGGGGGGGTGGAATCGACGGGGGGCGGATTTGACGGTAGAAACGCATATGTTGGTAAATACGCGTTGTATATGTACACACAAAGGATATCGGATGACAGGAGAAGGCAGGTGAGGGGGCAGGGATTGGGTGGCTGTGGGGTAGCTTTAGGATCATTAGGGGCCGCGTTCGAATCCTGGGGTAGTTAAAAAACAATTTCAACTTTTAATCACCCCCTCTGTATATACACTCGCGAATGCGGTTCAACCTCCCCATCTCGCTCCTCATCTGATACGTTTGTGTGGGGAGAATTAATTAACCTACCGAATCAAAAATTCGTACCGCGAACTTGAACGTTAAATAAACATATGTATGTACACGATATATGTATGTATATGCTATTATAATTTTACATTCGAAGATGAAAAAGTTGTGTGTATAAGAAAATGCGATTAAAAGTATGGAAAGTTTCAGCTCAATGTATTCAGTGGATTAGGGATAGAAATAAATTGGATGTGTCCAGTTATATAGAGAAAGTCATACATTGCAGTATTTAATCGAATATATCATACTTGCACTGCTACTTTGAGAAAGAAGATTTCCACCATACGTATTGCGCTCAGAGTTAAGTTTTTTTAGCCGGATAGGTTGCACACATTCCTTTGTTCACCCGATACGATAACAACTTCCTAAATATAGTTTGATACCATAATAAAATTCAATTCGACGCGTGCAGTCGGAACTTTGGCAGTTGTCCCCGGAGCGTCTCGACGCCCCTCCAGGAAAAATCTTAGGTATCCCGGGGCGAAAACAAGATGTCTCGACAAAACTTGGTCACCTTTGGGTTCGTCTCCGTCTCTTTTCTGCTGACTCGGCATCCCCGAAGTATGTACGGGGTGGTGGGAGGGTGTGGGACGATTGAGTGGGGGAGGGGGCGTGGAGGGAGGATGGAGACCTCCCGTGTCAAAGTTTTATTGTCGCAGAAAGTTTCGCAATGGTGCAAATATACATTTTTTCGGTCGTAATTGATCTGGGGCGACATTTGATTCCATGCCGCTTTTCTGATACGTAATTGGATGGAGGTTTTTAAGTCCGTCGTCATGGCGACCAGTAGTGAAAAATTTTGATTTTAATTGGAAATCGTGGAATTTTTCGAATTGGTAAATACGATGTATACGTTTTTCGTTTTGAAATATATGTACATATATAATATAAAAAAAATGGGTGACCGTCACCGCACCGAATGTTAAAAAATCGAAAATGTTCGTTTAACATACATACATACATATGAAAAACGTTTAGTATATATACATATTAGTGGCGTACGGTAAAAGTCTCTCTCCCCCCGTCGTACATCCTCACTTAATTTGCACGAGCAGGATACAACAGGAACAAGAGGAACAGGCTTTTCCTCCCGTATTCTGCGCGCGCACATTAAACAAGGCTGTATGACAAAAAGAGAGATAATTTCACCGCATGCCACTGATATATATATAGTACCGTTTACCATGCACCCTTTTTTCGATCTTTCGACTTAAGATCTTTCGATTTTCGATCTTTGCCTTCCGATATTTGATTTTTCGATCTTTTGACTTTCGGTGCCGTGAGGTAGACCCAAAAAAAATATCGTCTAAAGGTTCTACAATTCGGCTAAAATGATTTATCAATGCAGCCATGTTCCTGTTTACAAATTTTATCAATGCATATTGATAACTATTCAAAATAACGTACTCTAAGTTTGGCAGTGTAATGCACAAAAGTCGTATTTTTTTATTTTAAAACTTCCCACAAAATAAGAGTGTTCGCTCGGATTTTTCAAGTCAGTTGATTCCGAAAAAAAAACTCACTCCTGAGACGTTTCTGGTGTTCAAATTAACTCACTACTCAAAAGGTTAAATGAAAATCATGCACCAATTCATTTCAAAAACTACCAATTGAAATGTCTAGCGGTAAAAATAATAAAAGTTAAAACAGTTTATAATTGAAAGACGGTTAGTTCTGGTGTGAATTATGAACAAATGTCAAATGTCATGAAAAAATCCTTAAAATGTATGTTTTAAAGTTAAAATAATGCAAAAATTAATATTTAATAATACAAATCATTTTATCGTGTAATAAACGTCAAATAATATAAAATAAGTGCAAGAAATGAAAAAATGACGGCTGAAACAGAACCGTCATCCAAGGCGGATATCGTTCTCACACTACCGTTGTGCGCGGCGCATACTGAATATTTCCTTTTTCTCTCACATCTGTGAGGCACGTGTACAAGGGGCTTCCCGCGAAAATAATTACTTTTGTTGATGCTGATCAATGTTTTTATTTCGTAATGAAGTAATTCGTATTTTGAGGTTTTGAGGTAATTCGAGGTTTTGATGAGGAATACCTAATATATGAAGACCCCTGCATTCAGTATATTTGGAGAAATAAAATAAAATATAAGTCCTGGTCACTCGCTATCCATCACAGTGCGACAAGTGTTAAAAATGCTGCCTTTTTTTATCTAGTGCAGTTTGCGCTCTAGGTATGTTATATTTGTGTTATGTATTTTTTTCTGTAAATTGTGCTATATCAGTCAAGCTAATCAAAGAACAAACTTTTGTTCCATATTATAATAGCTTGATTGTATATAATATGTACATATGTTGATTATAAAATAAGACTTACAAATTGTATCAATAATGATTTTGTATGTATAATTTTAATTAATGTATTATACAAATTTGCCATTTATGTATGTATGTATGCATATACATTAAAATCATTATTGATACAAGTTGTTAGTCTTATTTTATAATGAACATATTTTTTTACATATACAATCAAGCTAATATGGAACCGATAGAGCATCCGAATTTTGCAATTATTTTATAGACAGTTAAATATAACATTAAAAATACAACATTGGAGAAGCTAATGTAATTTATTTCAATTATTTATTTTGATTTATTTAAAATATATTTTAAAATTTGATACAGAATAAGAACCATAAAAATGGTTTTTCTTTCGTCTTAATGGTTTGAAAATAATCTGTTTACACAACTAAAATCGACTTTGATCTGAATGTGCCAAAATTTATTCAAGATTTATACAACCTCGGTATCTATCGCGACGTTTCTCAAACGTTGTATTCTATTTTTGCGGTCGAGAGTGAAAACTCTGACTTATTTTTCCAGCGGCTTTCGATATTCGTCTCCCAGCGAAAATATTTATTTTTATTTGATTTCCGTTTGTTATTCCTTCCGATGCGAGATATCTGAGATACCGGCAGAGAGATGTTTGTTCGACGAAAACTTCGACGTACTTCTTTTTCCCGTGGGTCAATAAGGGCTATCTAAGGGTATATCTACTTTCGATGATAAATTTGTATATAAGAGAAGATCCCGAGTTATATGACTCGCGATATATATTTATATTGTGGAGTTTACCTGCCATGCTGAGGACCGACGTTGCCATCGTCAAAGGATGAACTTGCAGAGATATTTTGATCTGGTATTGCGCGATTTTCCATTCCTAAAGGCGCTCCACAGTGCACTGAAAATAAAAACAAATTAAAAATATATCTTAAAAAGATGTGTTACAATATATATGTAACATTATGTTTGTTCATTTAAATAAGTTTAATTAATATTATAAACATATTGTCATGAATTCAAACATGAATTCAACCAACAAAACAGTGGAAATATAAAAAAATCATGTCACTAGATAAAGGCAAAGGTAAAATTAGCCGCATATAAATCATTCGTTTATCATATTCAATTGCCGGAATAATAATGGGAAAAATGTCGTCGTCATAGTCCAATGGAAAAATTGTTTTCATCCCTCCCATCCCACCCCACCAATGCAAAAGTGTCGACTAAGTAATCCATTTTTACGGCCGTGAGGGTTGGAAAAAATTACACCCCTCGCCCATCCTCCGCTCGTTAATAAAAAGAAAATCTGTTTACGTAACAAAACTTATATTTGAATTATGGACGCTTCTGCGTTTGTCACACTTATCCAAATTAATGGTGTCGTTATTCAAAATAAGGTAAAAAATATGTGGGCACAAAAAAAATTACACCTGATTCGCTCTACGTGTTTAGTATACATGTGCACAATTGTGATATTTACATAAACATAAATACAAAGAAATAATTAATTTAATAACTTTCTGAGTGAGAATTTTCGGTAGGGGAAAATTCATAACAACGTTTCGGGTATAAAAAAGTCCATATTCTTATCTAAAACAGTGCCTTTGTCGTAGACATTTCTGACATATTTGATATTTTTCTTGTCATAATGATGCCAAAATTAGATCAACTTTCAAATGTTAAAAAATAGGTAAACGAGGATTCAGTGCATCTATAGGTACATTAAGCCGGAGCGAAAAACGCGAATTTTGGATTTTCATACATGGACCTAGTGGAAAACTTTCATTGTATCAGGGAAACGATATATAATAAAAATTATTGATTTTCAACAATGTCCTTGATTGTCAATTGTTAATTGTTAATTGTTAATGTCAATTGATTTATCTCGACAAAAATTTAGAAAAAGTAGGTTTTTTTTGAATTTCATATGTATATCTTTTTTGAGAATAGTTTCCACGACATAAGGTCCAATTATATAAGATCCAACGACAAAAGTACCACGAAAGAAGATCCACCCGATATAATGTCCACCTGATTAGTGATCCAGATGATAAATAACGTATATTGATGACCAAAATGAGCAATATGGCAAAGTATGAAAACGATCGGATAAGAGATAAGAGATAAAAAAAATGACCACTGACACGAAAGCCATGTGAAATGTAAAGGAGGTAAGTAAAAACTCAGTAAACCCAGAGGAAATATAAAATATTCTTCACGAAACGTAAGATGGCATTTGATGGAGACCGAAACCGGAATTTTTTTCGATTTTCTCGATGATTATGAATAGTTCAATGTATGCTGATCAGAGTTTTTCCAATTTTGATATAAAAATAAGCATCGCTAAAAATCCAACCTTACCATAAAAATCATCATTTCAATATTTCCAATTTTCATTCTTTACAGCCAAAATGAAAAACCACTAGATATATAAACATTTTCAAAGACAACTTTACTACAATATTAATAGTATAAATATTTGAGAAGGTGAAATTTGCTATACTTGGAATCGAGTATAAGAATCGAGCAACAGGCTTACACCGTTCATAAACTTGAAGCATTTTTTGACATCTCCACAAATTGGCTGTAACGTACATAAATATCTACATAAAAATGGCACAAAGTAAAAACAAATGTTATTTATGTACAATTTACACCACCATTATACATATGATAGTACTTCAAGGGAATTGATTACGCGTCAGAATCAACACGTCCTCACATATATCACATTATAAGGATATTTTCAAACAGAAATTCAAACTAAGCTACCCCACCACTTAAGTCCCCATCACCATCCCAAACTCCCCACCACCCACACTGTCTCCCACTATTGTAAACGTACATACATACATACATACATATTACACGTGCTAAGGCAAACCTTATAGACGCAATAAATACAAGTATTGGTCGAATGCTCGAACAGAATGCCACTTATCTCACGCAGTTCGTGTTTCCGCATAATTTTTTCCATCCAGGGGTGGATTCATGACGCCTCTGAGAGGGTTGGCGTCTTCGCCGATTACGGATGCATCGGGACGTCCTCTGAGCGTACAATAATATGTCGACATCGTTTCCCAGCCTCCCCCGATCCACCCATCCGCCGAGGAGGCATAAATTCAAACGAGTCCTTTTTATCTAGCGGTTGCCATACGCGCACGAACGTGTGATAAATCGTTCGAAAGCGCGAAAATACATTACACGAAAACGGTGTAATGGAGCGTCGACACCGGCGAGCGTCTATGCAAACATTTTTTGCACGTAGAGTACCGAATAAATATAATCTGTTTGTGCACACAAGGCGTGAAAAAAATGCGTATGTTTTCAGGGGTGCGATATGAAACTACGTATGCCGCTTCAAAATCATACACATAATTGAATAAGATTCAAAAACGATATATTAATTTCATAATGATACTATTTTTCATTTGAAACCCAACCTTCGTTCAATTCTTAAACTTTTCCTGAGTATAACAGACTTCATCATGTAAAATATTGTATATACATATTATCTCGTTTTGCTTTCTGGAGTAGATTGGATTATGATTTTTGTGGTGACAATTTGTATGAAATCATCTCGAGAATTATTGTTGGCAAACTGCTAGCTATAAACTATTAAACTGTTCTGGATTTCAAATCATATTACCATACTTAGAATAGCCGATGGACCCAATTCTATATTTTCCCATGATGCCATTTAAGGGTTGCCCCTAAACGAAGTATATGGTATTAAACTTGTACATACATATGTATGTATATAAATTTATATATTATAAATTTTGAAATTATATTCAATTATTGGTGAAAAAGTGGGTGGGATGGTTTTTGACAATTTGATGAGGAATCGTTTCAACAATGAAATCAAATAAATTGTGAAATTCTGATAGAGAACGATTGAATTGGAGTCATAAATATCTAAGCCTGACCAGCAGCACCGAAATACTCGGCATACATTATTTTCAATCGAACTCAAACCAATTCTTTACAATCAAGGCTCGAACCCAACAACCTGTCGCTGGTTAACATTAGTGCAACCACAAAGCTATGCCATTGGCTCATTATTTTACATAAGTATCAAATATACAGTTTGCAGGCTTAATTTTTGAACTATCTACATAACAATAAGGTAATAGGAGTATTTGGCATTTATAGTTGTGAAAATTATTTATCATTTTTTAAAATTAAAATGCCGGTTCTTAGATTACTTGTTGTAATGTAACTGTGTAGGTAAGAAATAAAGCATACGATCGTTTATTTTTAAAATAAATTTAAATTAAAAGTTTAAGATGAAAAGTTTTATTCGCAATGAAATAAAAAAAACTGCCGAAGACTGGGTCCAACTTCAATTAGTACTGTCAATTTATTTTTATTTAAAAAAATTAAAACATTTCATCATTGTAGGTGCTTCATAAATGGGAGTACACGTATTTCTTCGATTATTAAAAATAATTATAATAAAAAATTAGATTTTTTTTTTCGGGATGAAACAATTTCTTTAATGTTGCAACGTAGGGTGAAATTAGAGAAACGCTTTCTGCTATGACACGATTACTCGACCTTCAAAGAAAATAAAGACGTATCACAAAATGCAGTTATCAATGATTTTTCAACTTGGTTAATGGTGGCTTTAGCCGAAACAATGGTCGGTCGTTTCTTGTGTGTCTGAATTGGTTGTTCTAGGCACTGTAATTATTGTACACTGTTGTACGTAAGTGTTGGTATAGTTTATTTCTTGCCATAGGCGGCACGCGTCAAAGTCTTGAAAGTCTGTCGTAAACCTTTTCAACATTTATGATGGCCCATTATATGTATGTATATACTGCAAATAAATTTACGTAGTTCTAGAAACTTTCTTCAAAATACATATTTTTTTAAAAATTTTCAGGTTTTACTTTATCAATGTATCTACAATAGTATCACCTGAAAAGTGTCGATTTTTTTATTCACAGCCAAACATCAAATAGTATGGAAATTGTTTTCACAAATGTACCAGTGATTATAAAGATTGTATCAGTTATTAATGTATATTCAAAATAATTAAAATTCTTCTGGTTATGCAAAAAATATGTGTGATATAACTTATTTTAAAAAGCAGAATAAGTTACTTTATATGACAAATATATTTTTTCAGCATATCATGATCTAATGAAATCGAAAATTACATTTTGTTTAGGAGAATATAAAATTTAATTTTAATAGTTATGGTTTTAAATTTTTTTAAAGAGGTGGATTTAGAATAATTTTAAAATACAATACAAAAAAAATTCGACCGGCTCAAGTACTTCTGATTGCATTTTTACGTGTTAATGTCTATTACTGTCATCTACTTGTCAAAAAGGTCGTTCTTCGGAATACAAAGAAACGCAGTTAAAAGTCATCAAAAACAATGTCAAATTATTAAACTATTAAATATGCATAACTTCGACCGCTGTTTGTTTGTGCCGTGTTATTTATTTATTTATACGGATATACACCCATTTATTTTAATTTACACGACATCTATTGTCAAACTCCACTGCTAGATGAAGACTTATAAAATACAATAGTAGTGCGTTATTTTTTCTCAATGGAAAATGTAAATCTTAAATGTTGGTTTGTTGGCTGCAATATACAATTGTCAATTATATACAATCCTAATCATCATCATCTTCACCTACAGCCGCTCACCATCCACTGCTGAATGAAAGCCAATATTGCGGTTCCTGTAATATTGGCTTTTCCATTGCAAACCTTGAGTTATTGTTATATCTCAGGTTTCACCAGATTTCTCTCCATAGATGTCCCTGTGGATGTTTATTGAATATAAAAATTCGTATTGTCACATGAAAATGTTATTGATCGTATTGTATACGATGTTTCTAATGTCTGACCATAGATGTCACGTATTGTTTCGATCTATGTATGTATGCAATAATTATGTATTTAATACTAGCTGAACCCAGCATGCGTTGCAATGCCACAATAACGGATGCAATTCCCGTCCCGGTTCCCGTTCCCGTTTTCGTTCTCGTTCCCGTTCCCATTTGTCGGAAAAACGCAGGCAGTTGGTTCCGTTGTTTCCGTTCCTGTTTTTTCCCGCTTTTTTTCACAATCTTCCCGGACATGCATACAACAAATCCTGAAATTTCCATCGCAATCGGTTGGTTCGCAAGTGGTTTAGAAGTCTATTCGAGACACACACACAGACATTCATTTTTATATATATATAGATATGTATGTATGTATGTACATATATATAATTTCTTGAGTCTTAATATGTTTAGCATACTCGCCTCTTTGGAGCAATCTGTTAGGCGAGTGTGCATGATTAATTTAATTAATAAAATAAAAAAAAATTCTACTACTCTTGTCATACTTCTCAACCACGTTTCTGTTTCCTGTATATCCTCGTTATGCCAAGCATACAACGCTCTATACTTCTTTGAGTGCATTGTACTTTGTTTAGCAGCTTGGCGTTCAACGATGTACGTATGTATACAAAAGTTTTGATTACTTTTCGACGCGCCATTGACTAGGTTAATTATCATAACTGGCGAATCATGTTGCAATTGTATGCGTTCAAAGCAAATTGGAAACAATAATCAATAGATGCAAGTTTAATTTGCAATTTGAAAACCCGTAAATTAATCGTATCACGTCCACAAAATCGCGCTCAATTCCCAGCCGCACTCGCTAATATTGGCTCAAAGTCAATTACAATACATAACGTTCATAGCGCAGAACGTCTCAGGCGAAATGCTTGTCGACCCCTGACGACGGTCGACGCGTCTGGAATAACCAAAGTTGCTAATCAGCGGTTGCGCGTCGACCGCTTTGGCGGCGTTGACAGTTTAATTGGTGCTGACGTCTGCTCTGCTCCTTCATCCTTTGTGACGGCCATTGTGTGTGGCACGTTCCTACTGAGAATCATATCCACACTCTTGTACAAACGTTTTCCACTCGCCAAAGACCTATTCTATTATACATGCTCGTACACTTCAACAGGGAAGTCAACAGTTTGGTTCGTACTTTTGAGCCAATCGAAATGTTTACGTTGTCCGCATGAAATACTGCATTGAGGATATTGGCTAACCACTATCTCTCACCCCATACTGTCCATGAATTTAACGCTCTACAAACACAGGGAGTGCCGGAACCCTATGTGGGGCTGCTAGCTGCAATATACAAGAGCGCCACAGCTTCGGTAAAACTTTTTTCTAAAACCTTTGATACAGATAGATTTGGCATAGGAAAAGCAGTAAGGCGTAAGATACCATCTCGTCCAAGTTATTCAATGCTGTACTTGAGGGAGCTTTCAGGAACTCGGAATGGGACACAGCAGGAGTAAATATCAACGGTCAGCTTCTTGAGTCATCTTCGGTTCGCAGACGATATAGTTTTAATAGCTCGCGATCCAGCTGACTTACATTCTTAACAGACTAACACAGCTGGACAGGGAAGGTAAGATTAAAAATTAACGTATATAAGACTAAAATAATAATAGACGTATGAAATTAGGATGTAGTGAATTTGGACGAATGAATGCGGTTTGTAAATCAAAATTGACACTTTGCCCGAAGAAAAAGATCTCCTATCAATATGTTTTGCCAGTGATGACTAGAGACCGGAATATGAAGGGGCTGTTTATTGTTCAAAGATTGTAAATGCATTGTTAAAGGTTTGCCGAACCTTTTTTACAAAGGAAGGAACAATAGGCGGCACGTTTCTGGCCCCTTCAGATTCCGACCTTTAGTGATGACGTATGGATGTGAAAGTTGGACATTGAACGCCAAGTTGCTACACAAAGTCCAACGCACTCAAAATTAGGAAAATATGCAGAATGAGATGGATGAGAGTTGCGCCAAACAGACGAATGGAAGCGTGTGGGAGAACCTTTCATACAGCAGTGGATGGTGAATACCTGTAGATGATGATGATGACTGTCCATTAGACCGGAGCCAAAAACGAAAATTTTGAATTCCTCACGATGCATTTAGTGCAAAGGTTCCCAACCGGTCGATCGCGAAGCAAAATTTGGTAGATATCAGTAAATTACGATTGTGAATTTTGAATATAATAATGATTTCCATATTTTAAAATAAAATATAAAAACATATTAATTCTATTAGATTTAAACGCTCAGAGAAGAGAATTTAAAATTCTTTTGGAAGAAGTTGAGACACATCTTAAAGATTTTTAGAATTTAATAATGCGTTAATATTTGCTAGGTATTACGAATTATTTATTTATTTATTCTAAACAGACCATTGTGGCATAACAGGAATTCCTAAAGCGCCACAATGGTCAAAAAATATAACACAAAAAAAAAAAATAACAATTAAACATAAACATAAATACATCCATACATAATTAAATACATCCATACATAATTATGGCAATGACTATCATTTTACGATAACTCTAAGAATGTGTCCAAAACAAAAATGTGACTTTCCAATTCATTTTACTAGTCGAGTGACGTTTATACGAAAACCTAACCTTTCCATCCACCCTATAAATAAATGGAACGGAATAGACTGGGTTAATTAATCAACATTTGTATTGCAGTGTGTGCTATAAAAAGTATGTTTTCACATGTATCACTATCATTTTAAATAATACCAAAATAGTATTTTATTATAATTTACTTTTGATATAACTTACTAACAATATATGAAAAATAAAAAAAAAATTGAATAGGAAATGTTCTCGCTTTTTTTTTGAGTTTTTTCATTACCTTTCTCAGTATTTTATCTGCATATTTAATACATAAATAATATGTATAAGTGACTCGTTGCCAATTCGGCTCTGTTAGTATTCCGGTCCCACCCCCAGTTATGACCAATGAAATTTGATTAACAGTCAATAAATTCAATGGTAACTGTAATGTCATATAATTCCAAAACCACTTTTAATCAACGAACCAACAAACAAACTTTAACATTTTATACGTAATTTCATAATTTTATATACACAATTACAAATAAGGTAAAAAAACACATACCTACATATGAGCGGTTGAAAGTGGCATCATGTCCATTTTTCTTCATTTCGAGAAATATATATAAAATATAAAACGCAAAACAATAAATATAATGTTTGCGTTTTTAAATATTTAAAAATACTGGTTTGTAATAAGTTTATTCTTCTTTTCCAAGATTCTGAACATATCGAATTAAAAGTATTGATATCAATTTGTGAATAAAATAAAACTGAAATAATGTTTTTGGAAGTGAAAATTGGACTTCTGCCACTTTCAAATTTAGCGGCTCATATTATTAGTACCTAAAAAGATTGTAATATGTATATCGTTAAACATACAAACTGTAATAAATCTGCTAACATCGACTTCTAATCTTTAATCGATATAAATTAATCCATAATTTGTTTTAATCTCAACTGTATAACCTCGGTGTTTTACGTTTTTTCTCCACGTAATATGTATTATTTTAATAAATCGGCTAACATCGACTTCTAATCTTAAATCAATATAAATTAATCCATAATTTGTTTTATCTCAACTGTTCCTCGGAGTTTTACGTTTTTTCTCCAGGTAATATGTATTATTTTAATAAATCGTCTAACATCGACTTCTAATCTTAAATCAATATAAATTAATCCATAATTTGTTTTAATCTCAACTGTAATATGTATTATTTTAATAAAACAGGCAATATGTATTATTTTAATAAATCTAAAATTCCAAAGCCAATGATTAAAGATTTCTTACGCAGACTATGCTGACTATATTCCAATTCAAAAATGTTTCCAGTAGAAAAAATCCATTGGTTGTTTTCAATTCCATTGGTTGAAAAACATTGCTATAAACGTGAACCTTATACGCGTTTGAACATCTTCCCCGATCAATAAGAATCGCGTATTTTTCTCCTTACTGCAAACAGCCATGCAATGAAATACATACATATGTATAGAGAAAGCTCCGAAGTGTCATCGAACAAGAAACGAAAACACCAACATCACCAAATTGAATGATGATTAAGCCAAACGCTGAAAACGACACACTTGTTTTGTCACCGCCAACGTGTTAATACAAAGTACAATGCGAACGATCCGCATACTTGGCACCGTCGAATGCAAAATGACCCGTTAAGCGTCGGCCGATGATTAACGGCCAGCCGATTAATCACGCGGGCTCGTGTTTATTGTGAATGTCGCACTGTCGACAATGTGTCGCAAATGACGTTTCGGCCCCCGACGATGAAATATTCATCTGTGAATTATGCGGCTATTGTGCGGCTTGCTAGCTGTGACCGGAAGTGCGGGTAGGAAGTGGGAGGGTGGGGTGGGAGTTTGGTTGCGTGCGTTTTAACCCCTTAATGTCCCCCCCCCGCGCACTCCCTTAAAGATGAGACACGTTCTGGTTGGTCAGGCTCAACCCTTTCGTGACCATCGAAAGGAGCCAACGAATCTCGAGCAGATGCTGAGTCAAATAAAATGTTTGACCTTATGACCCTTTTGGATGAAATATTGTTTTATCGATACAATCAATTATTAGTTATATATGTATTATTAAGTTATAATTTCTTACAAACTTTTTATTACCAGTGCCATAGCGTAGTGCACTGGTAGAGCTACTGCATACCAGTAGAGAGGTAACGGGTTCAAGTCCCGGCCAAATACGCTGCTGGCGAGGTCTTGCGGTTATTAAAATACAGATCCAATAAATCGGTATCTTCCCTCTAGTTTTTTGCAAATTCAAGTTATTAGCAGTTCAAATTTGTTGAGTCTTTTAAAATGCTACCTACATAATGTATGTATGTCTCGCAAATTTGTTTCCATAGATGTCTCTATTTTATTTTATTTTATTCTATGTCCTGTCATGTTTGAAAAACTGTTAGTACTTCTTTACAAAAATAATCTAATCATATATGTATGTTTCTTTGGTATAATTCCTGCCATGGCACAAATGATGTAATGAAATAAAATAAAACTAACTTTACTTTCTTTTAACTCTTTTAGATGGGGTTCGACATTTTGTGAGTTGATTTTTAACCACATCTAATCTTCCGATCGCTTTGATAATTTATTGTCAATAAAAAATCAAATTTCTCCAACATGATGCTTGAGGAATTTAATAATTAACAAAATCATTAAAAATTACACTGAAATCATCTGTCAGATCGACACCAACCTCACAACCTCCAAACAACTTTAGACATTTCGTAGTTCAACAGTTATGACAGTTTCTTTCTTCACACTATCTTGTATATAAATTTTATATCAGAAGCTGTCACTATTTCTTATGCACATTTTTAATTCACTAATTTATTTCTACTATCAGAATAGCAAACGACTAAAATCATTCAAAGTAAAAGAATAAAAAAAGTTAGTCATTGATTTTACTACGCAATTACACACTGTTGTTGTTGCCCAATTTATTGCTATTTAGTACTGATTATAATACAGAGTTTTAAAATATTTAGAAATGAGAAATGATTTTTTATACAACGTGTCGTGGACTTGGTACAGTAGTGCTATCTTGAAAATTCGGAAATTGCTTGACTAAGTGTACTCACTTGATTCGAAAGCTGGAACATCTCCCATGACGACAGTGGCAAGCAAAAGGATGTAATAAGCTTCCATATTGAATATGAGTTCAATGTGTCGTGCCATGTATTCTCATCTGAAACAATTACAATATATATTTAATATAACTAAAATACAATAAACATATGAGCCGTTATATTTGAAAGTAGCAAAAGTTCAATTTTCAGTTCCGAAAAAAATATGTGTTTGACTTCATTCACAAATTGTTATCATTTTATTTCGATTTGTCCAGAATTTCGGAAAATGAGAATAAACGTATTACAGGCCACTATTATTATTTAATATTGTAAAAGGTTATATTTAATGTTTTGCGAGATATTTATCGGAATGAAGAAACATGGACTTTTGCCACATTCAAATATAACGGCTCATACATATATGTATATGTATGAGCCGTTATGGTATACATACATATGTATATACATATGTATATGTATATACCACTCCAATTGAAAACGCCTACAAAATTTTTATATATAATTTTTTTTTTTATGTGTAATTTTTATAATATTTTTTATTATATGTAAAATTTTACATAGTACAATATACGCAAGCTTATAAAAGCCAAAAAATGAATTGTTAAAAGGTAAAAAAAATGTTCATCATATGTTTGTAGCTACAAAACATACAAAAATAGAGAAATTTAAGGTGCATCCCGATATGTCTAAAAATGTTTACATATTGATTTTAAATATAGCCCAAGTATTATTTAAAACGCTGTCAGATACGAACGTGTATACATCCATATATGTATGTATGTACGTCGTATAAAATTCCATTGAAAAATAAGTCTAATAACGTCAGGTCAGAAATACAGAGACCTAGCAGGGGAAAGCGAATTTTCCGCAAACGAGAACACATTGTGGGGCGAGACCTTTATTAGTAATACATATATATATATATGTACGTATACGCCTCTGGCCATACATACATATATACATATATATACAATATAATACATCCGAAACTCCACCCGCGCATAACAAAATTTCACCCAAAAGTTATATTTATGAGGTTTGTGGCTCGGTCGAAATTGGCACAAAAATACAATTCAACCGGTGGCCCATAACGGTGGCTATGCTCCCCTGAAACTCGACATTCAGCATTATTATTGTGTGAAATATACACTGGAGAATGTGTAAGAACTGTGTATATAAATGATAAACCCATCTACATATGTACACGTGTATCTGCGTCTGTTTCAAATTAAAGTTTAAAATGCGAATGAGGTTTAATGTCGATTTGACTAACGTTTAGTGTGCCTTTTAGTATGCAATATCCAAACATATGTACATAGAGTGAGTTTAAAAGGAGGCGATTGTTTTTTGGTAAGTTAGCTACAATACAATATACATTGTATGAGCCGTTATATTTGAAAGTGACAAAATTTCAATTTTCAGTTCAAAAAAACACTATTTCTATTTGAATTAATTCACAAATTGCTACCACTTATTTTTATTCGATATGTCCAGAATCTCGGAAAAGCAAAATAAACGTATTCCAGGTCATCAATCCAATATTATTTTTAAATATTGTTAATTGTAAAATATTATGTTTAATGTTTTGTGAAATATTTCTAGAAATGAAGATAAGTGGACTTTTGCACTTTCTAATATAACGGCTCATATATACATATGTATGTACTAAATTTATTTTATTTTCATATTGGGTTATAGCAGGATTGCAGGATGATTTGGAAATGAATATACTTTTTTGTTATATACGGTGAAATGTAAAGTGCTCATAATCGACCAGAAAGAGAAGAGGAAGAAGTGCTCACTTAAAAAACTCGGCGATGGGAAAAGTTGTGTATCGAACGAAGTCGGTGGTTTAATGTTAAAATAATCCTCGGAGGGCTTTTTTCTTTCTCCTTGGAGAAGGGAGCTTTCAGCGCTTCATTACGACCACAGGTCAGAGGGTCAACAACGGCCCGCTCCCATCCTCCACTTCTTCTCCATCCTAGTGTCAACATGCCCTTCAAACAAGACGAGGGGTGGTGCCATGTTTCTCCAGTGGTACTTTTCTCGGTTTGTGTATAGTGGATGAAAGTATGTACCTTCGCCGAAGGAACGGACCACCACTTCACTCGGGGGCATCTAACGACGTTCTCGAAAAAAGTATCTCAAAATTATTATTTTGCCGCAGATACTTCAAAAATATATAATAATGGCAGGAAGATAAATATTGAAGTGAGCGAAGAAGTGTTGTTACGATTTTGCAACTGACAAGTGAGTTGTAAATTGCAGAAAACGGATTTTGGAATTTGGTAATAGCTTAAATTGGAGAAGACCTTTTGCATTATGGGGACTGCGTAAGAAATAATATAAAAATTCGAAAAAAAAAAATATTTACACTGCCTGGAGCCCATTAAAGTTTGTGTAGAAATCGTGATTTTTCATTTTTTTTAAACAGCTCTTTAGTAGTGTATTTATCAACTGGTCATCTTGTTTATTTGATTTTTGATCACCACTGAGAGACTTCTTAAAGGTTCATACATACGTATGTACATATGTGTGAACTAATCACAACTTTTCAGTATTTGTAGGCTAACATTTTGGGCCTGAAATCCCAACAAAAGTGATCAATCAGCAGTTATATATAGGAAGTGCAGTTTTAAAATATGGAAAAATAAAAATTGAGAAATATTAAAAGTTATTGACTATTACAACCACAATGATATACGTACAAATGTACATAAAATATATGGAACACAATAGTTGGAAGTGCTGTTAAACTCAATATCCGAGTATGCAAACCGCGAACACTTTACGAGTATCATCTCGCGGTTCGGAAAAGGAAAAATTTCATCTCAAAAGACGTGTAAATAAACAAAGCAACCGGAGCTGACTGTGCATTTTCACCGCAAACATGTGTAAGTTCATAATTTATGAAGCATAACGAAACGTATCGAGTAATGGGTGGGAAGGGATATTCGACTGTCCCTCTCCTCCTTCCCCTCGCTCCCCGTTCCCTGGACAGCCCTTTGATATATGATAATGTGCATCAGAGTTCATGGAAAAATTCTAGAGTCGTTCCCCATCCGTGACCGCAGCACTAATGGATCTCATCTGGTTCAATTTGGAGCGAGTGTACTGTTTCAAATACATAGTTACGACGATTGATTTTTTTCGAGGCATTCTTACAGATACGCTAATGCTGCAAGCTTTCAAAACAATTCGTTTTTTCAACTTCAAAGATATAAAAATTTACTACGGCATGCGATTATCCCTTTGTCGTATTTCGAAAATAGCATATGTAATGTACGCAAGAATAATATATGTACATATAATATGTATGAGTTTATTATTAACTTCTACATGATATTTAAATTATAAGGTTAATATTTGGCAAATAGATGTCGTAAATGCAAATTGGGAGGCTTATAACCAGAGTCAAAATAAGGTCAAAGTCAAAGCCAGAGTCTAGTTTTTAATACACAATTTATATCTCTGTACTTATGTATCTATGTATATAATGAATAAAAGTTTATTTTTTATTTCACGCAGATGGAAACTTCCAAAAAGCGTCGACAGTCAAATTTGGGGGTCTTAAATTGAAAATTTTTATCCATTATAAATATTCATTTTTATATATACATACATATGTGTATAAATATATAAATAGGCAAACTTTTTCTGTATTAAAAAAATGTTGAAATATGTATAATCACAATTTTCCAGGGGATAAAATACGACCTCTTTACTAGTGCGAATCATAGCTTGACATAAAAACTCTGCGTATATCAATAAGATATGTACGGAGTTCCCAGAGTATATGTTATTTAATCCACATCAGCCATATCTGATTTATTAAAATAAAATATCTAATTCTTATTATTGGTATTATACAGGTGCTGTTCACTTGTTAAATACGTGCAGTTCACACGGGCGGCCGAACTCCAGGGGCGGACTTCAAAGAATTTCAGATTAGTCTTCCCTCAAGAAAAACCCTCGCTCGTTCTAATTCATACAATATGTATACTAAGTCAGCTTCAAGGCATCGTAATTATTGTTCGTGCTGACCACCAGGCCCGCCCCGTTCAATTCGCATGGGCGACTGAACTCTAATTATTAAATAAGATTCATTTCGCTTGAAATTATTTCAATAACTGCTATAGGAAAATATTCCATTTGAAAACATGCCGGGCTTGGTGTTATACCATATTTGTGCCGCTTTTCAGCACATATGTACATATACATACATACATACTTCTTCGCAATCTTCGCAATTAAAAACAGTGGTAATGCAATAATTTTCAATAAAAAACATCATAATGCGTACTCAAGCTTCTGTGAAGAAATTGCGTGGCGTTCGCAGTATTTATTTTAAGGTGAAAATACAGCGCATACATATGAGGGGAAGTCTGTCGCTAATAATTTTTGTTGTGCGTAATACGAAACTGGCGTGTTCGTTTCATCTGGGGTTGTTTTTTTCCTAGGCCCAAGCTATCGTGTTACTGTCGGCGCCGGAACCAACTTGAAAGGATTCAAGAAGTTCATATCGTCTTTATTCACCACTTTGGAGAGCGAGTGTCGCATTTTCCGTCGGAAAAATTGAGGAAAACTTCGACAGAAGGCGAGTGCGCTACGCTCCAGACGCGCCAAAGTAAAAGTTTTAAATAGCCGTCGGGTATGAAATCCAACGAATAGAAAGTACTCTATTATTAAATCGCACTATATAATCCAATGTGTCGATCTTGTAATAAAACGATATATTTTAGTATTACACGACGAGTTAAATGGTGAGGATATAGTCTCACCATTTTTAGCTCGTAATAAATTTAAATTGACTGTTTATCAAAGACGTACATACATACACTAGATTGGAGCGAAAAACGAGAATTTTGATTTTCATCGATGGACTTAGTGGAAAAATTTCTTTGTAACAAGAGAAGTATAAATAAAAAAATCATTGGTTTTAAACAATGTCCTGCACCTCCAACCAATTGATTTATATAATACTAGTTGTTTTACCCGGCTTCGCTTAGTATTTGTAATATAAACAGCTTAAATATGGCGAATCTTAAATATTAATATTAGAAACTTTGACTTGTTTTCGATTTCCAATCAAAAATACTTACATACATATATACAAAGTCTCTGTTGAAATTATATACAAGATTAACAAAAATTTTCAATATCAAAATCGACAATAGTTTTGATTTCGTATAATCAAAAAAAAAAAACAATCTTTTAATATTCTCCTATTGAGGTGTAATTTGGGTCGATTATGATGAGTTTTGACTGGTAAATTAGAATTCAAAGTTACTGTTTCGCTCGAAAGTCCCCATACAAAGCAGATTTCGCTCGCAATGGGTGTTGTTATGGAGGAAGCGTTATTTTTAGAAAATCGTAATTTTTTTCATGTTTTCGGGAATAATTTGAAAATAAAAGTCGTTAAAAACTTCCTTAAATATATCTTTAATGTGAACACAAAAATATTTGAAAAAAATCAATGATTTTAAGAAATGTAAGGAGACCTATGTGTAAATAGCCTGTTTAGATGTAAACTTTGACATTTTACTTCAAAATACATAAGTCATTTTCGCTTCCTTAAGTTTCATAAAATCCGTAATTAACCTAAGAAGCTTTCAACGACTTCTTTTTTCAAAGTAACGACGGAAACATGAAAAAAAATGTCGATTTTTTGAAAATAGCGCTTCCTTCATACAAACACTACTTGCGAGCGCTGAGCGCTTTGTATGGGGACTTTCGAACAAAATGGCGTCTAAATTATCTTTAATCAGTAAAAATATCATAAACGTCTCAAATAAACTTCAATAGGTGAATATTAAAATGTGTATAATATTGATGCCTAAAGAGATATGTACATATATGAAATAAACTACTTTTTCTAGATTTTTGTCGAGATAAATCCACTGGTTGGAGGCACATTACATTGTTTAAAATTAGTGAAATTTTTTATTTAACCATCCTCTGATACGGCAAAAGTTGTCCACAACGTCCATCGACCAAAAACCAAAATTAGAATTTATACAATAACCAATTGCTGAAAGTTTTCCATCACAACAAAATAATAAATATTATACGACAGCTAATAGTAAGGGAATCGGGTCAAATATTCCAATCATCAGACCTCGCGTGAAAATGGCACAAAAGATGCAATTTCCCGATCGACTCGGCGCTGCCGAAGCGATAGCAAAAATCGTCATTGGCACGTTCATACTTAAATAAATTGTAAAGTCGGCACGAACGCGTCATAAGATTGGCCGCACCTGGTGCAGCTGGCGATAAAAGTTACATCGGTAATTGGAAAATTCGCTTCGGAATGGAAATCGTGTAAATTTCCTGCTTCAAAACTTCGAAAATTCAAAGCTCGTTATATCGGCACATATGATATGTGAAAACTAATGGAGATAGGCCTCCGGCTAGCGAAACGGGAGTTTCCACACGCAACAGGTGAAATATTCAACGCATTAAGCAGATCGAGTTTCGGATTTAGCTCCGATCCGATCTCTACCGGTCCGGGACATCCCTGACATCCCCTGCTCTCCATCTACCCTCCTAGCAAGCCCCTCCTGATTTAATGGGACGCGTTGAAGGGAAGGTGGAAAAAGTATATGCGGAGCGCTCTCATTCTGGGGGGCGGGGGGGGTTAATTTATCAACCGCGACGGCCATTCTATGCCTTCAAATTGATTTTAAAATGGCCGATAAATCTTCGCTGAATCGTTGATTGGAGTGGGGTAGAGGGGTGGAAAAATTTTACGCGTTTCGTCAATTTTCACAATATCTATACAACAATACATACAATTTAAAATGTTGATAGTTGAACTTAAAATTGCCACCTGCTCATATGCAGATGGTTGGCTATTTTTATTTAATTTCTTGAACTTAAATTAAACGGAATTATGTATATTTATTAAGTACTTTTGGGTTTTTGAAATAAATTCAACAAAGTACCTAACAATCGATGTTACTGAATAGGACCAAATATTTGGAACTAAAACTTATTTTTGACTTTCTTAACTTAAATAAAAAAAACAGTCAACAGTGTGAGTAGTAGTAAATAATTTTTGATGGATCATAATTATACATATTAAAATAGTCTGTAGAAGAAAGTGCTTACAAGATATTCTAAAACTGTTTGAAAAGATTTTGATTTGAATGAATATTTTTATAATAATATTATTATTTGGATGAATATATTTGATTTATATTTTACATAGTTCCTGGGATTAATTTCGAAACAAGTAACATATATTTAAATTAGTAGTGGATAGTGATATAAGCCAGCGTTTTAATTTTTTCATCTGTCAAAAATGGCTTTTTGATCTGTAAAATGCCAGCTAATTCTACGAGTCATTATTTATTACATGTAGTAAGCTAAGAAATTAAATTTGGGATCTAGAGATGAAAAACTATATCGGCAGGCGATTGATACTGATGCTTTACGTCCATTAAAAAAACTCTTATTGTGGTAGATACTACGAGTGTACATATTCCATGGAGATTTTCAATAATTAAAATGGAAAGCTCTCTTTTTGCAGCAAAACAACGATGGCATTGTTTTTCCAAACGAAACAAAGCCACTCGCGCAGGGAAGAGCTTCAGTTCTTGTTTAGAAAAAATATGTACATATATAGACATACAAAACAGAGTGCAAAAAAAAACTACATACTCTACTTATGTGCATATGTACATGTCGTACTTGTACAAAGTATACGTGCGAAACGGGAAAAAATGCATATGCATAGACGAACCCGCAAACAACTCTAGCGCATAACACAGTCCAGTAAGAAGACAATGGCCGAAAAGGAAGATCTTTGTCATCTGAAAATCCCGGTCCGGATATTCCAGATTTTTAGAACAGATGTGCGTGTGCAAGTTTTTTTTTTATTATTATTATTTAGCTCTGTATGACAAAAAGACCAGTCACGTGTGGAAAATGCTCATTGTTCGTACTATGATTTCCTGTGCATTGTTTGTATAATACGTACATATGTATGTACATACATACATATGTGGTCTGACACTCGGTACGATGCAAGTCTAGTATAAAAATAAATAAATAAAAACTGACATAAAAAGTGCATGCATCGACTAAAATATCAATTCAATATTTTCAGTAAATATTTAATTAGCGGTAAATATAATACGGTTTCCAATGATATGTTAAAACTAATATGTATCTGCTAATGTAATTTTTTAAATGGTTGATCGAATTATGTACTATGCATACATAAGTATCTACACATTTAAACGGTTCTGGGTAAGCCGCAGAAAAGTTAGTTTGACACCGGAATGAGTAGCCATGTCGCTAATCGCCACAAATATAGTGAATTGGCCATGAAAGTGTGATGGAAAATTAAAGTTTTCCAGATTTCTAATGAAACCTCTTTTCTTGGGATATTACGAAAGTTAGTATGATTATTATTCTGCCAATTATTGCATGTATGTAGATAAGTGGTAATTCAAATGAAAAATGGCTACTTTTATACATTGCCTATTTTATATGTTGGGTGAAAAAATACTAAAAAAATAAGTGTTTAATTAAAATTTATTATTTAAATCATTTTGACGCAATTATTATTCAACAGTAGTCCCGTAGAAACATTTTTGTTTTGTAAATTGCCCTTGGAAAATTCTCATAATGAAAAACAGTAAAATATTGGTTCCACTAAAAAATGAAAAGAAAAAAGAAAATATTACACGTGATTACAATTGTCTTCAGTTTTTTTTCTTCTTAAATTTCTTACTATTTTCATACTACTTACTGAACCGATCTAATGACTTTTAACCGAAAAGGCAAAGTATTGCCAAATTATGAGGTTTATAAACTCGCGGCACCTTTTCAAACTCAAATTTTGGCAAAAAGGTTCACCATCGCTAATCTAAACAGTTCCCTGAGTACACATTACGGAGCCATAAAACGAAGCTCGGTCATTAACTTAGATATCCCATCCTCAATTTATAGCCGATGAAAAATGAAAATGGTTCATTTATAAGTCTAAGTACACTTCTCGATATCATATTTTCACTGGATTAGCACTTGCCTTACTGTATTAAAAAAATCCGCAGGCCACTGTGCTGAAAGGCAAGCGTCCAGTAAAAAATGCGTCATTTAAGTTGAAATAATGTAAAATTTGCGAGGTTTATTATTTTAATTAGCTTTAAAAATCATTTTATCATGTACTAGTGGTTTTACCCGGCTTCGCTCGGTATTTGTAATATAAACCGTTTAAATATGACTAATCTAATAGTAAACATTTTATTAAATTTATTTGAATAGTTTTTTTTATTTAATTGACTGTCACGCAGAAACGTTTAAACATATATACTCTCTTTCGAAATTATATGTATACCAGAATCCGGCGCTAGCGCCCTCGGAGCTTTCGCCCCTAGGGATTTGCCCTCTAGGGCTTCGCCCCCGTGGACTTTGAATCCTTTGAATCGAAAAAAATCAAATCGGCGACTATGAATCGAAAAAAAATGAATCGAACTTGTCACCTACGAACGAACCAACCAACGAATGTTACATACAAAGTCTCTTTCAAAATTATATATTAGATTAAACGTCGAAAAATATAAAATAAGTGCAAGAGATGAAGAAAATAACGACTGAAACAGAGCAGTCATTCCAAGGTGGATATCATTCTCACACTCACCGTTGAGCGCGGTGCGTACTGAATTCCGCTTCCTTCTCGCATCTGTGAGGAACGTGTACAAGGGGCTTTCCACGAAATAATTATCAATGTTTTTATTTCGTAATGGCATAATTCGAATCATTGAGGTTTTGATGAGGAATATATGTACATAAAATATGAAGACCATGCTATCCATCATAGTGTGGTAAGTGTTAAAAAAACGGAAAATCCCTACAACACCACATGTTATGTAGCATTTGATAAATTACGCGAATGAAAAGATGTACACAGAAGAGTGCAATCTCGCCTATAATGACGTTGCCGTTAGAAAATTGGTTTTTCTCCGACACTTAACGACTAATTAAGCCTCAAAGCACTCACTTTGCGGCGCCTTTATTGGCGTGCGCTCTACATACTGCAGTTTTCATGTGACTTGGCAAATTTTCAAAAGACTCCCGCGAACACGTTTATTTAATAATTTTTTTTAATAACGTCTAGCGCACTTCCAACCTTGGACTATCGCCTCCACCATCCCCCGCTTTTAACCCCTTACAACGCCTTGGTTTTGCCCCACCCGCGTCCGTAATGGACTATGTCTATTTGGTGCGGTGCAATTCCATAAATACGGCCATAAAATGAGGGATGACTTTTATGGCCTCCGACTAGTTCGTGTCTTTCGTGCCGTACGTGCCTTTCGCGTTTACAAACACGAATGCATTACAACTCTACTTTTAAACGTTTATGACGCAACAATGGCGATAGATATGTACAAATACGAATGTATTATAGACGATACAGTGATAGTGCGTGTCTCCTCGATAATCTATAATGATTATTTTGTCGCCAAAGCAAGGAATGTTAGAATTTGACATACATATGCATATTTATTTATGTACATACATTTGAAACTGCGGATTTTGATGTAATGAATAGCTTTGTGGGCTTCGATATCTGTAACAAATTAAAAAAATACTTTTAGTTATATAATATTTATAATTTTATAATACTTAATGTGTCTTCTATGTGTTTTTCGAAAGATTCAAAGATTTTGAGTATAAGTACATCTGTACATATGTATGTATTAAAAAAAAACATAAAATCTATTCTAAAAAGTAAATTTTATATTTCAATATTTTATAATTTTTTTTATTTTAAATTTATATATAAATCGGGTTATTTTTTTAATGTTGATAAAGTGCGAAAGCATTCCGAGGGCTTCATTTTAGGAAAGTTCAAACAATTTTTGTTAGATTTGTTACGCAAAATTACCTTATCAATTTAAGAAAGTATGAAAATTACCTTGCTAAAAAGCATACGTTCACTATTTTGTAGTTTACCAAAATCATTTAGCCTCTTGTCATTATCACCTATGTATATTACATGTGTATTATAATTACATACATATGTAGAAATGTATAAATATATGTACATGTATATGTATATGTATGTATGTATTATTTCTTATCTTTCTATTTTCATTTAGCGCTTTTTTATAACATACATTATTTTTTTCATACTTTATGAAATTTCAAAAGTTAATTTTTCAATTGAAATTTTTGCATATCCACTTATCAGTAGTGCCTTTAAAATATTTATTATTATTGTACCTATGAACATACATATATTGTTCTCAATGTAATAAATCTTGGAATATAAATCGGCTATGCTGAAAAATAATAAAAGTGAGATATCGTTAAGCTCAGCGCCAGGAACATTTGTCTTTATTACTCAGTGAAATTTTAACAGTCTCTTCCGTCTTTTTCTGTGCGTTTATTATTTTATTATTTCATACTTTTTTATGCTTTTGACGTACGTAAATTTTGATAAATCGAGACGCGCTTTGTTGCGAAGTCGTAATTAGCACCGGCACACAATAATGGTGCCTTTTTGCACGAATACCAGGGATGAAAGTAACAGGGATATTAAAACTGAAAGCTATACGTCAGCGGTCACCAACCTACGGCCCGCAGGCCCGAGCCGGTCCGCGAAAGATTTTCATCCGGCCCAAGGATATTGCGATATTGGCCTGATTTTTAAAAACTAATTTAAAATGAAAACTTTTTGAGCTTATTAAAATTATTGCCTTGATCGTGATATTTTATATAAAAAAAAATCAAATTCCTTCACAATTTCTATTGGGGTATGGCTTCCAAGTCGTTAAGACCCAAATGAAATGCAAAAAACAACTTTCCGTTTAGCTTGGCGACCGTGCGTCATTTGTTTTCCTTGTTCTGAGAATTTATCTAAAACTATACCTATTCAGAATTTTCTGATCGAAAATTGTATTCAAAATATTAAATTATTACAGAAAGCGTTTGAAGATAGACTTATAGATTTTAAAAGTAATTTAAAAGTTTCAATTTTTCCAAATTCATTTGATATCCATATCAACGATATCGAAGAAGATTTTCAATTAGAATTAATCGATCTTCAAGCGAATGATGGTTTGAAGTCAATATTCAAAAATGAAACGTTAATTAAATTTTATACTATATTGGAGGAGTCTGATTATCCAAATATACAAGCATTTGCTGGAAAAATCTTTTTTTGCGATATGCAATTTTTGCGATTTTACATTTGCGAACAGACGTTTTTCAATATGAAATATATTAAATTAAAAAATCGCGTTTAACCGATTGGCATCAGGAAATTTTTTTACCAGATTTGAAATTTGAAACCAGACATTATAAAATTAGTTTCTGAAAATTAGTTTCTAAAATCTGAACATATTTTTGTTCCATCAATAATTTTGAATTATATGTACACACCTGTATGTAAAAAGAATAAAATAAATAAATGTAATAATTTTAATGATTTTTTAATAGCTACCAACCTTTTTACAGACATACATAAACACGTATGCATAATTTAGGTATAAAATCCATGTTCGCATTATATACAAATATGCAAATAAATTTTACCTTTTTAATTTATTGGAAAAAATGTACATACATACATATGTATATAAAAAATATAAGCAAAATTGTTTGAATTGGATTCCAATATGTTTTTTTTTCATCTGACCCTCCATACTTTTCAAAATTCTGAATCGGCTCATTTCTCAGAAAGGTTGGGGACCTCGCTATACGTCATAGAGATAGAGATAACCTAAGGACTTAAAAATCTTCAATAGTAAATAATTATAGTTCCACCTAAATATAATAAATATAAATACAATATCATTGGAGGTATGTAAGTGCGAATCTTAATTTAAGTTTGTAGAAGTCAATCCAAATATGAGATAATATGTATAATTTATGATCTTGTTTTCTATGTAATGTATTAAATTTTTTCCGTTTATTTTCATCTATACAAATCATTCTCAATATGAAAATTTTCAATTTAAATTACAGGCTTTAACTAAAAGCTAAATACACAACTGAATATGTTTTTGATACGTAATTTCAAAAAGTGTACAGCGTATTTTAGAAAGTTTACAGCAAGTTTTCCAACAGTACAATGAAAAATGAAATTGTTAATAGGATTTTGAGATTGGAAATAGAGAATTGTAAATACTAACATTAAAGTTAAACAAATATTAATAACAAAAAATGTGTTTAAAATAAATGAAGCTCAATTGATGAAGCCTGGCAAAGTAGTAACTATTATAATATGTATGTAAATACATATGTATATATTTTATCAAATATAAAAAGCTTTTACAATTATAAAAAAGCGCAATTATTCTCATTATCCCGTTATTTCAAACAGTATATGTATATTTTTAAGGCATAAAGATTATTTCAAAAATTGAAAAAAGTTTTAATTTAAGTTAGGACATTTACTACAACGCTAGCTTCCGGATTTATAAAAAAATATTTATTTTTGTGAGACAACATAAATAATTAAGTTAAATAAAAGTCAATTATCCTCAGAAATTTATTGAATATAAAAAGCAACAAAATGTTGAATAATTAGAAAATTACTTGTTTATATTTACGTATACAAATTACAAGCGTTTAAATTTGTATGCACATTTTGAATATGTGGTAGTTTGAAAAGTGTTTAGTTTTGATTACTTATGAAAAGTTTTTACTGAATAGACTATGCTTTCACTTTCATTGTTGTAGGGTGTATTCAAAAGGGTTCACAGTGGTGCCTTGGTGAGAGAAAGTTTGAATGGAACTGTTCTAACCGACCGCTCTACCAACCGATGCATTATTCATGATATTGTTGGTTAAGAGATAATATTAGATCTCATAATAGCACCGTTTCAATTTTTAAGTACCGTGCACCCAAACTTATACAGTCGGGATCGTCCAAAGTTTGATTTTAATTTAAACGAAACGCATCCGACGGTTTTATGCGACAGCGCCGTATATTCTTAAGGGCATATTTAAATTCAACGAGTTTTTCCCAACGGGCGGTGTAAGTTTTTCACGACTTTTCTTTACCGCGCTTCCATAACGATTACGACTACGTTCGTTCGATATAAAACGATACGACACTACTAGTATGTATGCATGTGTGCATATCTGTGTTTTTAAAGTAAGAATCGTTTTCATATATGTATGTAATACTACATAATAACGCAAGTTGAGGCTTTGGAATGCAACATGAAACATTTCTCAAATTGTATTATATGTGAAGCTGTCAGTTACATGGAGCAATTTTGTATATGCTCTTCAGTTACGTATTCACCATGTTGATCTTCAATCCCACCAGTTGATTGTCTTTCAAAAAATTTGAATTTCATCTCTTTCGGGAAGTAAAAGATTTTTTAATTGGAAAACACATGCATATGTTGTTAATATCCACCAAATTTCTATCAAATAGTTCAAGGAACTGGCTGATTTTTTCAACAAATCATTATCAAACTCGTCTCTTGATCCAAAGATCTTAAAAATGTTTGGTTTGTTCATGACAGTTTCTTTTTGCTAATGATATTTAATTCAGGGGTCAGTTACTAAAATAAATTACCAGCGCAAACTAATAAATCTTTACCAAGTTTGACCCACTGAATTTGAATATGACAATGATTTTGTGAATTTGAATATGCCAAAAAACTGTAAAAATTTTATATACGCTCATATCTCATAAACAAGAAAAAAATAATTCTCATATTCTAATTCAGTGGGTCAAACTTAGTGATTATTGATTGTTCTCCGCTACATTAAGTAAAGAACGCGTTTTTTCTTGTTCAGTGTAATCAGTGTGTGGCGAAATGAGCCCTTTATACAAATATATGTACATATATTTGTACATGGTTAAAAATTTGTATTTCAATTACATGGTCAGTTTAATTTAACAGACACGTAGTTCGCTAATTGACATATGAAGTTCCCTTTTGCTATTATCCACAATTTAATGGTTTTTTGAAGCCAAAAACACGTGAGTGACTTTCCAATTTTTATAACGGCCATTTTGAAGAATTCTACAAAAGTAATAACGCGTATATGTAGCAACTGGTCATTTAATTTAAAAACTACTGTTATTTTCTTTTAACAAATTTTTTTATGTACTTTAACTTAAAAGATACATTGAATGAAAAATATACAAATTGTTATTAGTTTGTGACAAAACATTTCTTACAAACAAAGTGATATTTGTGTAATGTATGTATGTATTATGCAAGTGGATTCAATTCGATGGGGGTTTTAAAAATTTACATTCGCAGTTTTCGCGGAACGTCGAACATGTCGATATGTGAGTTTGCGACCGGAACCTCCGGTTTTCGCCGAGTCGCCAGCGCCACCATTTCCGGTCGGCGAACGCGCGCGAATGCAAATGCGAAACGTTGCCGTTTTATGGAGGCCAACGAGCGGCCCAATAACCGAATGTTTGGTCCGAGTTTTGGGATTATAGCCGGTACTGGTCGTAAAATGCTGCTTTAGTATCGTGTCAGCTTTTGCATGTCGTATTGATTGCAAATTTTCATAATCAATCCCTACCTCTTTTATTCGCGGAAACGGTTCATCACACCTACATACATCATCATTTATAGCCATTTACCATGCACTGCTGGATGAAGGCCTCTCCAACGCGCTTCCACTCGTCTCTGTTTTGCAGAACTCTCATCCCACCACTTTTCTAGTATCCTTCTAATATCCGGCATTTTGCAATTCTTCAGGTACCATTCTAGCATTTCGTTTGTTCACTTTTCGTCTATTCTTACAAAAACGTGAACCACCCATTGCCATTTCAATCTCTCTACTTTCATACTTCTTACCCATGTATTCCATTTCTACCATTCCTCGTTACGCTATATTCATACATAGCCAGCAGTATGGCTCAGTGGGTGCGTTTATTTTTAGCACCAAGAGGTTATTGGGTTAGATCCCGGGCTAATATTTAATACTGTTGGTTCAAATCGATAGTTTCTTATCAGTTCATCAAAATTGGCAAAAAAATCATCCTACCTGCTGTCACAAATCTTCTGTATTTAATGTATGTACAATGTGTAAAAAATTATGTACAAGTCTTTTATGTACAAATTATATAAAATTATATCCATAGATGTCTCAATGGATTAATTAATTGTTAATTTGTGTTCTTCAGGCTATCGAAATACAGTGATTTGTGTAATATAATGCTGCATTGTTTGTAATTAATTGTCTATGAAGGCACATTGGGGTAAAGCCTTCCTGGTGTATCTGGTATATCCAATATCTGGCCAGCAGCACAGCCAATGATTGAACCAATGATCACACAATTGAACGCATTACATTCTAACCAATTGATCTATGCTGCTATTTACTTATTATTCTTATACTATATATTGTTGCGTAGGGGTGGGTGGAGAATCCAAAGAAAAGGCAAAAGTCGCTTCACAGCATTTATTGAGTGATTAAGGAGATCCACGCACTGCCAGTGCTCCGTCCAGAATGCCTTCATATGGCATTAGTACCTGCTTATAAAGGGCAGGTCGCTCACTGCATTTTCCTCGACGCGTTTGTTTACCTATTGTTATAGTCACGTACCAGATATGCAGTCTCACAGTCTCGCGCTGTCAGTTCTGAGAATTCTAGCGGGAAGCGACCGAATGCTGTCCATTTGGGGGGGTCTCCATTGTTAGCCGACAACACTTAAGCCTGGAGATAATCCTCGAAATCCACTTATAATGGCGGCTCCTTTTAGCATTTGCTACAATATATTATATATTATGTATGTATAGTAACTTTGACATTCTTAAAAATATTGAATCAATTACGGCGTCGGTAAATTTTTTGCGAGAAATTTTCAGAACACGTACAATTTTCAGATAAGCCGAATTTCGGGAAACGTTGGTTGGGATTTCGCGAATACGCGTGTAGGAACGTTTATTTTTTCCGCGTCGAGACAGATAAGGGACGACACGCGAAAAGCTCGTTTTTCACGCGCGAAATCTGTTTTGTCTTTGGGCAACCGAGCCGAGGATTATCACCATGCCCTTCCTCCCTTTTCATCCCTCCCATTTCACTCCACCCACTCACCACACCATCGGACACTTTGGCAGACACGACAAAAGGCGAAAGTGAAATCATATCGCGTCGACACCGTTAATCGTGGCTAAGTGGACACGACGATAAATCGCCGGACAAAGCGAGACAGGGCGAGGACGATCGATCATTGGTCCTGCACTAACTAAGGGCACAACAACACCCTTTGTCGCAGCATCAAATCATTATCTGTATTTATAAAAAAAAAATAAATGCAAAATTATGTTTTTTTTATTTCTTTTTTCAAATACATAATATTAAACAAAAATTTTTCCTTAATAAATAGGTTCTGTTATAATACGCAGTAAAAAAATTGTATCCAAGCAAAGATTTAATGAACAAATAAAAATATGAAATTAATCGCATTCATTTGAGATGATTAAAAATGTTTTTCCCAAAGAAAGTGTCTTTTCCAACACATTGTCTCGTTTTTATTTGGATGATGTCCAACAAAATACTGAGAAAATACATTTAGACGCAAAACATTTAACTTTCACATGCATCATGCATACATATACATTCATAATATGTACAAAATCAGGGCTTTGGAGCGGAGCCCGGGTGTCCCGTAAATATTTCATTGAATTAAAAGCGTCCAAAAATATTAAAACCAGTGAGTTCATGTATTTTTATTTTAAAAATAGTTGTTTCGTTATTATTGATACATGCACACATATGTGGATGTTTTAAATTATATTTTTAAAAAGTTGTTTTCAATTTTATTAAAAAAAATTAAATTATACGATTTAAATTTAAAGATGGATCGCTATGAAAAAATATAATATACTAGTGGTTTTACCCAGCTTTGCTCGGTATTTGTAACATAAACCGCTTACACATGGCTAATCTAATAGTAAACATTTTATTAAATTTGTTTGAATAGTTTTATTTTATTTAAATTTATTTGAATATTCATTTGTTTTTTTTATTAAATTGAACTTCACGGATTTTACGAACCAAACAAACATACACACAGTCTCTTTCGTAAATATATATTAGATGAATATTGTATTTTTTAAATGAAAAATACCGCTTTTCATCAAATGTGATCCAAGAAGCTATCGTATACAATAATTGTCTAATGCGTGCGTGTGTATAAAGTACTCGCTGTTACTGTGCGCATATCACTTCGTTCACATTTATAATTTTTAAAATATCATTAATTTCTTTGAAAAAATAATCGTATCTTTAATTTATTCGATCTAATTGCGTTGATCCGAATTGCGATATTCTACCGAGTGCACACAGGCCACTAGTGTAATATAATATTTGAAATACGTATTTTTGTGTATAAACGAGTGTATTAAATGTAAGTACGTACATAAGTACATATTTATTGCTTCTGAAAATATCATAACTAGCAATAAACGATCACTTTAAAAGTTATTATTTTGAACATTGGTATTTTAACTGTGGGTATTTTGATATTAAATTCATTTGAATCATTAAGGGTGTCCCGCCACTTCGTAACAAAAACGTTTAAGAATTTTGGAGACGGTGACAGTCACTAGCCTGTAGCCTTATATCTTCGACTTTCCGCCCCCCACTCGTTTAGCCAGATTTGAATTATTTAAACTTTATCTTTTTCACATTATCTATGTATAAATAAAATTAAATGTCTGTTTGTTTGTCCGTCTGTCGCGTATAGGCTCCTAAACCACTCTAAAACTTTCAGATTGTGTTGTATGCATGTCCGGGAAACTTACTGTGAAAAAAAAACGGGAAAAAACCTCTAAATAATAATATCCGTAATTACGATTTTACCGACGCGAAGGTTTGAAGCGCCATTGTCTAGTCAAGGAAATGTGTTCGTTGGTAACCATGTTACCAGTTAGTTTATGACGACACGGCGTTGAAGAGACGTTAGTTGAGCTCCAACCATCACTTGAAACGGGAACGGGAACGGGAATTGCATGCCTTATTCTGGCATTGCAACGCATGTCGGGTTCAGCTAGTCTATATATATATATATATATATATATATATATATATATATATATATATATATATATATATATATATATATATATATATATATATATATATATACATATATACAATATACTCGTACATATATAAAATTGAATGTCTGTCAATGTGTCTCGAATATTCTCCTAAATCACTGAACCGATTACGATGGAACTTTCAGGATTTGTTGTATGCATGTCCGGGAAGATAACTGTGATTACGATTTTACTGACGCGCAATTAAAGCTATTCCGTCTTCGACGCCTCACGCCCCGAGTGTGATAATAATCGCGCCACGCCTACCTCGCACTCAAATGTATTGACCATTCAGGGATGTACCACAAACACACAGCGGATGGCCCACGTCAACAAATATATCTATGTATGTCTGTGGAACGGGAACGAGAACGGGAACGGGAATTGCACGCGTTATTGTGGCATTGCAACGCGTGCCGGGTTCAGCTAGTATTTTATAAAATTGGCATTATTAACAATTTTGATACCAACATTTCTTTTGTTGAAAGATCTACCGACGAATATTTCCGTTAAAAGCATCGTAAGTATCAATCGATTAACCATTGTACTAGAAGGCTTGCAATATGTAGAATCGTAGTAGCGAACCGGTCGCGTTATGAACGTTCTGTGGAACTTAACCTATTAACCGAGTGTTCATTAATCGTCCCGCGACGGCTCCATTGTTGGGCGAGAGAAGTGTGGGGGGGGGGTGGAGGGGTGGCTCAGGTGCGGCCAAAGGGGGCGAAGCCCACTTCCGTAAGGCTTCGCTTATCAGCTTCCACCACCCGCAACCACCCTCACACCTGCCTACCACCCAACACGCCGCAAAGTTACCGATGATTTACGGGCGCGAGCTTCTCGCGTATTTGAAATTTGTTTGGCGGGCTGTTTACCAGATCACGCCAGCGCCGACTATCGGCGACCGATTGCAACACCGACATGATTCGACGATCTCAAAATGTATGCAAATGTCTCCCCCAGCTCGTAAATATTTATTGATATATTCAATCGGCTTTTCAACAATGCATACAAAATATTCGTTTAAAGGGACGCATTTGCATCCCCTATGATTTGATTAAAACCATATCATAATTTTTGTGTAACAACAAACACTGCAGATATAATAATATATTTACGTACTTTATTTCAATTACATTGTACATATAATATTTATTTGCGATGAAAGCTATCCTTTCTATAATACATAGTATGCAATGATTTTTATTAACATATCTACTTATTCATTTTTAAATTAGGCCTCACGTACATACATATTTACATTTCAATAGAACTTAAATGAAAACAATTCTCTATGTGTAGTGTTTAAGTCCATTTTTGTTCAAGTGAATACAATTATTTATTTATCTTTATATAGAAAAAAAATCCTGAAGAAAAAGATCTTCGATCAATGTGTCCTGCTAGTGATGACGTACATATGTAAGTGAAACTTGGACATTGAATGCTAAGATGATACGCAAAGTCCAAGATGCACTCAACGAAGTATGGAACGCTGTATGCTTGGCATAACGAGGAAAGACAGAAAACGGAAAACGTGGGTGAGTAGTATGACAAAGGTTGTGCATATAGTAGATGGAGTGAATATATTGAAACTCCAATGGGCGGGCCACATGGCTAGAAGATACCCAAGGCCACATGGATGAAAGGTGGACAAAAGAAGTGCTAGAATGATACCCGAGATAATGCAAAAGGGTAAATAGAAAATCGCAGTGAATATGGGTATATGATGAATGGCTGTAGATGATGATGATGATATTCGTTCATCATTCGAAGGATAATAATCTATAATGTTTTTTTTAGAGAAAGATAATTCCATTAATTAATATATAATAATTGATAGTTTTAATTTGGAATTCAAATAAAATAGTGTATAACATTAATTTTCGGTGAATTTGGATATAATGCCTTTACTCGCAGATACATAGATATATGTACATATATGAAATTCATAATTAAAAAGTGGTACTGTTGTTCTTTGATTTGGTTGATTGATGATTTGGTGATACCAAGTTCAAGCATAGAAAAATGTTCAAAAATATATGTAGGTTGGAATTAGGAGATGCAAGCTTTAAACTGTGACCTAAATAAATTTTTGGACGGTGGTATTTTAAATTAAATAATGGTTCTTCTCCAAACCGTTTCATCGTCAAGATATTACAGTTTATAATCGGGGATTTTATGATATTTATTATTTAGAATTCATGATTAGACACATGTCTTTAGCAAGAGCAACTTCAGAAAAATCTGTTCTATACAAAGTATACATACATATATAAAAGTATAGTTTAAAAATAACCAAGTGAATCTAATAAAAAGCTTATAATGAATAAATGTTTAAGATCTGTTTTCGAAAAATAACGTTTAAAATTGTGGTATGATATATGTATGTACAAATGTATTTGTATTTGGATCAAAGTTCATATTGGACAAGTGTACAATTTGCGTCAGATTTAAGCAATTTACTTGAATAATTGACGTTCAATGATCCTAGAGTCAAAATACAGATGTAATTGTATAATGGCAATGTTTGTCAAAAGTGAAAGCACGGTAGCGAAGTGCAATTCGCAAGCAAAGTCCCTCTCATACCCGAATCAATACTCCATGCCAACGCCAGGTATTATACTCACTATGGAGTATGCACGATGCATTCGCGATTTCAAGAAACTTCGTACTGAAACTTGTTACAGTTGCATAAACGGCCGCATTATTCGGGCCAGTGAATATGAGGCCTGTTTCGGTCATATTGATTGCTCAAACTTTGAGCCTAATTCCAGACTATGGTGATTGCATTTCTTGTGAAACGGATTGTTTCAAACTATGTATGCACAAAATTATATACAAACTATGCACTATTATATATTAGTTGAAATTATTTATCGAAATATCTTACTTCAATCGAGGTGAACTTACATATTTGTTGAAACTTATGTAAATTCAAACTTAAATGGTGGTCGGTGTAAACAGGTCGTTAATTTTCTGACTTTTTTATCGACTTAGTAATAATAGGAATGGGGGGGTCGATAAATTTGTGAATAAAATGCGTGGAAAATTCAAAAGCGGGGAAAGCCCTTTCGACCCGCCGTATTTCACATTTACGATAATCACCGGGAAAAAGGGAAGAAACAGAAAAACCGCGTTTTGAGGTTCTATGTGTTATTTTTTTAAATAATAATATTTTACGGCAAAACGGCAATAAAAATATATATTTCTCTATCGCCGTTAACCTTTAGCGACCGTAAAGTGTTTTCCTTTTTTATTTTTTGTTCTGTTTTATTTTATTTTTTCAGAATTTACTGTAACGCGATCGCATCACGCACTATTTTTGTAACTGTGCTGCGTTTTATATGAAACGAAATAAAAATAAAAGTATGCATTTGCAGATACATACATGTTAAAGAATTTAATCTATCCATAATAACCTACAAAAAATTTACACTCATACATATTTGATTTTGATTTTAAAATGATTTTTATTATTATTTAAACAAAAATATGTATGTACATATGTGCATATGTAGGTCGCAGCGAAAAACGCGAATTTTGGAATTCCATCTATGGATCCAGTGGAAAATTTTTGTCCTATCAAGGAAACGTTAAATAATAATATTGCCTTGCTGTGCTAAAAAAATCCGCAGGCCACTGTGCCAGACGCTAAATGTCTAGTCAAAATGTGTGTTTTATGTTTAAATAATGCAAATTTAAAAAATGCAAAAAATTGTAATTATATTTCGAAATAATTTTATCATGTATTATACGTCGAACAATATAAAATAAGTGCAAGAAATGAAAAAAATAACGGTTGAAACAGAGCAGTCATTCCAAGGTGAATATCATTAACACACTGACCGTTGAGCGCGGTGCGTACTGAATTCTGCCTCCCTTTCGCATCTGTGAGGAACGTGTACAAGGGGCTTCCCACGAAAATAATTATTTCTTTTGATATTGATCAATGTTTTTATTTCGTAATGACATAATTCGAATCATAGAGGCTTTGATGAGGAATACATAAAATATGAATATGCATTAATTATATTTGGAGATATAAAATAAAACATAAATCCTGGTCACTCGCCATCCGTCACAGTGCGGCAAGTGCTAATCAATGTCCCGTGCCTAAAACTAATCGATTTATTTCAACGAAAATTTAAAAAAAGTTGATTATTTTCGTTTTGACCTAAAATATGACATTTTATTTTCCAAAAAAGTATATATATATGAAAATAGCCAACTCTTTCGAAATTTTCGTCACGATAAATCGATTGGTTGGAGACACTGGAAATTGGTTAAATATTATTTATTTTATTTAAACGTTTTCTTGATACGATGCAAGTTTTCAACTAAACCCATCGATGGTATTCAAGCATTATCATTTTTCGCTTTGGCCTAATATACATACATACATATATTAAATATATAAATTCATTGGGATAGCGTATGAATTATCTCATTATCGTAACCTTATCTATTTTTTAATTTTGAAAATATTATCAGATTCTTAATTAAGGCATGTTTTTGGTATTTATGTACGTACATTTTTAAAAATGAAAAGGACCTTGAACGATGAGTCGATCTATTATAAATTATAAACAATTATTACACATTTTAAATCTATCCTGAGAACTATGTACATACCAGTAAGAAATATAAAATTTACTCGATTACTAGGCTATTTTTGAACTATCATATCAAAGTTTAGTTATTTAGTTATTCTATATGTATAAAGATCAATGCGGCTCGGCTCATGGCAAAAAATGTCGACGCGTTCTAAAATCTCGCCAATAGATACCGGATACAGGTCCCTGGACCTTTGTCAGATTAATAGGTAATCCTCTGTTCGTGTTCCAGGCCGCAAATCGGAGCTGGCGAGCTTTCATGCGCGAAAGCACGCGCGAGCGTTAAACCTATAAGACGCAGCGATATTGCCTTAACCGTCAGGTGTATCCTCTCTGTATACATGTCTCGTGTGCTCTTTATTGACAATCCGTGTCGTGATAACAGGTTTCATATCTATGAAGTCTATTGGAATTATGTCGCGTTTAATATTTTTCGCAGGATCTTACCAAAATATGTAATAGTACTGCAAACCTTTTTGTAATTTATCTATTCTGTAATTGTTTGCGGTATCCAACTGACAAATGACAGTTTTACTAGTCGTTGTCGAAGATAAGTTTTAAAAGAAGCTATCCATGTGAACTGTATAAGAGGTAAGTAAAAATGAAGTGAAGAGCCGTATCTTACATGCGGACTGCAGATTGTGTGCCACTGGTGTACAAACATCAAGGTACATAGGATCTGACCAGATTATTTCCTAAAATGCGGGCGGATGTCACGGTCGTATGGTGTTTATGTACATCCATTGTATATGTACATATATGTATAATAGTTCGCACCAAAAGACAACTCTGAGCTGACAATGTTTCAGTTTTTATTATACATACTGAACAGGGCCATAAAATAACAATCTAGAGCAGTGGTATACAACCATTTTTAAAGAGGAGTTAATTTAATTACCATATTTAATAGATACCAATGATCCACTGACATATTTTATTACATACATTTTTATCATTGGTGACAGGAATTAGACAGGAGGAATAGTGGATTCGATGTAGCGTGAGACTTACGAGAACCGAGCATGCTGTCGCATTTTTGCAATGTGTTGTAACATTGTAATGACGTAAAATAATTTCTATATATTTTTTTTAATTATTTGTAATTTAACTATATAATATTATTATAATATAATTCAATGCAAGGTTTTTAATAATATTACTGTTAGTTTTGCTGTCCATGACATGACGTTGACAATTACTTTTACCGTCTAAAAAATATAAATTTCCATTAATAATAAAATATATGTGACCGCTATAAATCGACTATATTATAATTATAAAATACATACATAATACATATGCATGTAGCTGTGGTAAATATAAAACTATTAGTCTTATTCAAAATTAATGGCAAATTAAAATATTCGAGTATAGAAACGAAGAGTTCATTTAACAAGAATTAGTGAAATCAGGCGTATAGGTACAAGAATCAACAAATTGAAGATGCTAGAAAATCGAATTTGCAAGAAACTGGGGGGGAGGATACTGATTTAATGGATTCGTATATAGGACAATTCAAGCAAGAAACGGTCTATCTGTGTTTTTAAAAACCACCAAGATCTCGTCAGCAGCGAATTTTGGCCGGAATTTGAAACTAAGACTAACTTTATTTGTAAATAATAGCTCTTCAAGTGAGCTACGCTATGGCTATGCTATTACGAACAATTTGACCTTGGATGATTGTAAATAAAGCTGTGCTGGTCATTGGAATGTTATTTCGTTCCGCAGATAATTTCTATAAACTCATAAAATAAGAGTTTTACTCGAGAAAAAAAGTGTGGAAGCAAATTTAATTTTGTGTAATGTTCTTGACTTAAGCATCAAAAGATACGCTACCGTCCGTAAATAAGTTTTATTTCAAAAACTCATTTGTTGACAATTAAGTATGATTTTTCACAGTTAAAATCATAGAAATTTAAACGGAAATGCTTAAATACTGATATCATTACTGAGATCCTAAGACAGTAGTATCCGATTGAAGTACACGCGATCTTTTGACAACTTATTTGGCAATATAATTCGATATTCACCTTGTCATTTAGTGAAGAGGATAAGGGACGAACAGAACGAACATAGGTACGAGGAAAGAGTACTGGTACTGATCGATAGTCCACTGGTTGGGGCTTCGAGCTAACGTGTTGCCGGTTCGTGACCGTACCCTCATACACTGGGATTCGAACATGGACATTGGGATAATAATAACGATGATAATTCCTTAACTCCACCCCCTCACTAACCAAACACGCAAAATAGAATTAAACTGCGATGAAAATGTCACGGCGCCCTCGCGCTCTTTCGATCACGTATTGCAAAAATCTTGGAGATACGTATGTATATATTATAGCATTGCTATATTTTTGGTTATGTACATATGATATATTCAATCTATATATATACATATATATATATATATATATACATACATATATATATATGTATATATATATATATATATATATATATATATATATATATATATATATATATATATATATATATATATATATATATATATATATATATTTGATTACAATTCATTTCTAAAACCATCAATTGAAATATCTCGTGGAGTTACACCTTTGCGTTGTAAGGATGTAAGTTAAAAAGTTCCACAGATTACTGAAGTTTCGGTTCTGAGAAGTATCATGTCAAAATTAGCGTCATGCTGTGGAATCATGACTTTAATATATGCGATTTCAAAATAAGTTTAAAATCTAAATGCAAAACTCATTAGTGACACAAGAAGAAGCTGAATTTCTTATGAGTCTAAAATCTATTCACATCGCAACAATTTAAATATTAAAATCGAATTTACATAAATAATATTTGACTTTCTACATTATATATTTTTTACAAATCTGCTATGGATAATCCAATTTTGTCGATAGCACTGAACGACAAAATATGTATATTACCAGAGTGGAAACTTATAAATCTTTACTAAGTTTGACTCAGTAAATTCGAATATGACAATTATTTTTGTATGGCTATCTCTTGTTTAAAGATGTGCGTTTAAAAAAAAGGCAATTTTTGACGTTGAAAAGTGAAAAATTTTAATAAACGTGGTAAAGTGAAAAATTAGCTTATATTAGCTTAAATTAACGGAGCTAATTTGAAAAAATGCGTAAATTTGACTTCTAAAATTCACTAGATAATTAATTATAGGCATTTAGAAAAATAACAAAAAATCACCATATATAGAAAAAACATTTGACTATTGATTTAAATAGTTACTTTTGGCACAGCAATATTAGATTTTGAATTAAACTTCAAAAGTCAAAAATCTGTAGAGACTGCACTTAAAATGTAATATTTTTTTTAAACACACATCTCTTAAACGAGAGTAAGTCGACAAAAAATATTGTCATTATCTAATTCAATTGGTCAAATTTGGTAATGATAGATTAGTCTTTGCTCCGGTAAGTAAAAAATGTCATTATTTTGTTGCTCAGTGAAATTAAATTGACAAATACATACATACATATGTATTACGTTGCGAAAAAATTTTTTTTCACTCTCCAAGAAAAAATCTAATTAGTATGCCTTAATGGCATATTATAATTGTCACGAATTTTAGTTCACATATGAACAGTTATAAAATAAATGTATTATCAACAACATCAGAGTTACTTTTTGTAATAGCGAAAGATGGGAATATAATTTTAAAAAATACTCGTAATATATAATTTAGCCAGAAAATCACTACGTAGCCATCTATAGAGAGCAATTTTTATAGTAAAATATATTATAGAAACGGAAAAGAATGATTTTTCAGCGTTTCAGTTGCGTTGCTTCTTTTATGCCAAAACGCATTAGCTCCCTTCAAAGGAATGTAGGCTGCGAAGAAAACAAGATAATCAAAGCAAGAAACGGAAATGCAAAAAGGGATAGGGAAATCTTATTTTATTATTACAAAGAGACCCCTCATCTTAATATGCATATATACATATGTACATATATCTACTTATAATAAAACTGGTACATATACATATGTACATACTAAAGCGTCCCGACAAATATTTTTGTCTGCGGAAAATATCGAAATATTTTTCTGCCTTCGCTTTTTTTGTGCTTCCGTGTAAAATTGTAGATGGGAAAACATTGATCAAATCGCGCTAGTAATAAAGTGTGCCAGGGGTGTATTACGTTGTTAAATATGCGATTTTATGTGCCGTAATAAGCGAGCGCCAGTCGATAAAGCAAATGGCGGCGCAAATGTCAGTAGACTGAAAGTGTGGCGTTCGCTCTTATCGAAAAGGTTCAATTTTTTTTTTCAGCATTCAAAGTGCTCATTTTTGAAACGTATAATATTGGCAGTATTATTAGACGTGTTTTTGACGTGTATTTTTTTAGTATTTACTATTTGCAATTATAAAATACCGTATATTTTTAGCTCGTGATGAATGTGCTAGGACTACACAGAAGAACAATTAGACATTATTAAGTATGTGCATATGTACTTCACTGCACGGAAAGCCATAGAAGGTAGTATTTCCAATTGCTTTATAATTTTAAACATAAAGTTTCGTTGTAGTACAAAATGCGCGGGCCGAAGTAGATTCACCCACCATATTTAAATGTACGTTCATCTAGGGATTCCAATACCAGTACTATTGGTTTTTTGTCAAATGTCAACCTTCAATACAACCGGTAGTACAAAATAGACTACCAGTAGTATCGAAATAAAATAATTTCAATTTTATGTTAGTTGAATTATTTTGAAAAGAAATCGTTATATTGTTATATCGTTTTGTATGAATTAGTCAAAGAATGAGTCACCAATGAAAACTCAACATCTTTTTTGACTTGCGATTCAAAGGAGCTGTCAAGTGCATCTTACATTTAAAATCAAAGATAAAATATACCGATAATATCGTACTTATTCCAGAGACTATTTCCAGATACGTAGTATATACGTATGTACATATTTGATTTGATGTTGATTTGATAACTGAATGTTATATAGAAATTGGGAGCATCGTCGATTCCCAATTTTTTTGGAAACGTATTTTTTCACTTGACGCAATTATTTGAATACATTCGTAATATTTAAAAGGCAAAACCAACCTTCTATACAAAAATTTATTTGATTTTTTTTTCACTCGCTGATCGGTATTTCACACGCTGTAGAACGGTTTTGGTTATTATTAAATTTTATTGCATCAATAAATCAATGCCGATACTACCGGTATCACGAAGTTTTTTGGTAGTACCGGTAGTGAAAAATGACAGTATTTTTGGAATCCTTAGTTCTAGCTTAGGATCTCTTGAGATAATCGAAATATTTAATACGTAGAGTCGTTTGTTTTATTGTTGTTGCCATTGTCTTCTAAATCAACAATAGTTACATTTAGTATCCTCATTTACTGGACTTCATACGCATTTCTCATAGATCTGAAGCAATACTACGGACTAATTGTAAGTCACCAGATCAATTACTCATTAAAGTATTAGCATTGCTTTATTTAAAGATACAAATATCATTGCCTTTCAAGAAATGGGTGGGAGGTATGTAGAGGCGGAATTGTTTTGTGTTGCGGCTATTGTTAATATATTTCCTTGAAAAAAGATGTAGCTCGAGATTTCGACTGATTTGAATTTATAATCGATCATTAGTCACATTTCCGTAGTTTGAAATGTGTGTGAGTGTGTTTGTAAATTAGAGATATGTAGTTCAAACATCGTTAATCCAATTACACTGTAACTTTGTATTGGAAAATTAAATTTTAATACATATGTAGTTTAATACACATTTTAAATTTTAGGTTGATCAGATTGGAAGTGGTACCTTTTCTTAGAGGTCTCCTCTTTTTTACAAACCTCCTTTACGTTTTTTTGTATAAGTTTTTGTAATTGAATTATCTCTTAATCCGTCTAACGGATTAGGCTGATTGTTTATATATAACAGGTTTGCTGAATATGTAGTTTTAAATAGTTTTGTGAGTGTAAACTAGCTTTGATTGTTTGATACGTTGACGGTTTCTCGTTGATGACGGTGATGGATACCGGTGAGACACTTGTCCCATAGTTTGCATGTAAACGTGGATTGAAACACACCATAGTGTGAGAATTGAATTTAATGTATATGTATAATAGATCAACTTTTACTTCCAATCTTTAATAGTCTCATTGGAAATCGATCACACAATAAAATGATGAACCGCGTCAATTTTCAAATGGAAAACCTTTCGGGTGACAGATTTACTGCGAAAAGTAATACTATTAGCGGAAAATAGCAAAAACGGCCACAGCCAGAAAATTGGATATAATTTTTTCACTTCCTATAGATCGATCGATCCGTCGAGCACGTATTAGAGAGTCGAGATCCCGCGGGAATTCCCGGGATACGCCATCAATCAATCATCATCGGCAGACGCTGACGTCGTCGTAAAGACGAGCCCGTACGCCGTTCTTCAGCTTTATGGCGTACAAAACCCCATCTCCATCACCTCCCCATCCTCACATCATCCCTCCCACCGCTTCCCCCCCCCCCCCGCTGACTTTTACGGTCGCTTTTTACGATATGATAAAATATTTACACGCCACTGTCCGGTGTTCGAGAGCGACCATACCCGAAATGAATAATTTAGACGGCCGAGCCAAAAAGCCCCACGTCAAATTACACGAACGAAAGGGTTAACGCGAAAAAAAATAGAAAAGCATTTTTTTAAATAGCAAATGTATTTATTCCATAAAAAATATACTAGGATATAAAGGACGCCCTGAAAGATTATATTACCCTCTGTCGGTTCGTTAATGAGTCTCGTTTTCAGAGCGCATAAACCGGCATTCGGACATTGACTTTAATTAAATTTCAGCAATAGTATGTAGCCATTGCACTCGTTATATGTGTACGTGTACCTACGGCAACGTGTAGTTTTAAAGTTGTGGTATTGTTTGAGCAAAACATACGTAGGTGTGTAATTAATATTTATTTGAAGTTTGTGTGTGCGTGTGTGCTAAAGTTGCGTATCCGGGGAACGTTAACGGACTAACTAAAGCGTAAATGTGGCGCTAACGGCACTCAAAGGGTTAATAAGTCTTTATTTACCGCGAAACTATTCTGTTGAGAACATACATAAGTACGACGAATCCCATGGTTGGGTTTTTTTTCCGTAACAAAGCTGGGTTGATTTCATTCACCATACAATGTATATGTACATATATTATTTAAGTAATGGAGGAATTTGTGCCATTAATAAATTAACAGTTTAAGATTCGACATAAAATCTATTATTACAAACAATCTGTAAGTGACACGTATGTAAGTTAATTTTTGATAGTGTATGTATTTATACTGTACATCACACAGAATAAATTCATTAGTTCGTTCATAGTAATCAGAATTTCAACGTTTGATTTTATGTAAATTCGCATTATTCGTGTAGCTTAAAAAGAGAATAAATCATCAGGTTTCATAAGAATTTTTATAAGAAAATGTATAAATAGAAACACTCCAAGAAAGGCTGATTATATTGCTAGGTAGCATAATAACTAGCATATTGCTAGGTAGCATAATAACTAGCTGGTTCGTTGTTTTGCTCGTCCGCTATTTGGATGCTTTTTTCGTAAATATTGTCGGTTAATGGTGTCGTGCTTTGCATATTGTGTAGAGTTATTGGTGTTGCTTTAATTTTTGATTAAAATTTTTGCAATTGTGATTAAATACAGTGGTTAAACTGATTTCTAAGGTTATATTTTAAAGATAATTTTCACTTGAAAAAAAAAAAAAAAAGAAGAAGAAAAAAAAAAAAAAAAAAAAGTTCTTTTGTTTCTTCAAATAATATTCGTTTGGCAACGAACGTGATCAAACTGATTTCTGAAATTATATATTAACTCTCGAACCCAGAGCATATTTACAATATTACAGCATAATACAACATTGTTAAACAAAAAACTATTTATTTCATACATATTTTTGTGCGAAATTTTGAGAATATTCTCTTATTTAAATTATAAATTGTGACGCTAATAACTAATAATACTTAACAATGATTTGCTATAAATGCAAAAGTGTTGTGTTGTTGACTAATTATGTGCTGTGCGAGCTTTGTGAAGAACCTTTCCACCATGATTGTGTGGGGATTTCGGAAACAAAATACAAAAAAATGACGTCAAAGAATAAGGAAAAATGGCGATGCGTTTCTTGCCGTATCCATCCTAACCCCCTTCCGCCGTCTCAGTCCTCATCACTAATGCTCAGTTCTCAAGATTCAGTCATCAGTCCTCAGCCATCTTTATTTGATATACTTAATGAAATTAAATGCTTTCGAGCAGACTTTAATACCATGAAAAATGAGTTTGAAAACATAAAATCTGTAATCACAGACATAAACAATAAATTATTCACAATAGAGGCTAAGTCTGATGAATTTGATGGGAGACTAACCACTGCTGAAAAGAAAATTTCCTGCTTTTCTGATGTAAATAAAGGTTTAATTGAGGCGCAAAATACTATTGTTGAACTGAAACAAGAAAACAATCTGCAAGATCAATTCTCTAGAAAAAACAATGTAGAAATATCCGGCATACCTATGAAAAAGGGTGAAAATCTAGTGTCTATATTATATGACTTATGTGCTGTCGTGGGTCACAAATTGTGCGACACAGATATTGACACCATACACCGTGTGCGGCCGTACCCGTCCCAGGGCGTTGCAGGTTCACAGCAACAGCAACAGCAACAGCGAGAGGGCAACAGCGATGTGAGTGTGCGCACGTCATCAGTGGTCGTACGGTTCACTCAGCGCCGTCGTAAGGAGCTGCTGATGGCGGCCGTGCGCGCCCGCCGCGGCATCACCACCAACCACATCAATATTCCAGGCCCGCCCACCACCCTATACGTCACGGATCACCTTACACCAACGAATAAATTATTATTGAAGCGAGCACGCCAATTGAAAACTGAATATAACTACGCCTACTTGTGGGTTAAAGATTGCAAGATCATGATTAGAAAAAGTGCGAGCTCCAATATCATACAAATCTCAAAAGAATCAGATCTTTGCAAAATCAAATGACTAAGTGCAATATTAAATTTTAATAACCTAATAATTATCTATGCATTTATTGTCTACTGGTCTGCATCACATATTATAATGTATGTGCAAACAATTATGTACGTATGGCTATATAATTTATTATTTTTATTATTACTATATAACTATGCTATTTACATATATTTTACTCATAAACTAAAAAAGGTACGAGTTCATTTTTATATTTGTGTCCATGTATACCTTTGTATTTCAACTGGTATCACCAAGGATGGTTTGCTTAATAATTCCATATCTTTATCTGTGTATGCAGTTATGTGTATGTTTATATGCATATATCTATTTTCATTAATGCATATGGATATTTATATTTATATCACTACGTGCTCTATCTACTTCCTTTTTTACAATGTCTTCTAATCGTCTTGTCATTTATTATCAAAATGTCAGAGGTCTCCGAACTAAATCTGACTCTTTTCTTCAAAATGTATTAGTTAATAATTATGATATTATCTGTCTATCAGAAACTTGGCTAAATGACTCATTCAATAATAGTGAGTTTTTTGATGCCAGATATCAGGTGTTTCGACGTGACAGAGATTATTCTCTTCATAACCAAATATTTGGTGGTGGTGTAATCATAGCTGTGAAAAATAATCTACCCTCTGTCATTCAAAATAATTGGTTAACTTCCACAGAAGACCTTTGGATTACTATTACCACTAAATTTTTTAAACTAAATATCTGTACTGTCTATATTCCTCCTGGTAATTCTCACCAAACTCTATTAGTTACCCATTTAAATAAAGTATCTGATCTAATAACCAATTATCCAGAGGATCGATTCATTTTACTCGGTGATTACAATCTTCCCACTATTGATTGGACAAAATACGACTCAAATCTGCATCTATTTCCTTCCAATTGTATTAATTTTTCTTCCCTTTCCTTTACTCAATTCTTATCTTATAATAAACTTTATCAATACAATTATTTGTCAAATACTAATAATCGTATTCTTGACCTAGCTATTAGTAGTTTCCCCTTATATATTTCTCGTGCTGACTCTACGCTAATCCATGAAGATTCTCATCATTTATCCTTTTGCATCTCAATAATTTACAACAAATCTTCACCCTTGAATTATAATTATAATAAAACTTTCCTCTTTAGAAAAGCTGACTATGCTACAATTATTCCAATTTTAAGCGATATCAATTGGAATTCACTTTTGTCCAATTTAAATATTGATTTAGCTTGTAAAAAATTTTACGATACCTTACAAAATATTATTGAATGCCACGTCCCTTTTACTCTTAAATCTAAACGTACCAAATATCCCCCTTGGTTTACATCGTCTCTTATTAAAATAATAAAAGAAAAAAACAAATTCCATAAAAAATTTAAAATTTATTCAAATCCCTTAGATTATCAAAGTTTTTCACTATTAAGAGCTCGAATTAAAAAATATTCTTTAATCTGCTTTAGAAATTATATTTCTCTTATTCAAAATAATATTAAAACTAATCCCAAATCATTTTGGTCATATATAAATTCAAAAAAAAATACCTCCTCTTCATATCCTTCCGTAATGTATTATGGAAATAAGTCGGCTTCACATGGTTCTGAAATCTGTACCATTTTTGCTGACTATTTTGACTCCACTTTCAATAGTGATTCTACCATTAACCTTTCTATCTCTAATACAGATACTTCTTCTTGTAACTTATCTACTTTTCATTTTGACTTATCTACTGTACTCAGTCACATCAACTCTCTCAATGTTAATCTTGGTGCGGGTTGTGATGGTTTGCCTTCTTTTTTCCTTGTTAAATGTGCTGTCCCATTATCTCTTCCCATAACAATCCTTTTCAATCTTTCTATGTCGAACGGTAAATTTCCTGACTATTGGAAATTATCTTACATCACCCCTATTTTTAAAAAAGGTGATAAGAATCTTATTGAGAATTACCGTCCTATATCTAAACTATCTGTCATTAGTAAAATCTTTGAAAAAATTATCTATAATTTCCTTTTCTCCAATTTCAAAAACTACATTATACCTGAACAACATGGTTTTTTTAAGGGGAGATCGGTAGAGACTAACCTGCTTAATTTCACTAGTACTCTCACATCTTATATGGACAAACGAATCCAAATAGACGTCGTTTATACGGATTTCTCTAAAGCTTTTGATAAAATCAATCACAACCTTTTACTCAATAAACTTTGGTCCCTCGGAATCCGAGGAAATTTATTTCGTTGGATCTCTTCGTATATACTAAATCGTCACCAAATCATAATTCTCAATGGTTTTAGATCATCACTTAGACATATTCCTTCCGGTGTCCCACAAGGGTCGCATTTAGGTCCCTTATTCTTTTTACTCTATATTAATGATATCTCATACATCTTCAAACATTCCTTTATACTTCTTTACGCTGATGATTTAAAAATTTACAAACCTATATACACCATAGACGATTGTCATAAGATACAAGAAGATCTAGATAGATTCTCTATATATTGTTTAAATAATGATCTTTTTATTAATCTAGAAAAATGCTCTATTTTAAATTTCACTAGAAATAAGTCAATTATTACTAATCAATATCAATTAAATCATTCAATCCTTAACACGTCATCTTCTATTAAGGATCTTGGTGTAATACTCAATAATAAACTAGATTTCTCTGAACATATTTCTTTTATTACCAACAAAGCATTTAAATCTCTTGGATTCCTACTCCGCTCAACAAAACCCTTTAATGATCCTTACGTACTAAAATTACTTTATTTTTCCTTTGTAAGGTCTCACCTTGAATTTGCCTCAATTATCTGGTCACCTTTTTATTTATCCCATATTAATTGTATTGAGAAAGTTCAACTTAAATTTATTAAATCCTTACGCTACCTTTTTCCTACCTATACCCATTCTACTGTTTCCGACATTTTAAAAATCCTTTCTTTTAACAATCTTTCTGTCAGGCGACGACATTCTGATGCTATATTCTTCTTTAAGCTCATAAATGGTTTCCTTGTTTGTTCTGATTTACTGAATAAGGTTAATTTCAGAATCCCAGTTCGATACCCTAGACGCGTTGCACTCTTTTCACTTGATCCTTTCAATACTAATTCCCAAAAATATTTTTATCTGCAGCGCGTTTATCGTATGTTTAACGGAGAGCTGAATGAGGTTGATCTGTTTGGTATTTCCCTACATCAATTCAGGTCTAACATCAAGAGAATCTTGACCGATTGATTCATTTTTTCTTCTATTCTATTTTTCCAATATTTCCATTATTTTTATACTTTAGTTTAGTTATGTAATGTGCTATTTAATCATATTATAGCTTTCATTCCTTTCCATTTCATTTGTTTATTTTGTATTTACCTTTTTCATTTGTTTTTTATATTTGTAAATTTCAATTTCTTCTTATATTCTATCTTATAACCTTTTCCAATTATTTTAATACTATAGTTTAATTATGCAATGTACTACATATTTTGTCATGCCTTTATTCTTTACTTTTTAATTTGTTTTCCTTATATTTATCTTTTTCATTTTTGTAAAAATCCATTATTGGACTCGGGTGTTACATATATTATTTATTTACTTTTTGTGTTTTTTATACCTATCTCTGTACATCCTGTCTGTTGATTTTTCAATTAATAAAATAAAATAAAATAAAATAAAAAATATTAAATTCAGTAAATATGTATGAGTATTTCTTACAAATACTAATCTAAATATTACTCCGAAAATAAATTAAGTTTAACATTCAGGAGATAGTGAGGCAAACGAAATTTTCAAACTATTTTAGAATAAAGGATGTATTCCAAATGAGATGTTATAATTTAAAGTAAATTTTAAGAATACGATTTAACGATGCATTTAAGAAAATAATGTTCCTTGGAATAAAAGTGATTGGGCATTAAATAAATATATTTCTGTTAAATAAAAAATATTACATCGAGAAATATTTAATTTGTAGTATGTAAAAAAAAGCGAGATATTTAATGCTCAGCGTTAATGCACATTTCGTTCATTTTAGGTTGCTTAATATTTTTACTTTATCCATGTTTTTGTTGTATAAGTAAGTAATCAAATGCCCGAATTTGATATTAAAATACTGACCCAAATAAAGCAGTGAATTTGTAATTTTTAAAATGAGTATTTTTATAAATTTATTTATTAGAGGCTTAAAGGTCTTATTGCTCATTTAATTTTTTATTACTTATTTCATTTTTTAAGGAATATAAGTTTTTTACGTGTTATTTTGTTTTTATTATATATGTAACTGCTGTTTTTTTTAAATAAATAAGAATTGAGAAAAGAATTGCACATTTAAATGCATATTTAATTGAAATATGTAATATATTTTTTTAATTCGCACATATATAATGAAATGTTTACGATAAATGCGCACTTAAATTGTCCCCAAATTTTAATAGAAAATATTAGATTCAAAAAATATTTTGTTTTTGTACAATGGTTAAAAACAAAGCGTTTGTTTTTAAGATTGTCATAATCCTATTGGATAAAATATAATAAGAAAATGATTCAAACTTAATTACAAGTAAGAATTATATCCACTTTTTTTGCTGGTTTTCAAAGATTTTTAGTTTGATAAATTTTGGCAACATTTTAACAATCTTAAATCGCGATCGCCTGTTCTTTGCAAAATTTTGCCAATTATTGCTACTATATTTTTATTTAATATTTTATTGAATATTTTTCCGACCAACCAAATTACAGTCCCCCTTCACCCTATTATTATCTCCTCCAATAGGCCGCGAAGTGGCCATCCCAAGAGGGATCTGGGACTACAAAATAGGGATCATTTATGTATAATATTTGACATCTAAAGGCTCAGATGTGCAGAATATTTTTTTTTTAGTATACGCGTATTAAAAAGGATGAAAATCGCAGTCATAAACGACGAAACTCTCGCTGATTGTCTGCATCACGCCACATCACGAAGAGCCCTCTCTACTTACTCATATTTTATTTCTAAATTTGACTTCACGTCTTATGCATACTTACTGACACACGCATGTTCACATATACGTATGCGAAATTTCACCGAGGGAGTACTTTAAGCCGCGCCCTGAATTATGTGCACCGCGAACGAACTTTTCTTTTCCTTTTTTTTGTTTTATTTTATTTTATTTTTCCCTTTTTCTTTTCACTTTCCCTCCGCCCTCGCGCTTTACCGCATTTACTCGCTCTCTCCATACTTCGTTTTCGTACCTACTTTTACTATACATACATACATATAGCAATCCGTGCGCAAGTAGAAAGAAAGCGCGTAAAGTTGAAAAGAAAAACTCTTCACCTCAATTTAAAGCACGCCACTGCCGAGGTATTTACATACATTTCTTATGGTAAAATAATGGTAATCTCCACTTGTCTTTTTTCCCGTCAAAATATTTCCCCAGCTACTATGAGGTGTAAACGTTTATCTTACGATCAATCCTGCATACACGGTTTCTATTAACAAATTGTAGCGACAGTATTATTTTATCATCACAAATGAATCTGGTTGCAAAGCCGATATAAAAAAGGAGATTAAAATAAAGTACATTTGGATAAATGGATGCTAGTTTTAAATAATAAATTGTCTGAAGAAGAATGATTTTGTTTTGAGTATTGTATGCGAAACTTGAGTATCGAATGCTGAAATGTTGCTTAAAATCTAATGCACTCAAACATGGAATGTTGCATGCTAGGTATAATGAGAAAATACAGGAAACGGAATATATGGGTAAGATGTACATAATATATGAGTATTTGGCATAGTTAAGTGAGTGGAGATTGAAATTCTAATGGACGGGTCACGTAACTACCTATGTATATAATGAATGGTATTCAAGAGCATCAAAAAGTATTCAAGTAAAATAGGTGACAAATGAGATGAGCAGATGACATGAGAAAATTATGGGTGGTGCTCTAATTATTTTAGTTTATTTAGTTAAGTTGTATGCTCGATACATCGATAGGAGACAAACAACGAAAGATCTATGTATGTACATGAATTGACTGACGTAGTAAATATATTATAATGTAAATCGGTAGAAGCAAAAGTTGGGAAGGAATATTGCTCGAACTGTACCCAAGAGAGTATATGTACAAAGGTGCAAGGAAGATCACAAGTGAAAGTGGTAGAGAAAGAGAGGAAATGTGTCTACATATGTAGTTTCATTCATCTAGTTTCGTTATGATGACGATCACAAAAGAGTAACGTTGCAAGAGTTGTATTTTCATTATGATATTTTTTAAATTGAAATTAATGCTACTTTCAGACCATCCTTGAAATTGGTGATTGATGGGAAGACGCTTGCGGAGTCTTTAGCCAGGGGCGTCACGTCGCTTGGGACCTCAGGCGCCGGATGTTTACCTTCGTTTAAATCTCGGCGTAATAATATCCATCCCCCCATCGGTGTATAATTCACGGGACGGGACGCAGGTGTCGTCAAGCGTAGGATCCGCAATGTGGTTCCCATACATTCAGACATACACATGCATATTCAAATTCAACCGAATTCGGTTTTGCGGATTGACCACGCAGTATAAAATATACATACATATATGTACATACATATGTAGTAAATCAACAACCCCTGTTCTGTTCAATTGATTTTCCCTGTGAAAAGTGACTGTGGAAAATGCAAAAGGGAAATTTTATGATACGTGAAAGGTACGTAGATATACCTATGTATGTATGTATATGTGAATTGGTATAAAAGCGCATGTGGCATTCAAACTATCAAGTCCAAAGACAAAGGCTAAATAAATGTCGCGTTCGCTGCTATATATCTTTTTTAGAACACCTGTTGTGGATGCTTGGAAGATTTATCGTTGTTCGACGATACTCGAGAGAGACACAAATCTAAATGGAAGTACGGCGATCGATTCATTAGTACGCAAAATAAAGTATTTTTGTGAGAAAATTTTATTTTTATACAGGTATGTATGTATAACTCATTGATTTTATTTAATTGAAAAATATACCCGATTCAAATAATTAATTATTAATTATTCCACTAAATCTTTAACACAATTTGAGATTAATTGATTATTTAAGTTTGATTTAGATTTTTTTTATAAATACTAAAAAAATGTGTAAAATATTTAACGATCATTGGACCGGTAACTACACACATACAATATGTTCAAATGTATGTCAATGAGTCTCTTACATATGTACATACATACATACAATATATACATATTTTGCATGGCTGTGGAGTTGTACTCGTGGAGTCGTGGATTTTTGGATTGACTTTTACTCTGATTTCGTGTTTAAATCGGAAGATTAATGTTTTTTTTATTATTTAATAATGTACATATATGTGGTTAGCATTAACGCAACCACCAAGCTATGCTGCTGGTCAAATAACATTGACAAGACACTTCCAGTAGTATATTTTATATAATACAAAGTAATAAAAAAAATCGCTAGTTGATAAAGCATTAATGTACGTACAATATGCTAAATCCGAATTCGTTAAATAGAGCCATGGCGTACGTTTTCGCAAGGGATGTATTTTATTTTTTTTGTGGCATTAACTTTGAATTACGATCGAGGCGTTTCCGTCGCGGTTTTAACGAAAAACACGCGCATTCAAAACGCTATTGATTTATTATTGGTCTCGCAACACATTTGCGGTCGATTCGCAATTTCGTACGTGCCGGCAAATCACACAACGGACCAAAAAAAAAAAAAAAAAGAAAATTCCTTTATAATAATATAACAGGAACGGTAAAAAACGGGTCATGCACGGAGGTGGTGTAATTCCTAGTAGGGTTTGCTGGACGTGGCGTGCCGGCTTGCCACCCCGTTTCCTCCCCATTTTCCACCCCCGCGGGCCCCACCTTGGGGCCTCCCTTCGCCAGGTCGTTAAGCCACTTACGAGCGCACGCCATTCCTTCCACTCACGAAAGCCACTAAAAAAGAATTACCGCTGGCCGAAAAACGTTGCTGGAGTGGAATAAAATAATTACATGTGTTCAATGGATTGTCGCTTGGCACGACTCTCTCTCTTTGATACACGCTCGCACACATTTCGGCTTATTTATTTTATTTCAGTTCACGCTGTAAGGTTAGATATGGTCACGGGGTGAGTTTATGGTGACGCCATGACATCACATGACAGGCCATGTCGAAAGTCCGACAAACTTCACCACTAATCGACGCTGTTGATCGTATAGTGTGGAGGTTTGTATTTTAACATTTTAATGTAGAACTAACTATGTATGTCTATTCGTTAGGAAACTTTGACATGAGTAAATGTCTTTGATGAAATTATTCTTTTATTGTTATCTATATATATATAAATGAATGTGTCTGTCTGTGTGTCTCGAATAGGCTCCTAAACTACTGAACCGATTACGATGGAGTTGTTGTATGCATGTCTGGGAAGATTACTGTGAATAAAAAATGGGAAAAAACCTCTTAATAATAATATTCGTAATGAAGATTTTACTGACGCGAAAGTAAAGGTATTCTCCCGCCTTTAACGCATCACGCCGCGAGTGTGACAATAATCGCGCCGCGCCTACCTCGCACTCGAATGTGCTCGGGAACGGGAATTGCACACGTTATTGTGGCATTGCAACGCATGCCGGGTTCAGCTAGTATAATATATAGTATAAATTTAGAATGACATTTTATAATAAAATTAGTTGGCCTGGTAATTTATAGTCAATTCACGATACTGCTTCAAGTATGCCTTTCCTCTGTCTTGGCACAGCATCATGATTGTATTGCACTCACTGTGACATGGTTGAGTGATTCAGTTTACGACTTTGTTCATTTATAATTTTTCAATTTTTTATTTTTTAATTTTCTATATTTATGTACAATTTTTTTAATAATTTTTTTTTTATTATTATTATTTTGTTTATATTTTATACAAATATCTTTTATTTATTTTCTGGCCACAGTGTCATATTGGGGTGACCTGTGAAGACACTGTTATACTTGTGTATTAAAATAAATCAATAATTAAAATTATGAAATTTTTGTATGAATAAACGAAATATTCATTTCAATGATATTCAAAAATCAACACTCCCAAAATACGCTGGAACAGTTAGCAAACAGTCTTGAGAAACTTAAGAGGAAAAATTGAAATAAGTAAGTTAAAATCAAAGAAAGCGTATCAATCTCATCATTACTTTATCTATGTATGTACGTATTCACAATATATGAAGTTTCGTGATTATGTGAAAATTCATACTCGAGATTTGGACTGATTCGAACTCAGTATCGATCACTGATCATGTGTTTATGGTCGGGAAAAAAATTGAGTGTGTGTATTTTGGGGATTTACACCGTTTGTTTTATCGAAATGAAACTTTGTGTCGGTTATTGAAGTTCTTATCAATACGGCGTAATTTTTTTTTAATTTTTAAGTCGACCGGAAATGGTACCTTCTTTTATAGGTGTCCTATTTTTTTGCGGAATAAAACTATCGCAGTATAGAAGATGATGTTATTAATCCTTATGAAATAGCAACTTTACTATTTAAAATTCAGAAATAAATTTTTAACTAATTTTAATAATGATTTGTAAGTACTACAAATATAGTACAGTAACCTTTTTTTAATCATTTAATTACTATAGCTTAATTAGGAAATCTCAATAAAAAGAAGAGACTAATAAAGTTTCAGGGATTTCCTTTTATCCACGTTCCGTATTTGATCTCAACTAGAAACTTTAATAACGATTGCTTTCCAAGACTTCCATTGTTTGTAATATATAATATAATATATTATATTAGATCTGAAAACTCATTAAGTTCCTAATATTTATATTTCTACGTCAAAAGTTTGCAATTTCATTAAAATATGTTTATTTTATTTTATAGATCTGTAAAGGGATTTTGATACTACATACATACATACCTTTCGATACATACCTACATATGTATGTACATATGTAGGTACATATGTATATGTACACATGTTGTTTTAGACGAAAATTTAAAACAACATGCTAAACTTAAAGTTGAGCATTAAAAATTATCGCAATGAGTATGATTCCTTTAAATAGTCACCTTTCACTTTAAAACGAGAATCGTTTGATTTGAAAATAATGAAAATAATTTACAAAACAAAAATCGATTAGACTCTACATATATATTAATAATTAAAACTAATTAAATTATGTCAATTGTATTTTATTATCTCGTAATTAACAGAATAAACGACGTGTCGCAACATCGGACTGTTTGCCTTATGGTGACAAAATGTTGTCACAAGGGCTTATCGAATGACGTAATCCACACAAATTGCGGTTTTCGTCGCTCAAACACGTACACCACGATGTCGAACCAATACTAAATTAAAAAGAGAGAGAGAGAGTCTCGAACGTGTTAAATTAAAAAATAAATTAAATTAACTACACGTGATTCATTATACTTACTTACCCCGAAGTTCAATTGTATACTATTACAGGGTTTTAATGATTACATTACAATTGAGGTACAGTAAAAGCGATTTTAGCCGGTCGATCGACGTGTTATGGTCGACGTTGGAAAAATAGCTCGTTTTCATTGTATATTTGTTCTGCGAAATGGCAGGGGGAGGAAATCGTGGTGTGACATTTTTCGCACTAGACAGCCGGCGCCAAAGGGGTTAAATTGTCTCAATACTCGTTCGCTACGTTGGATTGCATCGTGACTATTGTGTGTATGAAATAAAAGAAACATTTCCTGTCATTCAACGAAAACGCTATAGATGTGGCCAGAAACTGCTTTATTCAAACTGCATACATACATATAAGTGCATATGCATGTAAATGGAAATTTTTAAGTACGAGCAGAATATGACAAAATATTTTGAAAATTTATTGCATATCTTTATCTTTTTATCTGAGTATCTTTTTAAATTTCGATTCATTCTTTTAGGGAAGAATTGTAAGCATTTCTTTTCTTTTGCAAATATTTCAAAAACTGCGTGCTTGTCCCGCACGTCATCAGTCCGTCACATCTGAAAACTACAACGATATTAATGTATAGGTATTACAGTCGTTCTGCCACTTCAAACCTTTTGATTAATTTCAAAAATTCTTGAACGAATCCTAGTTTTATATAAATGTCCGGGGTCTGATTTCTTTGATTATAATATAAGACAGGGTGTCATTTATTTTCAAACTATACAACCTAATAATAAAACGGAATGAAACGGGTTATAATTTTTTTATATATAAGCAATGGAAAATATTAAATTTTTAATTATTTTTTTTACATATACATACATAGCACCATAGTGTGGAGGAACATTTACATATAGCACCGTAATATGGAGGAACAAATAAATTTAAATCTATAACCACTTTTATTTTATTTCCTCAAATACCCTGAATGCAGGATTTTTATTAGGGTATTCCTCATCAAAACCTCTATAAGCATTTACTAATATTTATCAATAAACTAATTATCTTCGTGGGAAGGCCCTTAAGGGTACATGTGCCCCACAGATTCAATAGAGAGGGGGAATTCAGTATGCGCCACGCTCAACGGTCAGTGTGAGAATGATATCCGCCTTGGAATGATGGCTCTACTTCAGCCGTTCTTTTTTTCCATTTCTTGCACTTATTTTATAATATTCAATGTTTATGATAAAAATTATTTTTATAGCTAATTACAATCATTATCTATATCTGGATATTATTATACACACATCTATAAATGGACGCTCGGTGTCCAGCACATTGGCTAGCGGATTTTCTTAGAACAGTATGGCGAGTGTTAATGGAACTTGAATAATATTACGATACAAATAATATTTCAGGTCAATTAAAACAATTGAAAAATTTACAAAGGATACAATTAATTTTGGGAATTCAGATATTGAGTAATTTTCTATAAAAAAATTCCTCATGACGACTCAAGTAAAAGATCGGGCTAATTTCACTCGACAATTTCATAAAAATCCTCCGATCGAAGGTATTTTTATCTTTTTACATTTTGACTTTTTTCACAGTATATGGCGTATCTAGGAGGGCCGCTCCTCTCGCTTTGATTAATTCGAACGTCGGCGCGTCATAATCAACCCTCCGGATCTGGCATTAATTAAACCACAGGGGTGGGTGAGGAAGAGGACGAGGACGAAGGGGTGGGTAGGGGGGAGTTTGGGGGTACCAGGTGCCCGTCGCCAATGGAAACATGCTTTTGGGCCGATAGATAGCCGCGACCCAAACGTTTTGAATATTAATCAACGTGACCGTATCGACCCTCGCAGCTTTATCGCGACGAAAAATCTACACCTAACTTTGTGAGTATTAAAAACACCTTAGACTAGGTGTAAAAGTCGCACGTGAAACCAAATCTCTCATCGATACATATGTACACATATATGTATATATATATATATATATATATATATATATATATATATATATATATATATATATATATATATATATATATATATATATATATATGTATGTATGTAAATCTCAACCATAACTGAAATTCATTAAAGACTATGACAACCGTATATCAAAAATTGTATAAAATTGTAAATTGCTATGCATATTTTTACATTTTTACTTGTACCTAGGCGACAGGTATTTCATATATTTTTTTCCATTAGTACTAACAATTCTAAATATTATAATACAGTCGCTGACTTTCCTTTTGTCGACTCGGATATGTCTCGAGATGTGATAGGTTATTCTCCAACCCTTTGTCTTCTCGCATGCTTTTCAACTGGCTTGTGAGAAGCAAGCTAGAGTATAATGCGATTGTGTGGAATCCGCATGAAGAAAATTACTCTCTAATGATTGAAAAAGTCCAAACGCACTCTTTCGTTTCGTATATAGGAAAGAGTATGGGTATTATCCATATCTCTACCCCACTCCTTTTCTTTTGGGCCTTCCTGGGTATAATTCACTTGAACTTTGGAAAAACTTCTCATTAATTAATTTTGTTCTCCAGTTTCTACGTGGTAATACGTCTTTTCCGTCGTTGCTGGAACATTTGGGACTTTATGTCCTTAAAAATTATGTGCGTGGTAGACATCATCATTTGATGGTTGTACCTCTGCTCGCACAGTTATTTATCGAATGGCTACTACTTCAAGACCTATCCGACTTCTCAATGAAATCGTTGCTGCTGAGCCTGAATGTGATATTTTTCACCTCAGTGAGCGTAGGTTTTTAGATATAATTTTAACCAATTTGTCTGGTAGCCTGCCTGCGCTCATCGCTATTTTCATAATTGAATGCAGTTTTAATAACCACCTTGATCTCGCCAGCAGCAAATATAAATCGAATCATTACTTGACTACAGTGAGCTATGCTGTGGCTACGAATATACATATGTATGAGAACATATCCTCAATTTATACGGTTTTGCAGAATATACTTTTATTTGAAAAATTAGTGATTTATCTCGCAAATGCTATTTAAAGAACTAACTATTATTTTGAGCAAACCCTTTCAGTCACTAAAAATTTAAAAAAAATTGTGAAAAGGACATAGTAAAAAGATACCGCACACTTTATAAGTGTTATAAAGTAGTGTATAAAACCAATCTCAGTAGTTTTTTAATTAAAATAAATTTGCAACATGAAATCAGTCAAAAACGATTTTAATAACTTTAAATGCCCATTTATTTCGCTAATACAAGGTTTATCTTGAAATGTAAAAATGTAGACTGGACTGGAATCATCTAGTCAAAATAATTTTGATAACTTAAAATGACGATTACTTCCATAAATTGCAAGGTCTATCTTAGTAACGGGGCTTTAACAGTAATGATTATATAGAAAAAAACTTCTTATTTACGTATTTTACTTATTAAGTTATGAAAAGTAACTTTTTACTTAACTTAATTTAATTTGAAATATAATGAAAGATTTTAATAATTCACTTACAGGTATGTATGTTTTTGGATATTTGATGCGATTTTGCTGAAGAAAAATCCTCTCAAATTTAAGTGCAATATATACGTAGGTATATACAATGTATTACATTTACAACCATTTACCATTCACTGCTGGATGAAGAACTATCCAACACGTTTTCACTCGTCTGTTTTTGGCTCAATTCTCATCCATTCACCCCACAACTATATACATATACATACATATGTGCTACTCGATTTTAATATTGTCCTTGATTTTCAGCAACTATCTCTGTGTAAGGGCAATAAATACATAGTTCAAAGAAAATCTCATCAGAAAACTCGGAAAAATCAAAGGTCCAACCCAAATGAAAGGTACGAGTGTGAGTTTGTCTCACTACAGGCGTCCGTCAGCCTCTGGCGCGAGGACATTCGAACATTCGTCTAGTGTTCCGGAATTCGGAAAATGCGAACCGGGATGTTTTTCCGGTGGAGCCCGACATTCCGACGCCGCGTCTCAAAACTTGGAATGTCAACGGCATGTATCGGCCAGAATCCAATATGGCCGGACAGAAATTAACCGGTAGCAGGTAGACCGGAAACCACCCACCCCTATAAACAACCGAAAAGTGGGGATGAAGGCAACGGCATGATAATACCGCACAGAAAGCATGAAAAGGATATTCAGCAATGGAGTATAATTTTAAAAACATATTTAATATAAATACCTATAATAAATCAAGTAGTACATTACACGCACCTTTTATATGCAGAAATGTGTATGAATTTAAAAAAAATTCGCCTTTTATTTCATAGTGAAAGATTTACGGCTTTCACTCTGCTCGTATGTACAGTGCCGGAAAGATTTATTTTATATGCATATAGCACTACCTTGAGTACATATATCTAAAAGTGTATTTAGGATTGAAATCATCTATCATGCAAAGTTGCCTAATAATTCTAAGAAAAATATTAAGAAAAAAAAATTATACATATATGTACATATATACGTATGTATGTTTAAATTTAGAACTACACATACAGCTTAGGATTTCTTGCGAAAATAAAAAGATTAATTCATTTCATCCTTGTTTCTAAACCATCAGACCAACGAATCATTATTTTATAATGGGTCAATATTATTCAATTAATATTCATAAATATCATTGCTATGCAATTAATAATTAATAACATGTTTATGTATCGTTTACATCAGGTCACAACTTAAAGTTAAATATTCACTTAAATACTACATAACTGGCGTTGCCCTGGTGGATTTAAGTTAAAGAATAAAACCTTCGAGTCCCTCCAAAACTTAAATATGTTCGGTTTAATTTAAACTATAATGATATATGTATTATATAAAATCCAATAGTCATTATACAAAATGAATTTGCATACCAGTAAAATAAACAAACATTTTTTTAATTAATTTAAAAGGTCACACGATTTTTGTCAAATTTATATATGGATTTTTAATTGACTATTAAAACTTATTGAATCGAATCTCTTTTTCACTCCCGCCGAATACAAAGAAGATACAGATAGGGTTGATTTTGAATAGGAGTCAAGGGGGAGGGCGGGTGGGAAAACAAACGATTTCAACCCCTCCCTGCGTTCCCCGAAGAAGCTGGCAGTGTAGCGATGATCACTTCAGAAGCAAATCACATCCCGAGAGGGCCGGCGCGGTAATTAAGTATTTCTGGAGCGCATTAATTACACCATTTCGGCCCTGAGTTATTTCAGTTATGCCCATAATGGGACCCGAGCCGAAATCATGCTACGCCGCCTGCCCAAATAACTCACCCCCTCGCGCGCACACACACACACACAGCTGCACACAGACACCCGGCACAAGTATATTTATAAATACATGTACAATAAAAAATTTAACAGATTTATAAAATTCCATTTTCGAAAATTCGTTTTACACCGAAAACCGCGATGAATCGATGAATAAATATAATAAAACGCTGAATGTTTTTTTTAAGAAATATGCACCATAATTGTCTACATAAATTGTTGTACCATTTTTGTTTTATTATGTAAATACAAATAGTGGAAACACTAATAGTTAACTACTTGGATTTTGATGTTAAAAAATTGGAATCCTTCGACATTATTTCAGCAGTATCTTTTACGTTCTTTGATAGTGATTCAGTTCACTACTAACCTAGATACATAGTACATATATTCATTTGTCAATAATTGGTTTTAATGTATTATTTTAATCGAAGTGAACACCGACTATCATTGATTGTAGTGTTTCCTCTCCATGTTTCATGTATATGATTTTTACTGTTCATAAATTATGTTCAAAATAAGTAAATCTTAAATCTATTCTATGTAATAGCAACTGATTATTATCTATTTCACACTTTTATTTTGTTAGAATTTACAATTTTTATCTTTATTTCATATTTTTTTAAGCACAAATCTTAAAAACCTAATAGCGATTATTATAAATGTGAACCATTTTTTGTGGGTACAAGCATCCTGGCCGCCGAAGTCTAGTGATCAGCGAGACTCTTCACTAGTGTTATAACTCTGTCATAGAATCTCTGTTTAGTTTGTTAATAATATCTAGAAAAAGATTTTCATACTCGCGAGTTTTAAAATCAATTTGCATTATAAAAAAATCATAAATCACAAAAGGTAAGATTTTATTTTATTCGAATTCAAAATATCTGATTTTTATTACACAAGCTTTTGTTATTATCAAATTGGCATGAAAATGAATAAATATTCAATGGACAATTTTTAGTGAATTGTAGTGATTAGTAACGTGGAAAGAACAAGAGGAAAAGTCCAATCTCCGACTCGTTGAACCGATCAGATTGTTCAAGCTACATTTTATTATAGTTACAGCTTTTTTGATCCAATTGAATTCAGAGACAATATAAGAAGTATCAGAGGTTCTTGATTATAAGTACAAGGCATTTACAAAAAAAAATATCAGCGAAACTAAGCTATACAGGTGCATAAACAATAAAATTATATTTACATAAAAAGCCGTGTGAGAGTCACGAAAAAAATTTCATTATAAATGGCATTCGAATCCGACGTACATTAGCATTTAAAATCTGTTGGATAAATATTCGCACTCGATTTTCCCTCCGACGATAATAATCAGAGCACGGTTTGAATTTTAAAACGTCCTCTCCACCGGATGCGGAAGCGGACGAGAGAAGGGGAGGAGAAGGAGACTGGAACAGGGCACCGAACAGAGCGAAAGCTTACGAAGAAATGTCTTTTTTTTTTCGTGTCGATTTTTTTCCCATTCTTTCTATTTTTTCGCGATATTGGAAATATGAAACAAGTGGATGAAGCTGGGCTAATATAGACGACCGATGAGCGGAGAGTCACCCGCCCACTTTTGCGAGAGGGTGGGAGGTTTCACGAGCGCCAATTTATATTTGAAGTCAAAGGGCCTCGTCAAGAGTCCGCCGGTATTATCATTTTTTTGTTTGCCTCCTCTGATGGCCATTGATCCGTGAAAGGTGCCACTTACTAGCAGGCTCTTCTACCCTCAGTTGGGGATGGGGTGGGTGTACGAGAAGTACAACCCTCAGCCTCCCCCTGGCCTTTTCTTCAGGCACGTAGACGGCAGCCACCTCCTCCCAGCTTCTCTAGAGTAAAAAGGCTGTTAAATATTTACCACGCCATCGAGTGACTTAATGACGAAAAGCGTATTTATGGGATCGTCGAGTGGGGAAAGCGGAGAGCCTCTCACGGTCAAAAGAAAACTGTTTTCCTTTTGGGCGACGATGAAAAACGCGCACAACGGGATTTGAGTTGGATATCCGAGGAGCTTTATCCTTTGTGTACGAAACGAATACATTGTCGTTTATGTATAACACTTATACCAATGACAATCGATTATTTTTTAACCACCCCAAACGCTCGTGGAAGCTTTTATTACCTACATATTAATTAAATTAAAATTAAGAGCGATATAATTATATTAAACTTTATTTTAATTTATATTTAATTTAAATACGTCAGGGAATATTTTAGGTTCGGATTATTTTTTTATATTTCAATACATTTAGATAAAGAAAAACCTTCTAATAGTTATTATAATAAATTGTTGCATTTTTCCGACATAAAAACCATTTTTTTCATATTTTTTCTTTGTAAAAATAATGAAGGTTCGGGTCCACGCCGTAACTTTGATCCTCAACAACCACAGAAAATTTTCTTTTCCTTTCCGTTTTTATTCTCTTTTTATCTCACCTTGGGAAATATGGACATACATACATATATGTATGTACATATATACTATTAAGTAGGTTATTGAGACTGTACAAAGGATTTCTATCCGGTCGTTAAATTTTAATGATAACCAAACTAACGATATACATATGTATGGATATATATATATATATATATATATATATATATATATATATATATATATATATATATATATATATATATATATATATATATATATATATATATATATATATATATATAAATACACATATATGTACGTATATTATATTATAAATACATTGTAAATTGCAATATAACCTAGTTTTTTTTTTATTTAAAACCACTAAATTTACTATATAACGTTCAATATTTGTCTGTTAGTCAACTATGCACATTTACTATTTTCAATTAAGATTATAATAATAATTCTTAGTATTATAAGTAAATAAATCAAAGTTATGTATAATTTACATAGTAAAAATTTATAAATTACAAAGTTATAATTTATAACTTAGACTGTAGCCTATTTGAAACTGGCTTGAGACTAATACGAAATCTTCTGAAAACGTTGAATTTTTATTATTTTTTCCAACTCTCACCCGTCTGAGAAATGCCAAGTAATTCGTTTGGCTAAATGAAAATATATAGAATTGAGGCGCTTGTTTAGTTAAGCAAAATTTCATATTGGGATATTTAATTATGTATAAGGAATAATATTCCATTTTTACTTTATCTATGTACGTAGTAACAATAGATGAAGTTTTGTGATCGTGCGAAAATTCGAACTCGAGATTTCGACTGATTTGAACAAAATCCGACAACCGGATGTATAATAGAACTTTTGTCTTGTGAAAGTTTCCATACATTTGCGCTCAATTTGTATCGAAAATGCTGTCATAGCTGTTAGTATTTCATAATGCTGCCGGTATGTGTAAATGTGTATGTGCGGTTCAATATCGAATTTTGTTTTGTGACCTTTTTATGTTCCTCAAATACATAGATAAAGCCATGGGTTGGTCACATCCGAATTTTTTCATCTTAAAGTACAACAAGCAAAAAAATATGTGTATACTATTCATCGATGACATTTCCAAATATTTTAAGGGATAAAGTAGAAGCAGAGAGATCAATCGATCAACTTTTCTGTTGCACATAAAGGGGACGCCTTTTTCGAAAACATGATCATACATACATATCCATACAATACATTGGGAGCACACTTTAAAATTTCTCCGGAAATTACCGTCCTCGCCGGAAATTGATAGTCATATTTTCGGGGGTCCCCCGGGCGTCGATAAGGGCCACCCCTCCCCTCCCCACCGTTCCTTTTCCGAACCCCTTCCCCATTCCGGAATAAAACAATCGTGCACGCACGCTCGTATGTAAACATCGGCTTTTCCATTTTCCGTTAATCAAACGAGCCGGGTCGTGGCTGTGACGTTTGCGCTAATAACGCGCTGGTGACGTGTCCTGATTTATGAAGTTTAATGGGTCCGGAACCTAATCGAGCGGCAGTACCGCGCGATCCGGAACTCCGGAACGGTCATAACTCACCACCACATACGTTCGACAATCGTTATTATATATTAAAAACCACTCTCCGACTTTCCTCCTTTATTTTTATCCATATGAAATAATCAGACTAGCGTGTATTTATACGTGACACACTCGTTTCCAGTATGAAACTCCGACATCATTTATGAATCGACCACTTATGTATGTACATACATATGTAGTTGTATCACAGTGCTCTCACCCAGCGGGTTTCCGAGGGTTTCCAGAAACGCGTTTTTAAAAAACCGAAGTTTTCGAAAACCAGTTGTTACATTTAAAATCTCCCTAATTTTATTAAAAATCCATTACAGCTTTGAAAAAATCTATTGTTGAGATTAGTTACATTCACAATTGATATAGCGTAGCAGGTAGTAAATGAAATATGCACACGGATTCGGCTTCTCAGCAAAAAAATCATTTCTAAGCGTTGCTGACAAAGAGAAGTTTTTTTTTGCATTTTAATAAAAACATAGTAGATGTAGATTTACACCAAATATTTTAAGTTGCTGGTTTATTTTAAATACTAATATTTTTGAGTATTTATAGAAATACATATCAAAAATAGTTGCATGATATGTTTGTGCATATATGTATGTACATATGTAGTTCATCTTACTGTAGTTCCGAGATTTAAAATTACGAGCTCCTCTGAAGGCTACGAACACTTACTTGAAGAATATCCAAAAATTCAAATATTTTCAACAAAACATTTCATAATTACAAAAAAAAAACCTATTAAAAATCAATGAAATTATAGTTTGGATACAGTCTACCTTCAGCAAATTTCCGTTTCATAAAATCATTTTTTATATGTACATATGTAACTACACTAATATTGGTATATTTCGGGGAAAACATCCCCCTGCGGCGTTTATAATCATATTTCATAAGAAATAAACTGTCCAATTATTCCCTTTTGACTAAGACATCCATTTTGTACTACGGGTAGTACAGAATAGACTACTAGTAGTACCGAAATAAAAGGAATTTCAATTTTATGTTAGTTGAATTGTTTTGAATTTGGAAGAAAACGTTGTATCGGCTTGTTTATATGGATCAATCGAAGAATGAGCTATGACTAGCCGGCGTCACCGTTCGTATTTCGAAAATAAATAAAATAAATTTCCAAAAAAGTTCGTGTGTGGAATGTGACCGGTGTCATGACATGTACACACGTCACGTATGTACGTACCTCTTCACTGTCGCGATGGCGCCTCCTTCCCGTTTTCGCCCCCCTCGCGAAACAATTTATTCACCGGCGGCTACCGCCCACACCCCTCCTGTCAGAGGCCTATCTGACCTGAAACAAAGACATCAATAACGCTTAAGCATTCAATAAAATTCGACACTAAAACATTTTCGAACGACATCATCATCTTAAACATATGGCAGATCGTTGCTTAACACCGGGACAAACATATATAATAATAATAGTAATATATGTACATATACAAATGTATATTATAATTTTATATTATAGAAATATTAACAAAGGACCATAATTTATTCTGAACACGTTTCTGAAACTATTAATTCTATTCAAAGTGGCACATGTCCACTTATCTTCATTTCGAGAAATATGTCGCAAAACATTTAAATATAATGTTTTGCGTTTAACAATATTTAAAATGATGGCCTGTAATTCGTTTATTCTGCTTTTCGGTGATTCAGGACATATTGAATTAAGAGAAGTGATAAGAACTTGTGAATTAAGTCAAACAGAAATAGTTTTTTTGGAACTGTAAATTGGACTTCCACCCCTCTTAAATATAACGGCTCAATTATTTAATTAACACGTCAGTTTCTTTTTTCCAAAGCTATATTGACACTACTTCAAAAATTTGAATGATTTCATTAATATATTTAAGGAATATAAGAAGTATCAAAAAACAAAATTTGAAAATGACGCACCGGCTATGAGATCGTTTTCGATTCACATTATAGATTTCTATTAAGACATAAGCCACACTTTTGGTTGACGGATTTTGTTCATATTTTTTATTTCTTAATATTTTACTTTAAAGATTATAAATATAAAATATCAAAAAGGTAAACATAAACTTGAAATATTGTTTTAAGATGATAACTTGATCAATTTTAGGAACAAAATGAGTATATTGGATGAAATACACGGAATTTCAAAATCTAAAGTAAAAAAGTAAAACCAAAACACTGGTTCGATCATGGAGAAAGATTATTCCTAATATGGAAATAGATTTATTTAATAGAGTACACTGCATTTGAAATTTTATTGATACTACGATTAAGATAACTGTATGTATATCCTATATACCTACGTTTAAGATAACTATATGTACAGGTGTACATATATTATTAACACTAAGTCGGGAGTTTTCACGTATTCCTTATTTTTTTTGCCGTAGTTCGAAATGTATGTAAATCTATATACACATATATTCTGTAAATCATTTTGAAATTTAGTTGCCTGAAACTTAAATTTCAACACCACACATTTTTTTTTAATCTTTGAATGAAAGTATTAGAAAAATATAAATAAATGCATTTTAATAATCTCTATTACATTATATTTTTTAGACTTTTTCATATTGATCATAATAGTATCGGGAAAAATATTGAACTGTATATTAGAAAAATCGCCTCAAAAAAAAATTAAGTGGTTTTTGATTAATTGTTATTATCAGTTCTTCGTATTCCGACGTGATATAATATATGGGTACAATCATATGTAAGAAATTACATATATAATATTTGACCGACCGTAAGAACGTCCCAGGATTATTTCTTTCAATTTTGCCCTTTTGTTTGCCCAGTGGGAGAGAGTGGTAGAAGAGGAAAATAGCGGGAAGAGAAGGGAATGTTCCCGAACGACAGACAAGTCAAACAAATATAAACGCTCGTACCATTATTGCCAAAACACAATCACCCAAGCGACACTCAATAAATACACGTTCTAAACATTTTATATATTATAAATACATATGTATACATTATACGTATATAAATACATTATACGCAAGTTGCAAATTTTTTTCGATACTATTTTCTCGCATTCGAGCTAATAATGTTTCCTGTTGGAGGTATTTTTACTATTCCTTTTCCAGCCATTCTGTATGTATGTACATAATATGTATATAGTTTTCTGGTCTTGATTTATAGTTTAAGTGAGGTACGCATCTCCATTTGCATAATGTAATTCTATGGGGAAACGTTTTCTCTTTTACGGACCGCTTTTTTTTCTACCCCAACTACAGCCGAATAGTATGGTGGTTTTGCTGAACGCTACGCCATATTATTCTTTCGTATTCTGGTGAAAAAAAAAATACACAGAGCAAGCGTTTGAATATAAAATTTTACGTTCGGTTCGAAGGAAGAGCCGATCTGTAGGTACTTATTTACATATAAATAAATAAATATCGAGAGCAAAACTCGCGGGAAAGATCAGTCAGACAAGTGAGAGGCGGGCATTTGAAATGAAGATAAATGACGTCAATGAGCTATTCGGAGCAGCTTGCTCTTCGTGTCGAGCACTTGATTGAGTTGCATTAGCGCGAATGATAATATCTCTATCATAGTGGTTCATTAAAATCTGAACGGATACTTCAGAATAGGTACAAGTGGAAATTCTTCGTTGGAAAGAAATCAATTCAATATTGAGTTTCGTTCGGTGGGTGGCAAGTTGAATACACTACAAAATGATTCTCAATTTTTTTTTATCACAATATCCTTCTACGGCATATGCAGGTATGTATTAGCATACATATTTATATACATACATACATACATAGGTATGTATTGACATACATATTTTTTTTCAAAATATGTAAAAGCTAAACACTTTGTCATATCTAATAAGATATAAAATGGTTTTGAAACTTTACTTGTAGTAATCATATTGTATGAGTTAATTATGTTGAATAAAATGAAAATTTTTTCATGATGTCAATTTCAAGTTTACCGGAAAAATACTTTAAAATAGATCTAAAATTTTTTGAAAGATCCAACACATTCATGTTAAATGGAACATCGTTAATATCATCATGCAAAACGAAAATATTAATTTCAAAGTTTCGCCTATGCCAAGGTGGATCTATACCAGGATTCTTATTGAAACATATAGCAAAATTTTGATTATTCAGCCTACGAGATGTCAATAATTACTTATTTAATTGTAAATAGTTGTATGAAAGTTTGTATTACACTATCACTCATCTTTCAAAAATTATAATTTCACTAATCAGGGTATGTGAATATGTAATTTCCGTACTGAAAATATAACAATACCAAGTGAATGTGTAATCGGATATGAATTTACGGAAAGGCCAGTGTGATTATAATTTCACTGTAATGAATAAATCGCAGTTTCATATTAAACTCTTTGTAGTTAGACTCATATTGTAGTCGTTTTGTAAGTAAGATTTTGACTCACATTGTAGTCGTCTTGGACTAAATTGGCAGCCCTGAAAAGTGACACTTCGTTGCCGATGGAAATAGCTCAGGTGCCAAATTAATTCAATTATTCGCGCCACAAATTTCGTGCGGGCCGCAGCCGAGCTAATTGGCTGAGTAATCGTTTTGAGACCGGACGACCAGGGCTGCCACAACCGCTCGTCGACGACGACTAATTAATTAATTGATTAATTCGATTTGTTAAGATTCGCAAGCGGGTACTTGTATTGAGGCATTCATGTACGTTGTATCTACGTTGAAGAGCACCGACCAAGATTGCCATTAGTTGGACATATTTCAATTAGATACAGAAAACTCATACATAGTATATATACACATACATATGTAGTTATTTCTCTTGGTGGCTATAGGGTTACCATACGGATTTTTTCCGACATGTTTTTTTTAAATCACGTATTTGCATAAAATGCCAAAATGCAACACCTTCGATTTGAACTTGTGATCTACCAGTTCTAGGTAAATGAATATATATATATATATATATATATATATATATATATATATATATATATATATATATATATATATATATATATATATATATATATATATATATCTAACAATTTAAAACAAAATATGTGTATACGTATGTAATGCGTCATCAAATGTGAAAACTAGTAATGGTAAATTGAATAATAAAAAGTAAAAAAAAATCTCTTTAGCCAATAAAGGTTTGTTTAAGCCAGCACAGCTCAATCCGGAGACTTTGCTTAAACAGCAGTATGAAAAATATTCTTTAGTACATTATACATATATAGATACATTAATATCTTCCGTAATGTGTACGTGACGTATCCGAAACAGCAATAATCGACACAATCTATTAATATTATACAGCAGTGCATGTCGCCGAAACTTATCTAGCAGAACTGGTCACTGTGAATATATTCACACATTTTGTGACGTCATATTGGCGAGAGCACCCGTGCTAGCAAAAAAGCTGTCTTGCGCATAAGAATATAGACAGAAACGTCGTATTGAGATAATATTGACTCGAATGTAATATATGTATATGTAAGCCGATTTTGACTTGCACTCGTCTAAAACAAGCCGTGCCGAAAAACAGGGCGGTGCTGTAAAGTATGAATAGAAGTATTCTTTTCCATGCAGTGCGGTGCAGTACTGAATAATATAAACGGACCTTTAAACATTTCTAAATAAATACAATATTTAAAGAATATTTTGGAAATGGCTCTAAGAAAATAAATAATAATATAGCTAAAATATGAACTATGGTTCACTCCAAATGGAATCGGGGTTCATCCAAGGAGTCTGCGGACCTGTCAATGACGATTATAAAAAAAAACTAATTATAAGTTGAATCTTATGACTCGCAGAGGGGTGTCTGTATAACAAGAAAGGTTAAGAACTCCTGGTTTAAAACTACCCAGAAAATCGATGTTCGGTATATTCGTGAGTCATCATCATCTTCTCGAGCTAGTAATAAACGTAAGCATCAGAACCATTGAGTGTTAACGTCACTTCATCTTGAAATATTTCTCTACAGGGCGAGAATTCCGTTTTGTACGGACATATGTACAAATGTATTATATGTACATACATACATACTATACATAAATCGAGCTAACACATCTTTCACCATTGTTTCGGCGTATGAGATAAGTGGATGTTGCGGTGAACATGCTCGGAATACTAGTGTTCAGAAAGTTATTCCATGTGTATTTTCGTTTTCGTATTAAACTCGTCAACCATTCACAATCTACCGAAGAAGGCCTCTGCGGTTTCATGTATCGTAAAATGTTTTCCAAAGTTCATCTGTTTCTTGTAGATATTTTCTATGCCTACTTGGCTATTCGAGCACTTGTTGGATCTGTCTTCCATTGACTTTTGGTACAAATTTATGAATTTGGGTCTAACCGACATTTATCAATTCGACAACCTTGGCCTACCTTTTGAAACACATGTTACTATGAGATCCGGTCTCATTTATGAAATTTTCGTATTTATATTATAAGAAATACTGCACATCTATGTATTTATATACATATACATACATATATTGGATACAAGGAAACTAGCAAACCTACAATAATATAGCGAGCCTGATTATTCGATAAAAAGCTTGATTTCTTCTGCTTGTATTATTCACGACAGCCGTTTTTCATTGAGAACTTTCGGTTTATTTTTCTCTCCAATCTTTAAAATTTAAATTGGTGGGGAAAAGGAATCTTTATTTATGATATGTACATTTTCGAGAATTTTGTTCTTTTTCTTTTTTATGATTTTTATTTCGACTATTGTGGCCCATTAGGGATTGCCACTGATTATATATATTTTTAAAAATATTTACATAGATACATATGTAGTTCGAAAATTTCTATCTACCCGACCTTCAAAAATTTATTAAAATAATCTGAGCTCTATCTTTTATATTCGATTCCCGTATTTTTGGCATGTTTTAATAAAATATGATGCACTTAATTTAAAAAAAGACAAAAAAGAAAAAAAAAAGGTATCCATCGAAACAACGCGACGCAATGAATTCTCTTTAAACTTATTAAAAGGATAATTTTGATTTTTTTTAATAATAAGCAACCCATGGAAGAGAAAGTAGGTTGTACATATATACCTATAAATTAGGAGAATTCCTAGTAAAATATGATGCAAATAGTGATTTTTTTAAATAATTACTTTTTAAAAGTGGTCTAATACACTTGTACTCGACTGAACATGTATGTACGTATACGTTGTTTTGTCAGTATAATGGCAGAAAGCTTTAAGTCTAAAATCCTTGTTTTGTGAAAATCGATTTTTTCGAAAATCAAGAAGTTTGAAGCTCTCCATTTTGTGACTTAAATCATTATTCATGTTTTGGAAAAAAATTCAAAACATTCAATTTTGACTTTTTCTGCCAGTGATTTATTTTAGGCTTTTCCGTAAGTATATTTTTTCAATATCATAAAATGTATGTAGTATCTGGTATTATTTCACTTTCATGCAAAAATTTCAATTCAAACAATGGCTACTGTAAAATTTGGTTTTGAGTCTTTCACCGTGAAAAAAGCCGGTTTCGAATGTGCTTGTATTGAAATTGCACAAATGATTCGGTGCGAGGAAAAGAGCACCTATTTATTTTCATTCAATTCAGAAGCCCAGATTCTAACGAGAGGAATAAAAAATGAATGAAGAAGATGAAAAAGAAGTAAAAAAAAAGAAATAAGAATGCGCGCCGAGCGAAGTGTTCGCCACATGTTGCCTTGTTTTATATCTGACCGCGCGCTCACTCGAGTCTTCTCGCAAATTCAATTATACGAAATTTAAATTCAAAGTGGTATAGCGAGCGTTGTATGTGATGCACTCGTGAATGCACCTTCTGTTCATCTTATTACTCTGACCGACGGGAAGGGAGAAGACATTCGACCGACGAACACATCCAAAGCAACGGAGCGAATGCGATCTAATTTCAATTTACATGCTTGTACTTACATACAATGTATAATGTACAATGTATATTATTTTATAAATGTTCGTTTAATTGTAAATAGTACCAAACTGATATCTTCATCAGTTACTACCAATATGCTAATACGTAGGATCAAATCCTGTTATTGGGCCTAAGGCTTCGAGCAACATATGTACATAAATTTCAAATTCAAATTTAATATTACGTATCAAAAATGAGTTTAAAAATAAAACCGAATTATTTTGCTGAAAATATTCACACATGTCTTTAAAATGAAATAAAATTTTCAAAAGTGCATTTTTTATACTATTTAGATTATAATGTTCATTCATTCTGTTGAAATTTTATGTATATATGTATATATGTTTAATATTTCCATTCCAAGACCTATCTGACTTCTTAATGAAATCTTTGCCGCCGTGCCTTAATGTGATATTTTCCACCTCAATGAGCGTATAAGTAAAAATTAAAAAAATTAATTGAAGTCTTGTCATACTAAGAAATCGAAACGCGGCAGACAGTTGGATATACATATTTGGGTTTGATAGATGATGCATCAATATCCTAAACATTGTAACTTTATAATATAGGTACATATGTATGTACATACATACATATATTCACATGTATGTGCAGATACTAGGATAAAAAAACGCTTTTTTTAAATCAAATCATTTAATTTTTTTTAAACACTAAATTGATTCTTGAAAAGGGCTAGTGACGTCACAGTACTATAGTAAATTTTAATCCAAGCATACATATAAAGCTCTCTATTCGAACGATATGACATAGTTTCCTTTACAAGTATAAGATTATTATACTAAAAAATATTATATTTTGACCTTTCGAAATCAGGTGCGTTCGGCGGCCATATTGGGTTAATAAAACGCGCGTGAGTGATCTCACGAATGGATTTTCCTCTTTTCACGGAATGTATGCACATTCGAGGGCTGGATAGGCGGGATTTTTTCCCTTCTACCCGAATATGCAATAAATCATTTCGCGGGTACGGCGTCGATGGGGCGCCGGTTGATACCAAACCATCCCCCCTCCCCTCGGTACAGAGGCTTCACCTCCATCTTCCCTTCATCCTCTCTTCCTCGCAGGCAATTTGGGACTCCGTCGTCTATTTGTAGAGGGACTTATATTAGAAGACGACTGCTCCATAGGAATGGCTCGTCGCGACGTATGGCCAAAAGGAGATCTAATATATGGACTACATATGTAATTGGTTTTTTGTCAAATTATTAAAAAGAAAGATATTTATCACTATATCTTTATTCATTTTTTATTCTGTTTTTCGTGTTTTCTCTATCCATTCACAACGTTGGACTACTGAAAGTACACAGTTTATATATTATTCGTTGCCTACATCCTTTGAAAACCTCTACCGTAATCTATCGAAAAAATTATTGATGTTAACAATTTCGGCTGGTAAGATATGAATGATTATAAAATCTAGATCGACCGCCACCTGTCAGAATTGGCTGATATTTATCTGATAATAATTGCTGAAACGGTTCCATACAAAATTGGCACCACCGACAATTCAAATCAAATTTAAAATCAATTCTTATATAGCAGCAAGAAAAATATTTAGTACATTCTATAATTGGATACAATCATATCTTCAATAATGTGAACTCGGCGCATCCAAAACAGCGGTCACCAACACGATGTATTCATATTATACAGCAGTACATAACAAAAGGTACATATGTACAAAACGTATCAAGCAGGACCGGTTTTCTTTGGCCACTGTGGAAATATTCACGCAAGACGTGGCGTCAAAGTGGCGAGTGCACTCGTACTAACAAAAGTGCGGGCTTGCGTAAAATAATATTTTTGGAAGCGTCACATTGTGACAATATTGACTCAACAATACGACGCAGGCATTATTGCGCCGCATTGTCGCACTCTGTAATGTATGTATGTACATATATGTAAGGCAATTTTTCCTTGCACTCGTCCAAAATAAGTATGAACGTGATGAAAACGGACGGTGCTGTTAGTATTAATAGTAATCTTTTCCGCAGTGTTGTGCTGAGCTTCTGACACGCAGTGCTAGATAATATAAACTGACCTTTAATCTTGTAATATATCGAAAAACAAAATTTCATCTTTTGTTACTACTTACATACATAGATAAAGTAAATAAAAAGTATTTTATAAACAAATCTCTTTTTTACTTTTGTATATAATATTTAGATATATAAATTATTATTTTGAATAATAATACCAATAATTTTATTTTACTACCGCCATCTATATATAAAAATAAAGACTACATAGACGTCACCCAGATTTAAAATTTGCAAACTTGAAACGCGTCTTAAACGATATTTTATCTCTATCGTAATGGCGGAAGATCCATTTACTTATATTGATGACCAAAATGAGCAATATGGCAAAGTATGAAAACGATCGGATAAGAGGCAAATCTTTTCCTGAATTGTAATCGTAAGTGAAACGTAAAGGATGTTTGTAAAAAATATATGCGCATCAAAACGTCACAGGAAAAGTTGTCGAACTTTCCCAAACAACCGATATGTGTCGCGAATGCGACTCACTAAGTTAAAGCGTTTCGTTACACATCTGAATTAAACATACGACATTCGCTAAAAAGAGTTAACATTTAAAAAAATTATACATAGACCAACCTAATGTTCAATAGCATGCCTGATAGCTTTTCATTAGATGATGAAATAGTAGAAGTAGTAAATAATTATTTATATTTAGGTAAAATAATAGACATGTCCGGTAGTAAAGAAGAATAAATAAAGAGACGTATGAAACTAGGATGTAGTGCATTTGGACGAATGAATTTTGTTTTTAAATCAAAAATGCCACTTTGCCCGAATAAAAAGATGTGAACATTGAACCCCTAGATGCTACACTCAAGTCCAATGCACTCAAAGAAGTATGTAATGCTATATGCTCGGCATAACGAGGAAAGACAGGAAGCGGAATACGTGGGTGAGAAGTATGACAAGGGTAGTGGATATATTGGATAGAATAAAGAGATTGAAATGACAGTGGGCGGGCCATGGCACTAGAATAATGGACGAAAGGTGGATAAAAGAAGTACTATGTAGAATGTACCCGAGAGAATGCAAATGGGTAAAAGGAAGACCGCAGGGAAGATGGGTAGACGAAATTAGGAAAATGTGTGGGGTGAGATGGATGACAGTTGCGCAAAACAGAGACGAGAGGAAGCGTGTTGGAGAGGCCTTTATCCAGCAGTTCATGGTGAGTGGCTGGAGATGATGATGATGATGACGTACATATATTTTTCAGACGTTATTCGTGCAACCACTCCATTTTATTCCAACTTTGTTCTAAAGCGGACGTTACACTCTGTCACATCCGCCGAAACGCTCGCGTGGATTGGGCCTAAAGTGTCACATACAATGAAGATCGATGCTTGAAAAAAATCACGAATTCATTTGCGTCGGCACGGAACGGGTTAAACACATTGGCGATCGCATAAATCAATTGTCGAATGCGAATTCGGCGCCAGTGTCGCCGCTTGACATCCTTGAATGACAAGTCGCATTTCCTGCGCCGTCGGTCGTTTTGATCGCCTTACGAAATTAATTTATCATTACTGTGGTTGAATTTTTATAGCCCAACAATGTGGTCATAATAAATAATATTTTATTGCAAACAAGTCATAGAATTTAATGCGAATGCGGCATGCTAATGAAGCGATGGGCTTGTATCGCTTTCTTATACACACATACATATGTATGTACATCACTACATACATACATATGTATATATACGTACGTATATATGCATTTTTAATGATCATATTGAAAGTATACATGAATAAATTTCATATCGTTATACTGCAGTGGTGATACAGTCTTGAGAAATCAAACCCACAAGAAGATTACACCCCCGCTACTCTTCTGCCCAACCATACAAAAAGCGGAACAGCATACGGGAAATATCGCTCTTGATCAATTCCGTAAAAAATCCAAGTCCACTTTCTTTCATTTCGAGAAATGTCTCGCAAAACATTTAATATAATGTTTTGCGTTTTACAATATTTAAAAGTACTGGTGGCTTGTAATAAGTTTATTATGCTTTTTCGGGATTCTGGACGTATCGAATTAAAATTAGTGATAACTATTTGATAATTAAGTCAAACTGAAAATTGGATTTCCGCCACTTTCAAATATAATGGCACATATGTAGATAAAGCTTATAATTGAATAGCTTCGACCAGGGTTCGAAATCGAAATTTTCACGAATGGGAGCGCTCGATAATTTTCAAACCATGATTTTGATTTATTTTATTGTATCTATGTATTATAGTATATTTATTATTTTTTTTATGATGTTTTTTTTTATTTATGATTTTTATTATTTTTTTATGTTTTTTTTATTTATGATTTTTATTATTTTTTTATTATGTTTTTTTTATAATTTTTATGATTTTTATTATTTGTATTAAAATCATATTGACGCTTTGGGGCAACCTGTCAAGTCTCTGTGGTATTGATTTTTTTTAAATAAAATAAAATAAAATAAAAATTTAGTAAATATGTAAGTATTTTTTAATCAGAAATAAAATATTAATCCTTATTCAATATATTTTAAAAACGTTCGATTTTTTTTTCGAATGTTTGAGAATGTCTGTATAAAATATCCGTGTAAAATATAACCTTAATGGGCACTGTTCGAAGAAGAGTATCTTCAAAAGTTTTCATACGTACATATGCATTCATAATAGATCGACATCTTTGTGTGCGGTGCATCACGGTTTCTCAAATTAATTATTACTAATTTATTTGATACAATCACTAAATTCGTTTTCTCATCGGAGGGATATTCAAGACTGAAGGATTTTTAAATTTGCGAAAGGGAATGGAAATATTGGATTTTTCACGAGAGGGAGCGCTACGTTTCTGGATTGCACGAAAGGGAGTTGCGTTCCCATGCGCTCCCGTCCATTTTGAGCCCTGACTTCCATTCGTTTCTGTTTTACGCAACTCTCATCCGTCTCATCCAAAACATTTTTCTATTATAATTTCATCTACCCATCTCCCCCGCAGTCTTTCTTGCACCCTTTAACATTCTCTCGGGGACCAATCTAGCACTTCTTCACTCGAATTAAAATTTGTAGATAATAAATGCAAATTGAGTATAAATTGTGAATTAGCTTCACACGTGTCAAATCATACGTAGGAAGTATATGTGATACAAATTTATAAAGTTTAACGTTATCATCGTTGACGGATCATAAAACGATCGGAAATGAATAATGACAGAAGTAGAAGTAAACAGCAGCTAGAAGAGATCAAAGCGTTAGATTTGACGGACAATACATTGATGCGTCACGTCTGTGGGTATACGAATTGTACGTCAACGGATGCCGGCGTGATAATAATTATGCGAGAGGCGTACGCATCTCGCATTATTATTATTATTATTATTATTATTATGTAGTCATTCTGCGGTCGGTCGATAAATCAGCGCCGCCACTGGTTTTTCAAAATTGCTTTTTAATAGGCGCGCGTGGGTCGTATTCAAAAGCGCATTTTGCGAATTTCAATTGGTACTTTTCTTGTTGCGATGATTTTATGTATCCTATGTACATACATATATTATTATTATTAGGCATTTTGAATATTATTAAAATACGTTGCGATGTTGTACGACATACATGTGATCATACTCAGTATATATAGGAATATACATATGTATGTATGTGTACTATGGTTTCTGATTTCCCAGATTTTTTTAATCCCGGGACCATGGGACGGAGGATACATATATGTACATATGTAAATTCACCTTTATCAAACCATTTAAAAACATTTTGATTGTTATATTTTTCATGGGATTCAAGATATTCGAGACATCAAAAATTCCATGAGTTCCTGGTAATTTCTGTCTCGGGAAGACACGTACTAGAACACGCCGGGTAATGATATCAAAGCTGGATTCGGGAACCGGATTTTAAAATTCCCGGGTTCCTAGAATACCAAATTTTAAAATTAAATCATTTTTGTAAAAATCAAAATCCATATAATTTCAATTGTTTTAATTGTAACTAAAAGTATTTCTATTTTAAATATTGACGATTTTGAATGGCTTTGAAATCTTTTCCAAACCGGTGTTTAAATATTACGTACCAAATATTAATCAAAATTCAAAAAAAAAAACCAGCCCAAACAAACTTCTGAAAACTTTTAGTTATTTGAACATTTTTTATTCAGTTCGGTCGGAAAAAGGTTTTAAGTACATTCCATCTTTAGGCAATTAAAAAGAAAACGTGTACATATTTTCTAAATCCCAATTAATTTTGTAAAAACTGGGGGTACGCTAAAAAAAACTGTCTTTAAAACACTGCTTTACCATATTCGCATTTCTCTTTCAATTAACAAGCTTCTACTGCTTGGTAATATACTAAATTTGAAATTTGATTTATTGACTAAAGTCCAATATTGCGAACGTTCAATTTAAATGCATATTAAATATATTAGTGCTTCGTAATTTATAGCCTCGGAAGGTTAAATCTGAGTGGTATTTTAATAATTATTAAGTACACATTTAATTGCGTCCTGGTGCACATCTTGCATAGAAGCTTTTCAATCAAGTTTATGTCGTCTGGAGGATCTGCTCTCGGGTGGTTTTACGATTAAAGGATACCAGACAGTAATTAAGGATACCAACTGGGTAGTCTACCGTCCTCTCCCTACCCTAACTCACCACCCCGGCTCCACATAACCCCAAACTGACAAAATCTTCATTCTTACAAAGAACAAGAAGCGATGCAATTTGCCGTCATGCCAAAGCGTTTAACGTGAATTTTAATATACGTCATGTTTGTTCGAACACGGGGGCTAGGTGGATGGAGGGGCGGTGATTGCACCCCGTAATATAAAGTTCGTTTGGTGGAGAGCACTCTGTAATAAGCAATAATGGTATGCTAAGTATACATGCCGGAAAATAAATCCTGGGGCGGATACTACCCCAGTGCTACCCTCACCATCCAACCCCTCCCTCTATTTCTCCCTCCCCCTCTTCCCCCGGCTCAACGGCGCCGTCCGAAACGGTGATGTATGATTTCTTCCGAGTCGTCGGGTGCATCGGTGAGCGAATTCATCCCCTAAATGTCAGCTAATTTCAAATTTTCAACTAAGCATAGATAATAATGAACGATATGAATCTGCTCGTCTTCAGACCTGGAATAATCGCATCTACAAATATATATTCGAAATATGATCGAGTTAAAATTAGAAAATAAAATTGATAATCCGTTGTTTTTATGATTTTCATTTTTAACAACATACATTGAGAAATTTAGACCGATTCCAAAACCTTTGTGGTATATAAATATTCCTGACAAAATTCAAATTTTTTAATAAACTTGATTTAATTTATTATATAATCAATTAAATTATATTATATAAATATACATGCATTCGTAAGCTTGTGTGTACATTCATTATATCCATTATAAGTTTGGAGCAAAAACAGATCCGATGAATGAAATTCGCACTTAGTCAACCGTTCGTCATAAGTCGAGATCGTATTTCGTCGAGAGAAAATATATAAAGTTCCTAGTTAATGCACATAGAATTAATAATAATTTACCACGTCGACATTCTAAATGTAAAATAAATTATGGCGTTTAAGCGATACGCGACAGGTACAATTAATAACGCGAGCTTGTATTATATTTCACGTGGAATGCGTATGATACGCTCTTACTCTCTCTCTCTCTCGGTTACCTGTGTGGAAAACGAGGATTAACCCCGTGCGTGCCGCGACTTTGTGACCGCACAAACACGCTTAGAGCATTCACTACAAATAATGGTCGATTTTAAGTCGTGTTAATAAATCTATTCAATGTGAATCACAAAATTTACTTAATGAAAGTACAAAATTTAATACATTGGACTCATTGCCCTTTTCAGCTGTTTCGTTCATTCAATTAGGAGAAGGATCGAAACTTGATTTTAATTACACATATTTCCCATTCAAAGTGTTTTACACAAAAATGGGTTTATACATAGATAATTTATTGTTGAAAGACCTAAGTGCGAATTAATTTGTTATCCAGCAGTATAGTTTGATGATTGCGTTAATGCTAACCACTGAGAAATACCCGGGCTTAAGCCGTGGCTTGAAACTATTCCTCATCAAACTGGCAAAACAATCATACCTGCTATGTCACCATTATTTGAATATGATTTCAAAATGTATTATCTACATATTTATTTATGTACAAGATCAAAACCATGGGTGACGCTCAGGGACAACCCGTAATGGCATTATGGAAAAATGTAAATTTTATAAATAATAATTTACGTATCCTGTAATAATATAATACCGTACCAAAACAACATCTATTAAAAAATAATAAAAATGGGTCACTGTGGCGTTATCTCATAATGAAAATTGCATATTTCTCTTTAATAACCAGTTTTTTGCATAATTTGGACTGAATCTTTAAGTAATGACACACTATAAGTTCAGAAAAATTTACTTTGTTCGATTTTTGTCGAAAAATAGCTTTTTATTAGCTTCATTCAGATAAGATCATAACAAAAACTTGATTTGATTTTGAATCACTTCCACTCTTTACTATATACTCTTTGATATCTTTACTATCGACATATGGGGGTTAGCCAACATTCAAGTAAGCTGATGTCTCCGACATGAGGCTAGAGGAGTTTAATCATTAAGGAGCTCATTAAAATTTACATCGGAATCTAGTATCAGATTGGAGCGATGTCAGTTCGCTTTCCATACGCTTCTTTCTACCACCTCTTTGCAACTCATTGAAACAGTAGTAAAGCTAATTTTTCCACTCTCGTTTTTTAAGCTGCATATAAAGAAGGTTGTATTTTTATAAATATTCTACTTATGATATATATGAGTATTCCAAATTTGTATTTGTAGACAATTTGGAGCATCCATCAAATAAAATCGATTTATGTATAGTTAAAAGTAAAGATATCTAAAAAAAAAATCTGGTCTAAAAATATAAAGAAAGTCTTAAGTATTAAATATCATATAAGTGGGATTTTATTATATGTATTTTGAGTAGAGGATACTATTATATAATATTAAAGTAGAGGATACTACATATAAGTTTTACATACATACATTAGTGTTTATAATTCGGTTTAAAATGTTCCAAGAAAATTGTTGAGACAAGTTGACCATTTGTCTCCTTCTTTTTTGACGGACACTTTTGTATATGTAAAGTTTATGGCTGCGGACGTATACATACATAAATATATGTATGTATGTATGGACTTCTTGTTTTGTGTTGCGGCTATTTCGGCGGAAGTATATAAATTTCCCCTCAAAAAAAATGTGGAAAAGGATTTTTTTGCAAATGGAAAATAAATAACGGCTGTACCGGCCGGCCAAATCCTCGGCAGGATTTCGACTGTCAGCACTATCCACTCGGAACGTTTCAATTCCGAACGGGGATTTCTCGAGAAATTCCGAGTCCGAGCGGAGCGGTGCGGTTCAAGTGGTCGCGTTATAAATATTACGAATGGGAGAAAGGGGCGATGTAGGGGGACGGGAAGAGGGCAGAGTCCCTCCGAAGCCCTTCGCCCTCGGATAAGATCAGATTCGCCCGGCGAGATTGTATCAAATGAATTTATGGTTGGACCGTTGAACTAGATTTCGAGCCGGGGTACAGGTGGTACGTTCGTGGCCCTTAGCGGCGCCTAACCGCACAATTCACCGGAAAAGTCGGAAAATTTGTTCAAATCCAAATGATTTTCATCGCGTGAATTCGTTTTATTTTACCGACGTAAAACTACGGCTTTTCGCAACACAAAAAATTCGGATGTGACCAACCCATGATTTTATCTATATATTTGAGGAATATAAGAACTATAAGAAACAAAATTCGATAATGACCCACACATACACGTTCAAACATATCGACTTTGATAGCATTTTCGATAAAAGTTTGAGCGCTAATGGTTGTCGGATATAAGTCATGGTTGTCGGATATTTTTCAAAAAATTTTATTACTTTATATCACTATAAATATTATAAGCATAAATTATAGAAATAAATCAAATGGTCAAAATAAAATAATTACTTCCTCCGGCTAACAAATTTTAACCAAAACCTTATCAACTCTATGTTAGTACAAATTTCAGCTCGATACGTTCAGTAGTCTGGAATACATCGTGTGGTCACAAACATTTTTTTTACTTTTCTAAGACGAAAAAATCCCACTTCCGGTATTGATACAAGGATTATATTGGATTATACTGGAAGATATTGATACAAGGATTATACTGGAAGTGTTGAAAAAAATCGAACAAGAGTAAACTGCCACTTTATAAATTAACAATTTAATAATTTACAACTTCCAGGTATGAAATTTCAGTGTAATACACCGAAAGGTTTCTGAGAAACGCATGAGGAACTTTGGCTCTTTAGAGTAAAAGTAATACTTTTAAAAAATATGAATGTATGAAATTTATTATTTCTGTTTGCTGGTTTGCTGAGCAGCTTGGCAGATGATTGAATCCCAAAACTTAAAAAAGAAGACACCAATAAGGGGAGGTACCACTTCCGGTTTACTAAATTTGAAAAAAAATTGCAATTTGTGATCAAAAAATCTTTAAAATACACAGACACATACTAACACACACACACATTTTTTTAACCATGAAACATGATAATTTAACGATTCTGAGTTCGAATTAGTCAAAATCTCGAGTTCGAATTTTCGTATGATCACAAAACTTCATCTATTGTTACTACGTATGTACGAATATAAAGTAAAAAGTGTCGCTATACAAATTTATATTTATTCGAGACTACCTCTATCTTCTATCAACTTTGTAACTTTATAAGTTGTAAAAATGGATTCATTCTACAGAGAATCACCTAAGTGATAATATGTATAGGTATATTGTATATTATACCGTTCCCACTGAAGGCATAAGAATATTTTTAAAACGAATTCACTAAAATCAACAATTCAAAAGACAATATGAATTTTCCATTTCTTTGGAATCCACTCAAGGAGCAATTTGATTCTCTGAGGGTGAAGTTCCGGGAAATAAACATAAGGGAAGAATCCACGGCCGGTAGCGAAAACGGGACTGATTTATGCGGTATGTATGCTGGCGGGTCAGGTATTGCAATATTTATCCTCTTACGGCATTAGAAGGCCCCATAGCGACCTGGCGGAAGAGTAAAGAGGATAATGCCAAATATCTATGGGCGGCCACGCTAACCCCTACCCACCCACCCCGACAAGATTTATCGCGTATTCATTGGCGTTTGTTTCCGCGCGTCGATAAATGCAACACCCACTCGATGCCGGGGGGAAATAAAAAATAATAAAAAATACACGCGAGTCAGATAAGGGGTTAAAGTAATCGCTGCTCGCTCGCATATAATTATCGCGGCGTCGATAATTCGAAAACGGATCGTATGATTCGAATGGGAAGGAGTCATGTCAGCCTCCCACGCAATGCACCTGGCGACGGGTCTGATGCTATCGGCGACTAAAGGGTTAAAATAAGCAGCACCGCATTAGTCCGAGATGAAGACACATAATGGGTCTGATTGGATCGAACTGCACAACTCCAAATTTACAGGCTTCAGACAAAATAAGATACTCAGACTACTAGGAAATGCAATACCAGCAGAATAATAAGCTAAAATCTCGTCTCTTATTAAAATAATAAAAGAAAAAAACAAATTCCATAAAAAATTTAAAATTTATTCAAATCCCTTAGATTATCAAAGTTTTTCACTATTAAGAGCTCGAATTAAAAAATATTCTTTAATCTGCTTTAGAAATTATATTTCTCTTATTCAAAATAATATTAAAACTAATCCCAAATCATTTTGGTCATATATAAATTCAAAAAAAAATACCTCCTCTTCATATCCTTCCGTAATGTATTATGGAAATAAGTCGGCTTCACATGGTTCTGAAATCTGTACCATTTTTGCTGACTATTTTGACTCCACTTTCAATAGTGATTCTACCATTAACCTTTCTATCTCTAATACAGATACTTCTTCTTGTAACTTATCTACTTTTCATTTTGACTTATCTACTGTACTCAGTCACATCAACTCTCTCAATGTTAATCTTGGTGCGGGTTGTGATGGTTTGCCTTCTTTTTTCCTTGTTAAATGTGCTGTCCCATTATCTCTTCCCATAACAATCCTTTTCAATCTTTCTATGTCGAACGGTAAATTTCCTGACTATTGGAAATTATCTTACATCACCCCTATTTTTAAAAAAGGTGATAAGAATCTTATTGAGAATTACCGTCCTATATCTAAACTATCTGTCATTAGTAAAATCTTTGAAAAAATTATCTATAATTTCCTTTTCTCCAATTTCAAAAACTACATTATACCTGAACAACATGGTTTTTTTAAGGGGAGATCGGTAGAGACTAACCTGCTTAATTTCACTAGTACTCTCACATCTTATATGGACAAACGAATCCAAATAGACGTCGTTTATACGGATTTCTCTAAAGCTTTTGATAAAATCAATCACAACCTTTTACTCAATAAACTTTGGTCCCTCGGAATCCGAGGAAATTTATTTCGTTGGATCTCTTCATATATACTAAATCGTCACCAAATCATAATTCTCAATGGTTTTAGATCATCACTTAGACATATTCCTTCCGGTGTCCCACAAGGGTCGCATTTAGGTCCCTTATTCTTTTTACTCTATATTAATGATATCTCATACATCTTCAAACATTCCTTTATACTTCTTTACGCTGATGATTTAAAAATTTACAAACCTATATACACCATAGACGATTGTCATAAGATACAAGAAGATCTAGATAGATTCTCTATATATTGTTTAAATAATGATCTTTTTATTAATCTAGAAAAATGCTCTATTTTAAATTTCACTAGAAATAAGTCAATTATTACTAATCAATATCAATTAAATCATTCAATCCTTAACACGTCATCTTCTATTAAGGATCTTGGTGTAATACTCAATGATAAACTAGATTTCTCTGAACATATTTCTTTTATTACCAACAAAGCATTTATATCTCTTGGATTCCTACTCCGCTCAACAAAACCCTTTAATGATCCTTACGTACTAAAATTACTTTATTTTTCCTTTGTAAGGTCTCACCTTGAATTTGCCTCAATTATCTGGTCACCTTTTTATTTATCCCATATTAATTGTATTGAGAAAGTTCAACTTAAATTTATTAAATCCTTACGCTACCTTTTTCCTACCTATACCCATTCTACTGTTTCCGACATTTTAAAAATCCTTTCTTTTAACAATCTTTCTGTCAGGCGACGACATTCTGATGCTATATTCTTCTTTAAGCTCATAAATGGTTTCCTTGATTGTTCTGATTTACTGAATAAGGTTAATTTCAGAATCCCAGTTCGATACCCTAGACGCGTTGCACTCTTTTCACTTGATCCTTTCAATACTAATTCCCAAAAATATTTTTATCTGCAGCGCGTTTATCGTATGTTTAACGGAGAGCTGAATGAGGTTGATCTGTTTGGTATTTCCCTACATCAATTCAGGTCTAACATCAAGAGAATCTTGACCGATTGATTCATTTTTTCTTCTATTCTATTTTTCCAATATTTCCATTATTTTTATACTTTAGTTTAGTTATGTAATGTGCTATTTAATCATATTATAGCTTTCATTCCTTTCCATTTCATTTGTTTATTTTGTATTTACCTTTTTCATTTGTTTTTTATATTTGTAAATTTCAATTTCTTATAACCTTTTCCAATTATTTTAATACTATAGTTTAATTATGCAATGTACTACATATTTTGTCATGCCTTTATTCTTTACTTTTTAATTTGTTTTCCTTATATTTATCTTTTTCATTTTTGTAAAAATCTATTATTGGACTCGGGTGTTACATATATTATTTATTTACTTTTTGTGTTTTTTATACCTATCTCTGTACATCCTGTCTGTTGATTTTTCAATTAATAAAATAAATAAATAAATAAATAAAATAAGAGCAAAATAAAGGAAAGAAAATTTTCAATAAGACATTTATCGAGTTTAAAAATATCACCTAAATAGAAAATCATTGCGCAACACCTGACATTTTTACTTGGGTTTCGGGAAATTTATTGAAAAGGGGGAGACTGCGAAAACTTACGTGGTGGACTTTTATATAGATCGTAAATTTATATAACAAGCCTATAATATAATAAATAGCAAATATAAAATACAATTTATTTATTGTATTTTATATTTGCAAAGTAACTTGCTTTTGAATACATGTAATATAATACGGAATAATTATCTTTATTTATTAATTTAATACTTGGCTATATCATCGTTTACAGTTCAGCCAATGATGCCAGAAGATCGAAAAGGATGAGATATTTAATATAAAGTGGTTACATTAAAAATCCGAAACATTTTTTATATACTTATATAATATTTATTAATAAAAAGTGTACGCTTTTTGTGCCGAGTACAATAGCACAGGTGAATATTAAAATAATTAGAATTGATACACATACATAGTACCTATATATTCTCTATATGTACATATATTATGTAAGAGTTTTTAACCGGTCGATCGCAAAGAATTACGATTGTAAAATTTGAAAATAATAATGATCTCCATATTTTGAAATGAAATATAAAAAAAATATAATTGATTCTATTAGATGTAAAGCGCTTGAGAGACGAAAATTTAAAATTCTTTTTGGACTAAATTTAGACACATCGCAAAGGTTTTCTCGAAGTAAGGTCGTTGAACAAAGGATATTTTTTTGTTAGGGTTCGAGAGTTATTATTGCCTAAAATAAGAATATTTTTTCAAGTAGAGAAATAATAATAATGCAAATTATCTTCAAGAAAAGGATGGCTTTTAAAATACGAACTGATGGATCAATTTATAGCAAGAGGTTTACTGAATTTTATGATCTATATAAAATTTAGAGTTTCTTATCACCATCTTTAAATATGAATGAAAATAATGTCTAAAATTTAGCGAAAACGATCGCAATGATTTTTTTAATGAATGTGGGAAATTTAGAATTACGATTGATTGAATCGCAAAATAACACAATTAAGTTGACATAATTGAAATCTTCTTACGATGACTATATGGAATGTGGGTCTACCGATCATCTATTGACGGATACAGATTTTCCAAATTTTTCGTCTGCTTGAACAGGATATCGTATCTAAACAAAAATGTTTTTTTTTTGTATACATTTCCAAATGTATGTAATATCTTTAATACACGAGAAATATTGTGATCATTTTTAAACTATTAACACATCATAAAAATTAAAATTAAAACGTACAAAAATCAATTCTTACTAGACTTTTAAAGTTAATGTTTACTTCGTAAAATAAGCATTTTACCGTGTTAAACATGTTTTATCCCAAATACCAAGCGAACGAGGAATTTATAAATTCCAAGTTTCGGTGAAGCGCGAATCGGTCGAACCGGGCGCCCCAGAAAAATCCAAATCTCATATTTAAACGACATTTATGACACATTATTTTGCTTCTGCAATTATTCAACGACATTTTTCCTTTTACATAAAATGACTATTTATAACTTGTAACTAAAAAAAGCATCAACAAAAAAGTCGATCAACATGAAAATTGTGCTGAAAACTCGCCCCCAACCAAAAGGTTGGATACCCTTATTATAGATGATCCGTCTGTCAATTTTCTACGCTGTACTTCATAATGTTTTGACAAAAAGGTTAATATAAATCTAATATAATAAAACTTGGAATTGAATTTCAGTAAGAATGTGTTAATATGTTATTTTTATTGAAATATAGTGAGTATACATATGTATGTAGTAAGTATAATATGTTGACCGTTTCTAAATTTTGCGGGTAATGTAAGGGGAGGATAGTACTTTCAGGTAAGGACTCAGTACGTCCACGTTTATTGCTAGTTGCTAGTTCACGGCTATTACGACGTCTTGTCGCCCCTATTCTCCTCCTACTTTCATCTCTCCCCTTGCCCCATGCACCGTCCCTTTGAGAAAATATGAAGATTAAAAGGAATTTCTTCGCCGGTTGGGATTCCCTCTTGTCCCTAATGGTCCTTTATTGTGCTCCTTCTTCTCCTTCTTGACGCAAAGTGAAACTGTGCCACACTGAAACTTGCATTCACAGTTAATGACGCCTCAGAAATTAATAAAAAGGCTTCTTTGTGCCCGAGAGACGATTTCTTCTCCCCCCCTCATAGCCCCCTCAAACTCCCACGTATTCTTTCTTAATATTATATTTTACGAGCGCGTGACACTCACTTACTTTCGAACGTCTTTGCGAAAAATATTCCTTCTGAAAATTTTCCAGAAGGGTTGTTTACGACAGCGACTACCCAGAGAAAATGGCTAAGAAGGACACTCGATAACAAATGAATAAATCGACGGGCGAATTGCCCAAGTGTCTGCGAAGGCTTTTATGTAAATGGCTCGCTCATAATGTCAACAGTGCATATAACTATGAGTTTTTAGCATCGCTATACTTAAGACGAAGATGGTGATTGAATCGTAAATGTATATACTATATTAAATATATGTCGAAAGCATCGTATTTATGTAAATATTTATAGTATTTGAAATTATAATTTTTTGTCTTTTTGCAGAGTATGAACATACCCAGTTTTCAACGTTTAAAAATAATTAAAATAATCACTGGGCTACTAAGAATGGTTATATTATATGTCCATTTCAATATACACAGGTAGGTACAATATACACATGTAGGTACATATGTACTCGTATTTTTGTACATACGTAGTCCGTATATTGAAAAAAATATTAATATACTATTCATAATGCAGGGTTTCCCAAACTGTGGCTTGCGAAAGACTTAGAATAGGTAAACGCCTGTCTCATATAATTGAAAATTTCTGTCAGATTTTGTTGCTTCTACTCGAAAAACTTAAATGAAATTCATTTTTATGATTTAGCAATAATATCGACTACCGAATTTGATAATGAAACTACAGTTTTTTAAATTATAAAAACATATCAGGATGATAAGTTTAATTTTAAGAAATCCACACCAGTCTTCAAATATTGACTAAAAATCTTTAAAATGCAGAAGAAGATTATTAGTTCATAGAACAGACTACAGAAGATAAAAAATTGAACAAGATAAACTGATTTATTATTAGCTACGTAAAGATCATGTATTCTTTGCCTTTAATTTTTTTTATGCCATAGTAAGAATTATATTTTGTGAAAACTATATGCTAGCATAAAAAGTTATAAAATAACACCAATATTTTTGTCCGAATTGCGGATACCCTTGTAAAATATACTTAAACATACATACAGTACATAAAATGACACATATAAAAATCCAAAAATAATTTTAACCAAACTAATCTCACAAACAACGAATCTTACATGCCAAGCAGTCTTTCCTATGATACTTGGCCACATTTCAACAGGACAAACGACAAACCTGAACTGCACTCACAGATGAATCACACATACATGTGTACATTATGCTTGAGATTACCTCAAGAGAATGTGCTAAATCGAAAATAGCACTAAAAGGTGCTAACGACCCCACCGAGCACCTCGATAACCCCATTGTCACTTTATGGAAACGACCCGCGGTCGTTGGAGATAGTGCTGTGCAAAAGTGAGCGTCCGAATTTATCGCACATCAGCGTCCCGCAAGCCGTTGAATTGTCGACGAGAATTTATTTGAAATGGCCGATAGGTGGCGCCACTTTCACCTCAATAAATCACCGGACAACACTGTCCAACGCCGGATATGATGGTCCTTATCCGGACCGACTGCAAACGCCTCTATGTATGTATACATACATATATGCATATATGAACGGGTTCAAACATAAAATAAAACTGGCATTTTTAAACGACTTGGCCTTTTTATGTGCCTAAACTAGTTTATATATGCCTAAATAACACATATGAAGTATGTATTTATTATATACATATGTATAATCAATTTTGCATTGCATCAAAGGTTGTAAATTGCACTAGGAGTGATCATTAGTTGTTGGGGAATTGAAAGTCCGAATTAGATCTATGTATATACATACATATGTACATACGTACTTATGTATATATGAATATATACATAAATTTGCAACAAGTTATGCTAATATAATGTAAGCTAGTAGCGAATTTGCTTAAATAACTTAAAATAACTTCAGTTTTGAAATCAGATATGAGCTAAGATTTGATATCATATATTTGATATAAGTGGCATAAGTCCACTTTAAATTTCGATAAATATTTTGCAAAACATTAAATATAATGTTTTGTATTCAAAAATATTTAAAAATATTGGTGGCCTATGATACGTTTATTCTACTTTTCCGAGAATCTTGACATATCGATTTAAAAGAATTGATAACAATTTGTGAATTAAGATTAACAGAAAAAGTGATTTTGAAACTAAAAATCGGACTTCCGCCATTATCCTCATATATGTACATAAAAAATTATAAAAACACACACACGTTGAACTTAATAAACCTTTTATATAAATTTATTCTATGTAGAATGTAGATTTAAAAGTAACATTAAATATTTTGACCCGTAGCTACTTTTGTCGCAAATCTAGGGTAGAGTATACATATTTTTTAAGACAAGAAATAACATTTATTTATTTTTATTTTACATATATACCAGGAAGGCCTTACAGGAAAATCCCAATGCGCCTTCCTGGCCAATTACAAATACAAATGCAGCATTTTTTATTATAATTCGTTGAATTGCGAGACACTGAAAAAACTCGCAAATTAACGAGACATCTATGAATTGTACATAAATTCTTATTGTACATCCATCAAATTTCAAATAGTGGTGACATAGTAGGTAGGAAGGATTTTTAGCCAATTTTTTTTTCCGGGAACCGTTTCAACAATGAAATCAGAGAAAATTGGCAAACTCTGATAGGAAACGATCAACCTGGAGTCACAAATCCAGGTCTGACCAACAGCATACTCTGAAAAATTCATTTTCATTCAGGGATAGAACCCGGCACCTTCTTGACAGTAAGCAGAAGCTTAACGTCCGAGCTATGCTGCTGGCATACATATTAAGTATACATATTAAGTAATATAAATATTCACTAAAAAATAAATAGTTTTCACTATGTGCATTTTTTTTGAAGGCTTCATTTATTTTTAGAATTTGACGAGCTATGTAATTATAATAGGGGGGCATGGAGAATTATGAGGCATCGAATTACGGAGTGGCATTACAAATTTTTGGGAAACACTGCTTTATATCAAAAGTGGACACCGTTGGTATGATTTGTAGGTGTACATGTGTACATACATACACATTCTAAAGTAAGCAAATCTTATCCCGTCGGGAGGGGACCTTTCTTGACAACGTACCAACGAACGACTCAACTTTCCTTTATATTTTTGAAACGTTCCGCTTATTAAATGCGAATTCGCCTTTGGCGGTACAACCCCTTCTCGACCAATCAGCGCGACTCGTGGAACTTTAGCGCCATTCGGCCGGGCGAAATTGTTACTTACGAGACGGCACAAATGGGGTAAGCTTGTCCCAGAGAGTCCCCGGAGGCGAAGTGGGACGGGACAACTAAAAAGGATTCCCGTACGTGATATTTTTCGACCAGATTGAACCGCTCACTGACCAGAGTCACCCATAAAGGAACTGTCAGTCTTGAGGTGTTCAAAAAATTTACATAGATATTATGTGTACCCATGTAATCTCAATTTTTTTTTAAACAAGGCTGGAGTGTTTTTAAAATTGTGCTTTTCGAAAATTAGCGTATCTGATCGTCAGTAACAATGATCTGAATAAAATGACACACTGAAAACTTTTCTAAAATATGTACATACATATATGTATGTACATATATAACAGTTGGGCTGAAAAGTTCGTAGGCTAGCATAGAAAAAATCTTTTTTTTTGTTTGAATTTGATTTTATTATTCATGGGCGATTATAGCGGTCATACAATTTTTCGATACCATTTTTATAGTACAATTTGTCTTTAGCCTCAAAATAGGCTTCAGTTTCGGCGATTACCTCTTCATTGGCGCAAAATTTCTGTCCAGCGAGCATCCTCTTGAGGTCTGAGAACAGGAAAAAGTCGCTGGGGGCCAGATCTGGAGAATACGGTGGATGCAGAAGCAATTCGAAGCCCAATTCATGCAATTTTGCCATCGTTTTCATTGATTTGTGACACGGTGCATTGTCTTGATGAACTTTCAGCACTTTCTTCTTCTTCAAATAGGGCCTTTTTTCCGCGATTTCGTCCTTCAAACGCTCCAATAATGCTACGTAATAGTCGCTGTTTATGGTTTTTCCTTTTTTAAGATAGTCGATGAATATTATACCATGCGCATCCCAAAATACTGATGCCATAACCTTTCCAGCCGACTTTTGCGTCTTTCTACGCTTTGGAGTCACTTCATCACGTGCAGTCCACTCGGCTGACTGTCGATTGGACTCCGGTGTGAAATGATGGAGCCATGTTTCATCCATTGTCACATATCGACGCAAAAATTCGGGTTTATTACAATTGAACAGCTCCAAACACTGCTCAGAATCATCAATTCGTTGTTGTTTTTGTTCGATTGTGAGCTCGCGCGGCACCCACTTTGAACAGAGCTTTCGCATACCCAAATATTCATTCACGATATGTCCAACACGTTCCTATCTCAATCAACTTCACTTTACGGTTATTCAAAATTATTTTGTGGACTTTTTTGATGTTTTCGTCGGTAACAGCCTCTTTGGGGCGTCCACTGCGTGCATCGTCCTCGGTTCTCATTTCGCCTCGTTTAAACTTAGCAAACCACTTCTCAACGGTTGATTTTCCTGTTGCAAGGTCCGAATAATGTTTATCAAGCCAAGCCTTGGCTTCAATAGTATTTTTTTTTCGCCAAAAAGCAATGCTTTATTAACACACAAAATTCCTTTTTATCCATTTTTTCAAACTGATAAAAGTTGCTTCACTCAAAATGCTATAACTCACAAACTAATAGTACGACAGCTGTCAAATTTATACACGTGTCTTTTGAAGGTTAGGGCTAACTAAAAATCATATGGATTTAATACTAGTAGCGCCATCTATGTGTCAACTTTTCAGCCCACCTAATACATACATATATGCTAAAAGAAAAATTTGAAAAAATAATACTATCTAAAGCATTTAATTTTTTAACAACATAATGTTATACAAATAAGTTCAAAGTATCGAGGAGGGTCTATTTAAGCAAAATTCTAAATAAAATTCGAATCCAGAATGGGGTAGAGCTTTTACGACCCGAAAATCATAAAATTCAAAGTGATGCAATTTATGTGACCGCCAGTGTACATAATATTTTTAATGCAAATTATTTTATAATATTTAATTGGCTTCGTTTAGGCAGATAATTGAAATTTATTTTTTAATATATTTTGTATAAAATAAAATACACATACGAGTAATATTACGAAATTTATTCGTGCGCGGATTTTTGACCCAATGGACACTTGGCCGATAGACGATTGGCCGAACAAACACTTGGCCGATTGAAATTTTTAATTGCTTTAATATATTTCTATTCAGCAGTGGATGGCGAATGGCTGTCAATGATAATTACGATGATGGTAAAAAAAGACATAAATAAAATAAAAAGAAAATATATGTACATATGTAGTTGCATATTATTATTCAATTTATTTAAATTATAATATAATTGCTTTGTTAAAAATAGTTTAAAAATAAAAATAAAACAAAATTTAATAATGACGCACACATACTTTTGTAAGATGTCGCTAGCCCATTTTAAGATTTTAACCAACATCGTTTTTCTCATCTACTATTTTATTATTCAAAACTCACTAGAAATAGATACATTATTATGAAATCACTTCGACGTGTCATAAAAATTTGATATTTTTGATCAATTTAAATAATTAAAAATTTCATTCGGCCAAGTGTCCATTCGGATATAGCCCCTTCAACCCACGGTGATTAGTTTCCGGAGACTACATAGTGAAAAAACTATGAACACGTATGATCGTATCATCACATATTGAAAACTGTCAATGATGATACAGTATTAGTGAGCGGATTCTTACTAAGAGTTCTTGGTAAGAATTCTCGGACCAAGAGTAACCACGAGCAACTACATACATACATACGCTTGGCAACAAAGACATCGAAAATTCACTCGCAAGTTGCCCGATGTGGCCCAGCTCTAAAAACATTAAAAAATACAGACAATAAAAACAATAATTTGAAACTCACACACAAAAAAGTGTACATACAATGTACTAAAACCAGATTTTCGAAAAATACCCATGATTTGAACGCAATAACAATCACTCGTTATATTTATAATGAGGCCCGTCGATTAAAGCACACTGACCATCAATCTCGAAGACCCGGCACGGCAGTCGTGTTGTTTACGATGACTGTGTGCTTTTATCTTGATTGGCTCAGAACACCTTCCCTCGTTCCCTCGGTACAGAAAGCGAGTGAGGGAGAGGTCCCTCCGCTGACCCCGCGGTCCATCATTGATAAATACATTATTCGACCGGTCGCAAGAACCGCGGCTCTCAAAACCCCTAACCGGCTTTGTAACAATCGCTCGGTTGTGGTCCAACAGTAATTAAGGAGGACTCTGGGACACGTGTCCCCGAAACGTAGACCGGAATAATCGAACGTGCAAATTGCCGCTTTCCACTAATCCGATATAGGCGAGCAACCCTTGACCTCGAAACTCAGCGTTATCCCTTTTCCACACATACCCAGTAAGCTAAAACAAACATACACATATATATATATATATATATATATATATATATATATATATATATATATATATATATATATACATATATATACATAAAAATATAAGTAATGTTATTTTAAATATATTGAATAATCCACATATCACATATATATATATATATATATATATATATATATATATATATATATATATATATATATATATATATATATATATATATATATATATATATATATATATATATACATATATATACATAAAAATATAAGTAATGTTATTTTAAATATATTGAATAATCCACATATCAAACTCTATTTTGTTGTAAATTTGTATATGTATCTATGTAAATATATATAATTGAATGTCTGTGTGTGTCTTGTATAGGCTCCTAAACCACCGAACCGATTACGACGGAACTTTTAGGATTTGTTGTATGCATGTCCGGAAAGATTAATGTGAAAAAAAACCTCTTAATAATAATATGCGTAATTACGATTTTACTGACGCGAAAGCAAAGCTATCTCGCCTTCAACGCATCACGCCGCGAGTGTGACAATAATCGCACCACGCCTACCTCGCACTCGAATGTACTAACCATTCAGGGCTGTACCAAAAGCACACAGCGGATGGCCCACGTCAACAAATATATCTATGTCTGTGGAACAGGAACGAGAACGGGAACGGGAACAGGAACGAGAACGGAAACGGGAATTGCACACGTTATTCTGGCATTGCAACACATGCCGGGTTCAGCTAGTGTATTCATAATAATTTCACGTCGATAAAATACATAAATAAATTGGAAATATGAAGAGGCACATTTTTTGGGATTAATTCAATGTATTTTGTAAAATTTGAATCATTGCTAATAATTAAAATATCAACGGTTAAACCCTAAATATATGAATTGAAAAACACATTTTACGACCCCTATAAAGATTCGATCAAAAACCTTCAAGTCGCAAGCTATGTATCTACACATGCAAACTAATAAATTTTATTCTATGTATTATTTGGAAAGAGTTTTGCTTAAAACTTGCTGCACTGTGATGGATAGCGAGTGACCAACATTTAAATTTTATTTAATTTTTTTAAATATACTGATTGCAGGGTGTTCTTATTTTATGTATTCCTCATAAAAACCTCTATGATTCGAACTATGCCACTACGAAATAAAATCATTGATCAATATTAACAGAATTAATTATTTTCGCGGGAAACCCCTTGTACATGTGCCTCAAATTATGCAAGAGTGAAATGTTCAATTTGATTTGTAAAATTTTCAATTTGGGGTGTAAAACCTGTAGAGATTTGATACACAGTTTGATTTCCCGAATTGAAAAAAACAACAAATCGTGATGTTATTTTTGACAGGTTGCACTTAAGTTATATTCAAGCTAATTATTCATTTAAGAAAACAGTTATTAAAATACTTTTCACGTGGGTTGGTTCGTGAAATTATATATGTACATATACATACAAGCATACATGTATGTATATGTTTGTAATTTCTCTCTAAAGTCCAATTGCAGAACTTAGTTCAGGTAATTGTGGATATGTAGGTCTTATACAAATCAGTACTGTCATACAATTAGTGTCCTGAAACCCGTTAGATATGTTTTCAAATCTAAGTGGAATATTGTCGAGAAAAGATGAAAGTTTAATATATGTAGGTAGTATCGTTTTCCTGGGTTATAATGGAGCATCTTGAATGCATACTTATTCATTTATTTATTTCGAAACAACTTGTGCTGCAGCCATTTCTATACATATTTAATGGCCATATTACACATACAATCATTTTTGATGATTCTGATCAGATGAGAAAGTGCTTAAATATTATTTCAATATGTAATATATAACTAAACCGATCAACTATAATGCTTGGTGAATAAATAGTAGTAATAGTAGTTGCATATATGTTACAGTGACTTTATATGTACAAGCAGTGAAAGTATACTTTTACTGACGTTTTAGTGAATTTATATTCCGAATACTTAACATTTACTTTTGACATTTCTATTAATATTGTTCTCTTCTTCTACCACCAACAAAAGTTTTTCAATATCTTCTTCGGTATATAAATGTCAGAAGGGAAATTTGATGATGTTAGACCAACTTTTGCAGTTTGTCAAAATACAGCTTCAAATGGGGACCGTTTGATTCTTGAATTGAATACCCTATTTTTACTAACCTCTTATTACTTTCACTTACGATCACTATTTTTTAGGAAAAAGGAAAATTTTTGGTTCTTAACCGATCGTTTTCATACTATGCCATTTCTTTTATGAATTGGAGAGTCCTCAGTCCTCTCTTCCAATTGGTACTATTAAGATCAATCCTCCAAGTTGACAGCATGTTTTAAATGTCTTCATTTGTGTGATATGCTTTCACCGACTCATTTAGCGAAAGTACATTTCTACTAGTGAAAGTATTATTTTTTTTATTTGTAAACGCGTTGTTATGGAAATCGGATGATACCACTGAGTATCGAAGTAAATTATACACCAGGGCAGCGATCAATATTGCAATCGAGCTAGTGTGGGAAACGTTGGATTGTCATTTCGGTGGTCGGAATCCGTACTCGAAATCAAATAACAGCACATAACCAAATTTACGAATCCATATCAGGCTGAATCCACCTGCACGTTAAATTTGCAGGAAAACAAAAGCGCACCGATCAATATAAAAAAGGCAGAACACCTGAAGAATAACGACACGTGAAAATAAAAAGAACGAAATAGCTGCCGGTGGAGACGAAGAGAAAAGAGAAGACGAAGAGAGCAAACAAACGCGTATAGAGAGGGCCGGGGCAAAAGTCACATCAGCGCGATTTACGACCTGTCCAACATCGGCGTGGGGGAAAAAGAAATAATTTACAAGAAGTATTCAAATGAGGGTGTATGTATGGCCTATGGGGAAAGTGGAGTCGGGGGGAGATTCGCCGTATCTACGTGGATCTTCCCGCATTGTCCTACTATTATTATACGTACGTACAACGTAGGTACATACATATATCTGGTATGTGTGTGTGTGTGTGTCTTCACCTGGAGTAGAAACGCTTCATCGGCGGCACGCGGACCGCTATTTATGATCCCTGGATGCGAGCGAAATAATGAAGAGACGCGAAGCAATTACGCAAGAGGCTAGGGAGGGGATGTTGTAGCATACGGGCCAAGTCTACTACTCCACATATTCCTCAGCACATATGTACATACATACATACATACATACATGTGTTTATAAATTATAAAAGAGATAATCGACCATATCAACATATACATACATATGTATATATTATACTAGTGGTTTTACCCGGCTTCCCTCAGTGTTTGTAATATAAACCGCTTAAACATAACAAATCTAATACTAAACATTTTATTAAATTTATTTTAATAGTTTTATTTTATATAAATTTATTTGAATACTCATTTGTTTTTTTTTATTAAATTGACTGTCACGAACAAACAAACATATATACTAAGTCTCTTTCGAAGTTATATGTATACCAGAATCCGGCACCTTCGCCCCCGGGGACTTCGAATCCTTTGAATCGAAAAAAAAAATCGAATGTGTTGTCTACGAACCAACCAATCAAGGTTACATATATGCAAAGTCTCTTTCGAAATTATATACTAGATGTATGATAGAACAAATATGGTATTTTTATAGAATTCTAAAATTTATATCTAATGTCATGTATGTATGTAATATGTATTATTTTTAATGTATTAAACATCAAAAAGGGAGAATTCATAATCTATCAATCGTATTTACATATTTTAATTTTTCATGTTGATATTGAAAATCTGCCAATAAAAAAAAGTTTTTTCACTCACCGGTTTGCATTCAGAGCTTTAACTTCAGTATACCTGAAACAAAATAAAATTCAATGAAAATTTTTTTATATAAATTTGCACTTTTATATCCTATAGTTTTAACATTAAAATAAAATTATTTTATAATAAAGTAAGAAGAGGCTAGTAAAAACGATCGGACGGTGTGGACAATTAAGACAATGTGGACGATAGACGTCACCGAGAAATATGATGAAGTATTTTTAAACGTGTCTGTTAAACGCGTCATTTCCAAATATACATATTGATGACCAAACCGAGCAAAATGGTAAAGTTTGAAAACGATCGGATAAGAATTCAAATTTCGTCACACGACAAAATCGAAAGTGAAGTAAAAATAAACAATTAAAAAATCATTATACATAATTCCAGTCTTGAACTTAAAACGTTACTAATATTAATTATTTGAAGGGTTTCAGATATTTTGTTTATACATAAATACAAATCACAAAAATAATATTTCCTTTAGATCGTAGAATTTTACACTTGCCTCACTACTGAATGATATCTGCTAGCCACCGTGCTGGAAATTAAATATGTGTTTTGATTTAAAATAATGCAAAATCTGCGAAGTTAATTATTGTCATTGGCAATAAAAATCATTTTAATTAAACGTCGAATAATCTAAAAAAGTACAATAAATTTAAAAAATCACGGCTGAATCAGAGCCGTTATTCCAAGGCGGATATCATTCTCACATTCATTTTATTTCGTAATGACATAATTCGAATCATATAAGTTTTGATGAGGAATACATGAAATATGAAGACTCTGCATCCAGTTTATTTGGAAAAATAAAATAAAATAATAGTCTTGGTCACTGGCGATTGTAATATTTATTTGTAATAAAATGTAATTATGAAAGTTTATGCCATTGCAAATCTTTGTTCCTATTATGCCATAAACACTAACATCAAAATTAGATAATATAAGAAAAATATTGTGTAAAATAGATAGTAAAATAGATCACTAGATCAGAAGTGATACAGAAGAATAAACCGAAGATGTATTGAGAACTATTTTTTCGATTTTGAAAGGGATCGGCGTGAAAACATCTGTATAAATTTCATCTGCCCGAACAATGCCGAGCATTACTGGCAAGTATTAAAATAAACTCGAGATGATTTTCAAACAACTAAAAATATCACATTGAACCGCTTCAAGACCAACACACATCAAATTGAAAATTACTCATTCATTTGTAACTGCGAAAATTTGTCTAACAACTTATATTACAAAAAAATCGCATCGAAATTTGTTACGCTTATTAACCAACATATGTATGTATGTATGTATGTATTTATTTGGCATACAATCTAATCACTCGTATCGTGTGCATTGTATCGTGAAATTTTAAAAACAACCATTGAAACATTCGTATGTATATTTCCGGTCTCCGTGACGAGCCAGAATGTTAAATTACAGAAAACAGAAATATCGGAAGGTAAAGATCGAAAATCGAAAGATCTTAAGTCGAAAGATCAAAAAAAAAGGGTGCATGGTAAACGGTACACACTCACTTAATTTGCGCGAGCAGGATACAACAGGAACAAGAGGAACAGGCTTTTCTTCCCGTATTAATGTGCGCGCGCAGAATACGGGAGGAAAAGCCTGTTCTTCTTGTTCCTGTTGTACCCTGCTCGCGCAAATTAAGTGAGTATGTACTGTTTACCATGCACCCTTTTTTATCTTTCGACTTAAGATCTTTCGATTTTTGATCTTTGCCTTCCGATATTTGTGTTTTCTATAATTTAACATTCTGGCTCGTCACGTAGACTCGTATATTTCGCACCTCGTACATACCCCCTAAAAACTTGAAAAAATCTGCGAAAGCATTAAATAGACGTAAAATTTGAAAACGAGTCTGTTGATAGCGTGTTTGTGGAGGTAGGGGATGGAGGAGGGGTAATCATAATCAAAGGGATGCTGTGTGTGTTGGGGGTGCGGTAGACCGGCACGTGAGAGCGCAACGGTAATTAGTCGGTTTCGGGGCCATGTGCACCCCGCTCACGTATCGCATTACACATTCTCTCCCATGATGTCGCATCTGTCGGATGGATGCTGTCGCGCCACATACATCACGACATTTGCAAACGCCTCATTAACCGTCGTCGCTCAAAAATCAGATTTGATTTGTGCGATTCCTTGTGAAAAATCGCGAGGGAAACTCAAGCTGTAATCCACTTCGAAGTAGTTCGGTACCCAAGTGGTGGTAAAGACCTCACCAGAAAATGCAACTAACAGCTCACCACAAATCAACTCAACAATTTACGTATTTTACATTAAAATTTTATTAATGTAAAATTGGGTTTCAAAACACGGAACAAAATTAACAAAAAATAAAAACAAAAGTCAAATTCTATCGCCCGCTATACGCACGAACAATATTGTATTTTTTGACCAAAATGTAATGCGAAACTGAAATGAAATGTAATTGGCCATGTACATTTTACGTCAGTCTCATGCTAGATCGGTTCGACTAAAAAGGGCTTTCACTTTGGGCGAGTACTTATATACATACATATACATATGTTCCTCATTCAGACAGAATTATCTAAGGTGACCTTTTCAAAAATGAATTTGAAAAATTGATTTAGGGTACATTGCCACTTGTAAGATAAAAAAAAAATCATTACAACTTTCGTAACGATCTCTGAATCGAGCCCACTTAATTTTTTTCCAACCGAAAGTACTTCTGACACACATAAACAGTAGATTTCATTTGCACCCTCCATATAATTTTTCAGGGTTCAATTCACGCTGTTTAATTGCGTCGGTCTCGTTTAGCGTGTTCGTCTTTACAATTGCACAATGCATTAGTGTCATTGTTCATAATTTCGAGAGGAGGGTCGCGCGCCCTCCGCCGCATTTACATCACTCTCACAATGCTACATTCCCGGAATGATTAATATGGATGTTCCTCGTTTCGCCTACGACTATGTGTAATTTTAACTATCGTGCCGAGGAGACAAGGAGGGAAGCACCGAAGGGGATGAGGGAAGCGAGGATATTCTTCGAGAGGGGGGCACTGTCGTAGTATACATACATACTTATGGTGGTAGTTGGTAATTTCTGCGCACCGTGCCGGTACATTATACTTGTATTAGCGACATGTGTTTCTTATTGCGGTCGCGTAATTGTGTTATGCCAGTGTTTTGTGTGTCAGTCTGACGGTCTGTGACAATTTAAACTCGTCTCCAAGTCGGTCCAATCTATTGCCGCGTTTGGTTCCGCGCAACTTCTCGACTCTGTGCTTTACCCAGTTTCCGTTTGTGATTTCTAGATTTGAAGTCGCGAACCGTGAGATATTCTTAACTACAATTGGGTTGGCTTAGTGCACAGATATTGTATATCCATTTTTGAATTTGTATCGAATTTTAAGTTTGTAGATGCTGGAATAGTCAAGTTTTTCCTTTCAAGGTAATTTACATAGTACATAGAATACATAACTTACTTTGAAACGAAAACCCTGAATCATTTCACCATCTAAAAACATAAAATTCGATACGAATTCAAAAATGGACATACATACATACAATATCTGTATATTAAGCCATCGACATGTAAGGAAAATCGACAATGGACTGGGGTCGGCGTTTGAAGTACGCATGACAAAGTTTCAGGGTTTTTTTTCATACCTTAGCAATGTGAACAAACATCCCATATAAGATTTTTTAATGGTAAATTATTCTGTTTATAAGATAAAGTGGTACTGTAGCGGTGCTCAAATAAAAAAAAAACTGTTTCACGAATTTTAATGGGTTGATAGCAGCGCAAATACTTTTAAGAATTTTCGTATTTTTTACGGAATCACAATGATACAGATCAAATTCCAAAAATTCACTATTTTCAATGTACCCTGATGTACATACATATGTATATACCTATACTTAGGGTGACCATAGGTTCCTTTTTGCCTGAGAAAGTCCTGTTTCTTACGTTCTTTGCGTTCGTCCCTTCGTTTTCGTAAAATTGTTTGCTTTGTCCTTGTTTTTCCAAATCAATTTTTTTCCCAAAAACAAATACTATTATATAATTATACATTTACGTACATAATATATTCATATTAAAGTAGCATTCAAATATTTTGTTACATATTACTGAAAAACAAATTTTTCCGCCATTATTTTCATCATAATTATTTTTAAATAACTGTAAAATACAATATTATATTAAATCTCTTTTTTGATCTGCTTTTATTATCTTCTCTTAAAGAAATGTACGTTCTGGTAAAAATTATATTAACAATAGATGAAAGAATTCAAAATTATCAGTTGCACATACATACATTTTTTAGCAATTTACAGAAACCGAGACACCTTTTTGGAAAATTATTATTTATTTTATTTTTTAATTTTACATATTATTATTTATTAAAATTATTATTTATTTTATTTTTTAATGTTTCAGAAAAAAAGTACACAAGAATTGAACATTCTGAAAAAAATATATAATTCCTTGACAATATTAATGGTTATTTGAGGGAAAAATTATAAAATATTTGGACATTACTTTTAAAATGTGAGGAGGACAGTTTTTTATGACGTCCCGTTTTGAGTTTAGAGAAATATTAGTTGTGATGGAAATGTATTACGCGGAAAATTTATCGGAAAATTTTACACTGAATTGTCAAACCTACATACATATGTATATAATTATATTCATATACAATTTAAACATATTTAATAAATTTTATTTCAATAAAATATTTCATATTGTATGAACTTCAATTTACTTGATTGGCTTCTCGGGAGAATGTGACATCGAAAAAGCGGGAGACTGACAGAGATATAAAGAGACATGGAGAAAAGTGTCACGTAAAAATTTCATGAATAGTACGTACGTACAGTACACATAAACGAGATGATGAATTGTAAAAGTGCACCGACAATTCCAATTCATTGTCATGCGCCACGCACTCGACTACAAGAATGCCTTTGTCAATTGGAAAATATGCATTTTTATCGACAATCCACATCGCCATATTGCATTGTCCACGCGGACATACGAAATAAAAATAATAAAATTCGAGAGACGTTAAATAGAAGGCAATTTCTTTTTTATTTCTTCTCTCGGTGTGATCATATCGTTGAATTTTGACTCATATGCCAGGTGACCAAAAAAAATGAAACTTTTTCTTGTGATGCTTGATATGTTTTTAAACATATGTACATGTACATACATATATACAAACATACATCCAAAGCGCAAATTGCATGTATGTAGATACAGTCAAGAAGCTAAATAACCGAAGAAAGGCTTAACCATAAATTTTTATGCAAATTTATAAGCAATTGAGATTAAAGCGGTCCAACAAAATAATGTATCTAGTGTGAATAAAAAGCATAAACAATACATTTATTGGCGCTCGCTTAAAAACAGACAGCAATTGAATTCTAACCATAAACAATAACAAATAAAACTGACCGATAATCATCCGATTTTGATCTTTTATTGTGCATGATGAGCACAATGAGTTAATAGCAAAAAATTACCTAATATTAATCCTAATCAATTAAACAATTCAGCAAATACTGGAGAGACGTCTTTTAAACATTTTTAGATTTTATGATCTACGATAAAATGATAATATAACTCTTAAATAGTTATAGTATGTGAATATATGAAATGAGTATGGATATAAATAAATAAAATAAAGCACATAACTTTTCGTGGCCACCTGATATTGCTATCGAGACTTATTGAGTCATCGTTTCTTTGTGCGCCCTGGGGCGGCCGCCTTCTTGCATACAATCGCTCATTTCAATTCCAAAAGCAGCCACATCCGGTGGTCCTCTCGCGGGTGTATTTTGACTTGCCAAATTGAATATGGTGATTTTATTCTTTTCGTATGAGCGACACTCGGGATGCGTGACGTATCTAAAGCGGCTGCAATCGTTTGATTCATTCGCGAAATCAAAGAGGATTTTGTCAAAATGACTGAGGCAGAGAGAAGAGGGATGCCTTTTTGACAGCCGCCAACGTCAAAGAGATCTTTTGACATCTTTGACGTATAATAAAATCGGGCTGCGTTCGTTTAGTTGTCTGGGAAAGTCAGAAAAACAAGAGAAAATGCGAACAAGCTTGAATTGTGCTTGCCAGAAATGCAAACTAAACATTTGTATATGTTATATTTATATATTTTTTGAGATTAGTTTGATTAAAATAAAGAAGAAAATAAAATAAAATCAAAGTATGATTGCTTTTGAAAGTATTTTCAAATTATATCGTTTGAATCTGATGAAAACCGAAGGTAGAACGAGTGCATACAATTTAGTAATAACGAAAAATTGATTATATATTATATTATAGAGTTTGTATTTCATTGTCTGAAGACTTGTAGTCATATATTTTATTATTCAGTTATTTTTCCACAATCACTTTTCCTGCTTCCTCGGAGATGATCAACTTTTGAGTGAAGCGACGTGGAGTTTTGTTCGGCATCTGTTTGGTTGGCAAAACAATACCGTGAATGCGATATCATTAAAAGTTCAATCGAAGCGAACGTATCCGCCGCATCTACATACAATATGTATGCACATATGTATATACATATATAAAATATGTCTAAGAACTCTCTACTGCCTCAATCTCTTCGCTCGTTCTACTATGTCAGCTACCCTTGACATACTTCTCACTTATGTATGTACCATGTATTTTGTTTCCTATTTCTCCTCGTTATGCCAAGCATACAAAGTTCCATACTTCTTTGAGTGCATTTTAATTGGTGTATAGTTTCGACATTCAATGTTCTGGTTTTACATATATTTGCACATCTTTACTTTTAAATTTAACAAAATATCTGAAATGTGTACAATTTAGGCATTTTTGCGGTCTACAATTTTTCTACTGAATCGAATCTTGAAATTACATATATTTGTAATTAGAAGCCTTTTATTTCAATTTTAATATCAACACATTTTTAGTATTTATGAACATATTTTTTTATTAATTTATTGTAAATCAATTTCTAGTTCCAAAAACACTATTTCTGTTTGACTTAATTCACAAATTGTTATCAATTATTTTAATTCGATATGTCCATAATCTTGGAAGAGAAGAATAAACGTATTACAAGCCACCAGTATTTTTAAATATTGTAAAACGTAAAACATTATATTTAATGTTTTGCGAAATATTTCTCGAAATGAACTTATGCCATTTCAAATATAACAGCTCATATAATACATATGTTAATTAGTAAAAATATATATTTTCCATATTTATGTATAATTGATCTAATAAGACATCTATATAATTGAAATAATATGGCGTAAAAATCTTTGTAAAATTATATGGTTTTAAATTTAAATTTTTCATTTCTCAATTATAGGAAAAAATACGACAAATTCATTCAATTCATTCATTCAAATTCACATGTGTAAATTTATAAAAAGTGTTGTGAAAATACTGAATGTTAATTCACTGACATGATAACGAAGTAAACGTTTATGTTCCAACATACATATACATATATGTACATAGATTATATAGATTCTCACTGACAATTCAAAAACTTTGAAATATATTTGTTTTTTTGAGACAATTTTGAATCATATTGAATTTTGATAGAAAATTATATTTTCATCTAAAATATACATATGCACATACATATATATGATTTCCAAAACTTATCATGTTTTCGATTAAAGACTGATTGCAAGAATCCTTATCCACGTACGTACAACATCGTATATCTAAATAAAATCACGTAATAAGTAAAAAACTTTTCCTATTATAACTCATAAGCCCACATATGCAGTATATTATTATTAAAATATAAATAAATTTTTCATATACATATATATGTATACTAAAAAACATAAGTGTGTACATACTATATGTACAATTTTCCACATAAAATCCAAATTTTTGTTACATTTCAAAAAAACGTTCTGTATGTGGAAAAAAATTTAAATTCAGTTGAAAATACGATTTAATATATTAGTAGGTGATAAATAGCACTTCTGGTATCGCCCTGTGCCACTCCCGCCTAATTTTTCCCTCGCTAATCTATAGGTATGTCACCCGTGAAAGCTTAACCCTTGCCAAAATGAATTAATCTAACACCGCGAGGAGAGCAGGGTGAACTGCCTCTGAAAAAAGGCAAGAAAAAAAATTGGGCCAGCACCTTTTCCTCGGGCTCGATGAGGTCGTAACGGAGAGGTCGAGAGCGCGGTCGGGGAGATTGTTGCGGGGGTTGGGGGCGGGATGTTGTCTACTTAAATCCTAATCCGTTGAATAATGTCGGTTTCGGTTTTGTAGGTCGGCGAAGATAAATGCCGAGACGGTTTTCGGCGAATTGATTACGCTCGTTCGGTCGCGTAATCGCAACGCATTTCCGGAAAATCGTCACTCCGAAATCCGGCGACGACATACGCATTTTTCTCGATACATTTCCTCTCTGAGGAAAATAAAATATATAATTTAATAAGTAAATTATTATTATTATACTTTTATATTATTATATATGTAGTACAATTTAACTTGATTAATTCTGTGGGCGGAATAAGATTTGTGCAATAATTTGACGCATTTATACTGACGACAACATAATATTATATTTTATTGAAATTTAAGACACTCCAAAAAGTTATTAATAAAGTCTTCGAATCAGCGAGTGTCAATAAACACTATAATTTGTAGATTGGATAAATGGTGTTTGTTTACTTGGTTGCCATATCAAATAATCAACATTTTGTACTTGTATTATAAATGTGTCAAAATGTCCACTATTTGTCATCTAGTAAAGTTTTCTGAGGAAACATTTTTATCTTCAGTGGCTTCCCGTTTCAAAAGAAAGTGGGTATGCATAATAATTTGTCTAATAAAATGGGAAAACGCAGACAGGAAACGACTTATATTAGTGTTATGATGAGCTAGCAAAAATCAAAAATCGAATAAATTTTCCAAGTTTTGTACGCTTAAACTGGGAAACACATACTTAGTTAGTAAGTTATTCATCAACATCATCATCATCTACAGCCATTTTCCATCCACTGCTAGATGAAGGCCTCTCCAAAACGCTTCCACTCGTCTCTGTTTTGGGCAACTCTCATCCATCTCACTCCACACATTTTCCTAATTTCATCTACCTATCTTCCCTGCGGTCTTCCTTTAACCCTTTTACATTCTCTCGGGTACCATTCTAGAATTTCTTTTGTCTACCTTTCGTCCATTCTTCTAGCCATATGGGCCCGCCCATTGCAATTTTAATCTCTTCACTCTATCCACTATATCCACGACCCTTGTCATATGTATGTAAATATCGCGTATTCCGTTTCCTGTATTTCCTCGTTATGCCAAGCATACAACTTTCCATAATTCTTTGTGTGCATTGAACTTGGCGTTAAATGTTCAAGTTTCACACCCATACGTCATCACTGGCAAAACAAATTGATCTAAGATCGTTTTCTTCAGGCAAAGTGGTATTTTTGGTTTTAAAATTGCATTGATTCGTCCAATGAATCCATTATGATTATAATTTGCAAAAAATAACAATATTATAAACGACCCAATTATCAGCACTTTATATTTATGTACATATGTACATATTATATATGTATGTAGCTTAGATTTGCCGTTTGATACTATCTAACTATTAACTTCCTTGATTTTAAGGCATACACATACAAGCTGTGTCGTTTTAAAGTAGCGTGTTGGTCACGTGCGTTATATCATCCCAGACGCGATTCGTTATCTCATCCAGCCAAAGTGCACTCGGCGTGCATTCGAATAAATTATCGACGGTTATTGCATTCGCGTATATTTAAGTACATTATATGTACTTCCCTTGAAACGCGTGGGCGGCACACTTCGAACACACGGAGAGGCAATTCGCAGAATAATTATTAACCAATTTTAACGAAGAATCCACATACCAAATATACTAAATTTGTCTCGGTATGATGAATGTGTTTTAAAGTATTTTTATGTTATTTAAAAATGTTTCTATGAATGCTTTATTGATATAGAGACAATGATGGTATCAACAGATTTTAAAAGGCAGTAAATCGTTTTTAATTCACTCTATATGATAAAAATTGAATCTTAAAACCTGCTAAACGTAAAAGTATTACATACATATATGGATGTATGTACATGTGATAATTCGTTGGCATACTTCAAGCCAGACATTTTGAAAAATATAATTTGTGACGTAGAACTAAATCCAGTCCTGAAATAAAACAATGGTTGATTATCTCTTGCAGAGTAATAATATTTACATAAGATCAAGTATAAAAAGTTGTGATAACCATAAGCATGGTGACGACCCACAGTCAGTTCGCAGTATTGTATCAAAATTATACGAAATGTAAATGATTTTTTTGTAAATTAAAGCAAATAACGAAACTATACAAAATAATTCTGATTCCTGCTACAATTCCGATTTCCAATTCCTGTTGCAGTTCCGATTCCCGATTCCTATTTCAGTTCCGATTCCCGATACCTTCTTCAATTCCAATCCGTGTTTCAATTCTGATTCCCGATTATTACTATTCATATTTTATTTTAAATCATGTATCAACTTGTTTCCGAAACCACCCGTTGAAATTTCAACGGGCACAACGTTAGTAAAAAATAATGACACACGAATCGTTGTACAACGGGGGTCTGGGTTACTGCATCGAAAGTGACTTGAACAAAAGTCGGAAGATCGAAAATAATGTATGCATGGTAAACGGTATACGTACCTATATACTACCTATTACATGGTAAACGGACTATTTCACACATCGTCATAAAAATTGCGAAAAAACTTCGATCTTTCGACTTTCGTTCAAATCATTTTCGATGCGGTGACGGCCACCGGCAAAACGGCAACCTCGATTTTTTCAGTTTTGCAAAAAATTCAATTTGCAAAAATAATTTTGCTGGCAATTTTTTAAGAGGTTTTTGTCCACAGAACTTAACGTTTTAAAATTTAAAAAAACATGTTCTATATATTGAGATATTTATATAAAATTATATGTATTCATATACATATGTATGTACATATGTACATCAAGTCTTCTGAGTACGTTTCCAGGTGTTTTTTCTTTTTAATTTGTGATTTTTTCCATTTTCCTTCCATCACGCAGCACATTTCATATGGAAGTACATTGAATTTTGAGACTTGGATCCCATCCACACGTTGACTTTTGAAATGACATAGATTCGACGTTCAATTGTCAACCAATCAGACACTCTTACGGCGTGTGATTGGCATTGTCGATGGAAGACGGCGACAATTTGTCGCTAACAAACCCAATTGTTTTCCTTTCTGCGGTCGAACAAGTTGGGTCTGATTCGGAGCGCACGCACGTACCACCCTCATGCACCCCGCACTAACCACCCGATCCCACCCCACCCACATCCACCCCTCCGTGAAGGTACTTGTTGCTACGGAAGGAAAGAAGAAAGAGAAAAAGGTACGAAAAAAATGGAAAATATGTTGCGGTAAACGGGTGGCTTTTCGAATTTAAATAAACTAGCGGACATACCAGTACGATTAACGATCAATGGAAAAAATCAACGCACTATTAATAGATATTTAATATCATAAATATTTACATACATATACATGTATAACTATTATTATAAATGAAAATTTTAAATATTATTTAACTCTCAAAAAATAACCTATTCATTTTAAGCAAATATAAGAGTGTAAATACCAATAGGTTAGCTGAAAGGGATTTTATTGATAATATACCTATGTAAGGATGAATATCCCAGCGCAAGATAGACTTTTCTAGATGAGATCGATTGAAATTTGCCAACTCAAAAAACACGAATTTGGAGGAGTAAAAATATATTACAAAATTAAGAACAAGTGTAACAAGTTTTGTATATTGTCTAAAACTCAAACATTTAAAATTATTGTATATACCGACAGAAACTTTCAAATCGTAAAAGACCAACAAAACACTACCTCTATGTAAATATACATAAATTGAAGACACACGAAATCATAAATTTCGCAATAAAAATGGAGCTTAATATTTAAAATTCCAGTGACATTACTAAATGATATTAAAGTTTCATTAATAACTGAATGTGCTCGTTATACGTAGTAAATTGAGAACTTAAAAAAAAACCGAAGAAAATATCGAATACATATAAATATTATATTACGAATAGATTCTCATCGATATATTACATTATATAATTTGTATGAGTTCGTTTATATGTACATATACATATATAATTTTGTTTTTTTTTTGTTTTTGATCAGTTAAAAGCAATCAGTGTAAATCGGGACGAGGGACCACGACGCAACGGGGGAGGTCAATCAGGTTCGAATCGTTGATTCCTTAATTGTGAAATATGGATGATAGTCGTGACAGCTCAGGCAATAATTCAATTGCAGAGAGAGATTCCTGCAGTTAGTTGCATGGGGGCGGCGACATTTTTATGGATCAATACAAAATTAGTAAGTGAATCGATTGTAACAATGATCGTTTTCGAAACTTGCAATATATTTTATGAGTCCCAGTTCAAGTGGCGTAAGAAAAAATAGTGTTACATCGATATTCAATAGTATGTATAAACAAGAATTCGTACATAAATATGTATGTGTGCACATTAGGGTACATCATAAACAGCGAATTTTGGAATTTGGAACCACCTCCAGTCGGAAAAGATGTTCTGTATCATAGGGAATCCGTAAAAAATAATATAAAAACTATTTCCAATGCTGCCAGCCCATTTAAGTTTGTGAAAATTGTAAATTTTACCGATTTTCGAAGGTTTTTTTTTAAATTTAAGCTCAATTTTCACCTCATATGGGATGTTTCTTCATATTATACATTTTTGGTAAACTCTGAAACTTTGAAACGTTTTCGATGTACCCTAATGTACATATGCTTATATATACAATGTCATTTGCTCAACATCCAGCTAAAAGTTTAATGTGGCTATAATTTAGCGTCTGCTGGAGAGAATTAGACTATAATAAGTGAATTTTTAGATAGGATTGCTTTTAAGTACAGTAATTAGAGAAGGAAGAGTAAGTCTACACTGAATGTAAAACAAAATACGTATAGCATAGGTGCCAGTTGTTTAGAAAAGTTCAATAACTACTGCTTGACTTTTGAAGATTTGATGCGAATAAAAGCAAATATATATTTTTTAACAATTTCAGCGGACAATACAGTAACTTAATTAAAAACTTGTCGAACATAACCTCCAATTTTTCTATATGTACAGTTTAAAAGTTACATAGCACTGTTGTGCTTGTCCCTTTCATACATTCGGTATTTGTGTAAAACGGAACTGCAATTGAAGTGCAAAAAGGTACAGAGTCGAGAGGCTGAAATCGAGTACTAATGCATTTTTCAGCCCTTCAGAATATTTTTTTTCACTCGAGGGACATGCGGCTGACAACTGTGACGCTTTTAACGAAACGGAACAGCTCGCGCAGAACAATAGGCAACCATTAGGGGTAACAACCCTTTTAACATACCCGCCATGGGGATAATGCGCTTTTTAGCGCTTTTTCACATCCTCACCCTCCTCCCTTCCCCTCGACACTTCATCCCGAAAACTGAAACGACGATTCCGCAAAAATTGACAAGTGATTAACGATGTCGTCCCGGGTCAGTTTAAGCGTTCACAACCGCAATTGAAAAATTATCTCGAAGCAAACGGTTACATGTTGTACATACATATGTATGTACATATGTTATGCGTACATTTTTAGTTGGTTTCAAGATTTCAAATATTATATTGATAAAATTTCAACACAAACAAAATAAAAAGTAAATTAAATAATTTGTGAGGGGGCTTTGGAGAATTCCGACACTGCAAAGAATTATAAACTACGTACTTTCATAAAGTGCAGATACAAGCAATTGCAAATAATAATAGATCGTTCCATCAATATCCCATAAGTAAGATAACATAAAAATTTGTAAAAAATTAGTTTTATACAAAATCAATAGAAAAAACCCCTACCCCGATTCCAAGCCGAAGTCTAATAACATTGAGCAACAAAAAAAATCACGTTTTTACTTATCGGAGCGAAGGCTAATCAATCTTTACTAATGTCAATTATTTTTATTATTTTTTTCTCGTTTATGAGATATGAGAGGTTAAAAAAATGTGCAATTTTTACAGATTTTTGTCTTTTGCAATCTTTGACTATAGCTGTGCCAAAGGTGAGTATTGTATGTATTCAGATGTTCTTTTCAATTAACTGTGATTTGAATTGCTTTAAAATATGTAGGTATAATTAATTAGCTATCGATTTTTCAAAATGAAAAATGTATTTTTTATAAATACCTTCATAAATTTTTACCTTGACCGGAAGTAGTACTTTTACTCTTAGATTTTGAGTTAAAGACCGCAACAGCCAAAAAAGTTTAACAACCGAGCATTTTTTTAAACGCTCATATCTCGTAAACGATCACCAACCAACAAAAATCATTATCATATTCGAATTCGGTGGGTCAAACTTAGTAAAGATTGGTTAGTCTACGCTCTGGTAACTCAAAAACGTGATTTTTTGTTGCTCAGTGTAATTTATATTTATATTATTTATGTATAGGTGCATACTAACTTAGAGTTGATAAGGTTTTGGATAGAATTCGTAAACCGGAGTAATAAGTATTTTAAAACGATATTTACACTTCTTATATCCCTCAAATACATAAATAAAGTCTTGGGTTACTCTAGTATTGAAAATATCATCATTGCAGATTTATAAAAGAGTAAAATCTAAAAAAATGAGGTACCTTGTGAATATTGTGAATATTCCTTCTAATGTTAAAAATATATTATCAAGATGATTAAACGGGGTTGAGAATCTTTTATACACAATATGAAAATCCCAGATTGATTTACATAAAATTGGCCCACACATTGAGAAGCGTTATCATAAGATAATAGTAGATTATTTCTGTTCGATATTGACATAATATTATACCTATAGAATAATATTTTACTATTCGGCTCTTTGTGTGCGAGATGAATTCCTCTTGACGTTCGTTATTTCTTTCTGTAATTTTAGCAACTTAAGCGAATGTTTCTTTTGCAAGCTTACGAAAACAACGCCTCAAGGGTGTTTTGCCTTTCGCTACGACATTTTAACCCAACACAGAAAACTAGTGTAGACAATATCGGTTGACTACGCCAGTTAACACTTTAAATTAATCATATTATCAAATAAAATATGTACATAAAAGTGATCCATTTAAATATATATGTATGTATGTATATACATATATGCCTACGTATTTTCAATATATATGTACATATGTATGTCCATAGAATACGTAAAGTGAGAATGGAAGTGTACCGGATGTGTGACAGTTACGTGACGTTTATTGACAGTGAACGTTACATTGTTGTTATAAACACCTTAAATATTTCAAACGAAGAAGTGCGCGAAAGAGAAAAGAATGAATGACACATCAATAGAACAAAGTGCTTTCAGGGCGACCTTTTGTATAAGTACAAAGCAAACTACTTAGAAAAATAATATTAGGTGTATAATGGAATACCGTTCATTAACAAAACTACTTGAAGCTAATGCGTGATATGACACATATAAGCAGTGGCGGCTCGTGGATAAGATATCTGGGGGTGATGCGGTTGATTAAAAATAAAAATAAAATGTTTATTTGGATTATATTTTACTATTAACATCAATATTATCAAAATTAAGCATTATATGTATTTGAAGTTTTTCTTTATCTAGCATTGGATATGATTCAACGGTTAGTAGTAGATCTTTCATTGGCATTTTCTTTCAGTACTTTTCAAAATTTTCTTTATTAAATAATTTCGCAGCTTTTAATTGATTAGAAAAAGTATATCTTTCTTTTATATCCTTAATAATAACATCGCACATATTTTTGGCTTCTATAATATGTGCGATAATATATGCATCACATATTTTTGGCTTCTATTTTTTCTCGTATTTGTATAATGACATTAGTAAAACTTTTTAAGTTTTCTTTAATTGAAAATGCATCGATATTACTAGATTGCATTTGGTTATAAATAATTTCTACATGCGGCATTAACTTGTGAAAAAGTTCTGACTAAAATAAAAAATTGTATTCAGTTAATTGGTAGAATCTGTTATTGTTTTATCAGTATTTTCGGAAGAATATTTAAGTTCTTGAAAAAATTGGCTCAGCTTCTCTTGATTTTTATACCATCTTAAATACTTAGAGTGACGTGTAGAAGGAAGTGTAGAAAGGTAGAAAGTGTAAGGGCCGGGCCGCACCGTGCAACTTTGTCGACCGACTAGTTGCGCGAAACGAAAAAATGTATGGAAATGTGTGCGACAAACAAGTTGACGGGTGTGGCATGTCCCATCTACCTGCATGCATTGGTCTGGTCGCCCTCAACCAAGTCGCTCGCAAGTCCCACGGTGCGACCCGGCCCTAAGAGGTGTAGAAAGAAAGATAAAAGGTGCAGAAGAAATGACGAAAAGTGAGGAGCGTGTCGAGCGCGCGGCGCGGCGCGCACACTAATGCAACAAGAAATGTGTATAGTGCTGTTGGGAGTGCAGTACGGAGATATTTGTTTCCTATACATATGTACATTCATATATGTATTTAAAACCTGTCAATATATTTTTTAAAACACGCCTTTTAAATCTCTTAGTACCTAGATCAGCCGGGGATTCAAATTTTTATAGAAAAAACATGAAATTTCGTAGAATATTGACAAAACTGACTTGCCTTATTTAAAATACATGTATTGTAGTAATTAACTTTTAATTTCCCATGAGGTTTCGAACTCGACGTAAATGTATCATGCATATGATTTATTTTTTAACATAATATCGTATAATTTCTTATGTGACATTTGTCCGAAAAATAAATATACGAAATCACAAATTTTATATATTTTTTTTTCTAAAATCAACCGATGAATGACAACGCGCAACAGTTATAATTAGAGGTAGGACCGGAAGCGTGCCGTTTATTGTTCAATTGTTGTAAATCCTTTGTCAAAAAGGTTCGGGAAACCTTTAACAATGCATTTACAACATTTGAACAATATACAGCCCCCTCAGGGTCCGGGCTTTAGTTATAATTATCCAAACGTACATACATACATAGTACATTGTGTTACCTTTACTTTAATTTGAGTATGTGAGTTTGATAATGGGTCAAAAATTATCTTTACAGGAAAAAGTAAAAGATTGGAAAATATCCGGTTTTTTAAAAACGAGCCCTATATTTACGACACCCTAAGGGTGATCTGGACCAGACTGAATAATGGTGCCGCTAATGACGACGCGGCTCGGTTTCCAGAATTGCTTCATAAACTACATACCTAACCGGGAAGCCCACTGAACGTCAGTATCCGATTTATGATCAGAAGCCAACATAAATATGTATGTACATACATATGTACAACATATATCTATCCATATGTGACACATGCATACATATATGTATGTATTGCTATACGACCTTATGTGGTACCTCCAATTTTTGCAGCATCTTATTTATTGAATCTTTAAACATTTTAAAACTTCAAAATATACTAATAAAACCCGTCGACCCGTGACCCGGTGTAAGACTTTTCCGGAAGCGCTCGTAAAGCTCGCGAACACGAATCGTTGCTTTTACGGCTCTCTGGAGTCGTTAATCTCCTGAAAATTAGGGACACTCTGAGAGAAGAGTGTTTTATTCGCAGTCCATTTTATTTTAAGTTTACGATTTTTTTAAATATTTATGACCCACACCCAATCCAGCAGGATTGTAATATAATAGGGTAGCCGGCGTGTATAAAGAGTTATGGTTTTTCTAATTAAAAAACCATTTTTAAATAAATAAATTTTTAATGTACCTGTATTTTCCTTTTGCTTTGAGCGTGATTCGCTTTATAAGAATCTACCGAAATTAATCAAATCGGGTAACGATTTTTTTACATTCAGCATGAAAAATGTGTCAGGAAAAATGTGTGAGGTTAGTCTGATGACAGCTGCTCAGAACGGAGACGGATGATAGCGTGCTGGAGAGGCTTACGTTCGGCAGTGGATATGAAATTACTGTAGGTCAATGATTATGACGATGATCATATTGTATAATCTGGTTGTCAGGAAATATAGGCAGTAGAGTAAAATGAGACTCGTTAAGCGGTTTAAAACATCTTTCACTCGGCGGAGCGCCGCAACGCTCTAAATCGTTTAACGCGTTACATGTATGTACATATGTACAATGTACGTACAACTCAACCATTTTTCTACTCGTGCATGCCAACCTAATCATAGATACATGCATTATTCTAGGCTAAAAAACCAAATCCCACCATATTATATACATATTTACATATATATACATACATATATTTCAAGATAATGTTTTAAATGATGAAAGATACCGAGTTCGATACGTCAGATGTATGCACACCCTATTTAGTGGTATTTAACACGATTTGGAGACGCAATGACGTAGCATACATACAATGTATGTACATACCTTAAAATACATAGCACGACTGGAAGCTCGCTCTCTATAGCTCACCTGTGCGTATTGTTCGTACGGTTCAAGCACAAGTATCAAGTCGGAAAATTGCGGGTAGCCGAACGCCAGGGGCCTATTGAGAGGCTTTTGATGTGGTTAGCTAAAGAATGTCGCGAATTCCTCGTCCGCAAATTGTGGCCCTTTTGATGTCAACGTTGTGACGAACCGCTCGTCCCGCACGCCGCAAATTCCGCATATTGTGCCCTTACAAAAGGAAACCGCAATGGCGTCTTCTGTTTTGATAATGAATAGACGCTCGATGCACATTGCAACCATTGTCGAGTATGCAAAGTACCCCCTCCCCCCCCACCCCACCTTCATATAACCGGTTGTGTCGTCCGCATTTTCACGGAGAAAATTCTTCTTTCAACACCCCTATGGAATTTTTTCACGAGTAATTTTTAAAGAATGCAAAGGTTATTTTTGAGGAAAACACTACATGAAATTATCAGTAGATTTTCAAAAAACCATAATTTCACCAATGATAAAGTTTTATTATTATTTTATCTAAACACTTATATACATGTGTATATACTTGTATGTACGTACATATGTATGAGTATGTATAGATAACTAATTATTGTAGGTATATTATTAGAACGATCAACAAATTGTTAAAAGAAATATTTTTTCGGTATTGTAAAATACATTAAGTGTCACAGATAATTCTTTTAAAATGTGCATTCATATGTACAATGTATGCACAGATGAAATAAGTGATCGAAAGCTACCCAAGAGAATGTAGAAGGTGCATAGGAGACGGATGGATGAAATCAGAGAAATATGTGGGATGAGATACATAGAGAGAGTGGCCCAAAACGGAGTGTATCCAGCTAGAGTAATAACACTAGTGATGTTGATAACGATATAAAAGAGCTGATACTACGGTTCCTTGGAATCGAATCATTAAATCACTTCTGAATTTAAATTATTGAAGATACAAAGAATACGGTATGAAAAATATCATTGAATATAACAGGTCATAGAGAAGTGTGCAAATGGTACCCCTAAGAGAGGGTGCGAAAAAGGCTACAAAGGAGATGGACAGACAAAACGAGGAAAATGTGTGAAGTCAGGTGGATGAATGCTGCTCAGAACTGGAATAAATTTTGGAACCAACAATTTCGTCCAGAAGGAGATACAAATGGATGATGAAAATTTGTCTTACAAATACTTTTGAAGCTGTGCTCCGATTCCACGGAATATATGTACATATGTATGTACATACGGCCGCGTAAAATGCTTTTGTGAACAAATTTAAAATAGCCGCCAATAAAATTTTCACTCTCTTTGATTTATGAATGTTAGCATAAAGGTGGTTGAATCGAGAGAACGTCACAACCTATGAACGAGACAATGGTGAATCCATCTCAGTCGAGTCAGCGCGAAAACTACTCGTCGTGGCGTCGTGACTTGTCGCACATTTGAATAGAATGGGGGGTTCTCCGGTGATTTACGACGACGACACCGCCGCCGCCGCCGCCATCTTTGTTTGTTTATTTTGAATTTGCCGCTTTATTTTTTCGGTCGATTGTGCAATCAGCGAGCGCATTGTCGCGAAGCACAATGACACGGGTCCGTCATTGTCTGTCTGTTGGCCCGGTACGACTCTATTAGCCTGATGGTCGACTTGTGACCATTTTTGGAATGTCACGTTCGTCTGCCTAACGACAATCTCACGATCGCCGATGTCGAGAGCTTAAGATTGTATAGACCCACCCGCCTCGATCGATATTACTGAACGAATACGCGTAGGTGATCGCCTAATTTTTAGCACATGAAATCAATGAGACAATAATAATGCAATATTTGACAAAATTAACTGCTATAATATTATATGTATGTAGATTATTACCTTATATTTTATTCGATTCTATCAAATGCGGGACCGTAATAGGTATAATTTCAAACTGTACGAAGTGATGTATGTACACTCGGTGTAGTGGGAAGCCACATACATATATGTACATATATATTATGTAAGTAATAATAATATTCATATATGTATATAAAAACGGAGAGGTGTGCGAGTGCATCGACAAGTATGGAGATTAAAAAAAACAAATTTTAAAATAATCAAGAGTTATAATATCGATTTTAATTGTGATTTCAATTTCGATTACGATTCCGGTTCTGGTTCCAGTTTCGATCCTGGTTCCGGCTACGATTTCAATTCCTATTTCAGTTCCGGATTGCTTTTTCAGTTCGGTTCCGGTTTCCACTTTTATTTCCGATTCCCGATTCCTGTTTCAATTCTGATTCCTGATCCCTGTTTCAATTCCGATTCCCGTTTCCTGTTTCAGTTCCGCTTTTCGATCCCAGTTTCAGTTCCGATTCCGATTATTTATTAATATACGTATTGTAACTCAATTTCCCGTTGAAATTTCAACGGGTACAACACTAGTACATGCATATTTACATGAACGATATAGTAATGTGAGTGAAGAGATTAAAATGACAACGACCAAAGAGTGGTTGAGATTAATATATTATATGTATGATTATTAAATATATGTTTTGTTTTTGTTATGTCTAATTTATTATTTTGTTTCTTGTCTTTTCTGTTATATTTTTGACCATTGTGGCGCATTAGGAATTCCTGTAATGCTACAACGGTCCAAACTTTAAATAAATAAATAAATAAATTAAAGAGCGGAACAATTTTGCGCCGTTCTTTGTTCATTGTTCGCCGTGCATTGTTCATTTTTAAGATGAACCTTTTTTTTGCACTCTAGCTTTGTAGTTTGCCCATTTTCCTGGAAAATAGACCCAAAACGCCCTGTTTCCTGGAAAAAGCACACTTATGGTCCTACCTCTAATGATTATAATAATACTCTACTCAAAGGGAAAAGAACAGTAAATATACTATACTAATATATGTGCTCGAAGAATAATACAAAAGAGGTTTTAAGGTGTTTGAAATAAATAAAACGTGTAGGGTTAGAAGGTCAAGTGTCGCTCAAAAAAGACAGGGATTGAATTGTACTGGAGAGGCCTTCATCTAGCAGAGGATGATTAACGTCTGTAAAATGATGATAACACATCTTATAAACATTCTTCTCCCCCACCTGCATACGTACATATGAGCCGTTATATTTGAAAGTGGTGGGAGTCCAATTTTCAGTTCCAAAAACAGTATTTCTGTTTGACTTAATTCACAAATTGTTATCACTTATTTTAATTCAATATGTCTAAAATCTCGGAATAACAGAATAAACGTATTTTTAAATATTTTAAAACGCAAACCATTATATTTAATGTTTTGCGAGATATTGCTCGAAATTTGGAAAAGTGGACTTACATGGGCGGATTTCAAATATAGCGGCTTATATGTACATATGTATATAATAAAACAATATAACTTTTAGAACTGGACAATTTTCCAGTTTTTTTCCATTTCCATGTAGTTACGTTTTGTTAATTGAATTATGGCAATTAAAACCTAAAAAAATGAATGTGAAACCGAGCCCTGCTATCTGTCTACGATTCATACAAAAGAGTGTTCCATTGCAAATAAAGGGAGAAAATCATTGTATTTAGAGTTTCAAAACAAACAAAATAAAGTAAAAATTTAACGTACACATATTTGTAGTAAAAAAAAAAAAACATAAAAACAGAAACTTCTTTTGACAAGTGGATTAATTTGTGTAGTGTAAAGCTGCCGAGTGAGTACTACGTGTGTAGTGTTTCCAGTCGGTGCCAAGTCGTACCATTTTGAATGCGTCGTTCACAAAGCGCTCCTGCCACTTCAGCTGAAACTCAAACGGTCCCAACAAATAATAATAAAGGACGCTTAGTACAGAAAGGTTTAATTATTTCAAAAGCGAAAACAAACCGTCAGAAATGCTCACTAACGCTGCAATTGATAAGTAACCGACATTATGCATGTAACACCTACATACATATGTATAATATATGTACATATGACTGATATAAACAGGTCTACTTAAAAATTATCCAAAGTACATATATAAAACGCAAAACCTTTGGAAAGTTGGTTAAATCAGGTCTTGCATAATAATGTTACTTTGAAAAAAACTGATCTGTTTTCGATAAGCGCCACTGAAACATGAAAAGTTGATTGTTCTGAGAGAAGAAAATTCGATAGGAAAAAACCGGAAAATAGCACACGCAATCGCTGCCATGAAAATCGTGAACACACAATATCTGGCACTCGAGTTCGGTTAGTATGAATAGTTCTCGTGTTTGTTACTCTCGATGGATGGAATTTTTGCGTGCCAGATGTTCCGTAATTGATATTCTAGTTGACGCGAACCGCAAAAACCAGTTTTAATAATATGAAAATTTCTACTGCGAGAGTTTACATATGTATGTACATATGTATAATGAAAATTAGTCGAAAAGAAAAAACTGCTCCGGAAGCAGCCACTGTGTCAAAATACTATATCGCAGTCGAACCCATCGAAAATAGACCAACTAAAAATGTATCAAATAACTTTTGCACAACTTTTCAACGTACATTTGCAATACTATGAAGTTTGAACAAACAATTTCGAAAAATTCTGCAAGCTCAAATATGCATGATGCAATTAAAAACATGTGGAATAGAAGTATTTTAAATAGACATATATCTACGTTCATACATTATTCCACTGGAAAATACACGCCAATGTCAGATTTTTTTTTGCACAGGAGGGGAAAAAATCCATTTAGAAAGCGAACGCACCCACTCCTCTCTCTCTTTGTCTCGTGTGTGCCACAGTTTTCCGCGTTTTCAGTGGGTTTATTAAAGAAAAAAGAAAATAATAATCGTCCGTTGTACTGTCGCGCACGCTACTATTTTTTCCGGCGAACGCTATAAGGGCGATATAATGGTGGCAGCGGTGGGATGAAAATTTGAAGGGGAGGAGCAGAAAAAGGACGAAAGGAGGGGAAGGAGGGGCTGGGGGGTGCAAAAGCTCTTATTGTAAATAAAAGAAGCTTTTCCCTGGGAAGTTGCACCACCTGTGTCGGTCGGACGGGGGGGGGGGGGGTCCTGCGAACCCCCCGGGGACCACAAATTCTTATTAACCCTCGCCGTCGCACGTCTTGGGACTCCACCCATTCGCCTCTTTTTCCGCCCACCGACACGTTAAATGGTCACCCTCCCCCCCCCCCTACAGCACCCCCGCTTAGCGAACCGACCTTCGGGGAGTAATCATTTACACTGAAAAATATCCATTAAGCGTGTTGTTTATGCAACAAGTTTGCCAGGGTATTTACGAGGAGTTCCCCTCACCCCTCCCCCCCATACTTGGTATCTTTCTCTATTGCTTCCCCATTCGGCTAATGAGACGCTTTTCTCGCCGCCACGATGTGGCGCTATTGAAACAAGCGTCGGATGAATGGATCTAAAAGACATTGGGGGAGGGGGGCACAGAGAACGAAAGGATGATCGCTTTTAGCTTTTACTTTCATTTTATAATTTTTTTTCAAAGCGAGGTTTATGAATAAATATGATGATTGAGCACTTACCGGTATGCATTCAACGTTTTTGATTTCAGAACATCTGTAACATAAAATATGAAATTAATTTAATATTCGTAAAATTGTATATTTATAATACTAATTTTTAAATCTAAAATTGCATTTTTTTTTCAAAAAAAAATTGTTTTTAGAACCATTTAGCGCTTTCCATTTTTTTTTAACTAAGTACGGTTGGTCAGTGACTACACGTATATGTACAAATTTACCTAGGCAATTTATCAGATTGGTCTATAAATATAAATTGGATTCATCAAAACATCCATTCTATAAAATTAAAAAAAAATATTTGTTTTAAAAATCATTTCATTATGCGTAATAAATGGCACATTAGAACTTCATGTGTGAAATAACGATGCAACTATCAAAATAAACTGATTTAATTAAAACATATACATATGTACGTCCTGACCATCTTAAATGTTCACACTAGCCGTTTATTTTATTTATTAAAATAACTGATCAGAAGCATTAAACGTTGCTGTTACCAATTAAATACAGGCGTTATTCGACCCCGTTACGAAGTTACGGTATTAAATGTTTTACATAGCGACGGATTCAGAATAGTTCAGATTCAGTAATGAAAAATTGAAATAAAAAAACATCGATTTTGACCAAAGGTAGATTAACGAGCCTCACAAGTTTGCAGGTAGAAATATTAACTGACAAGATCAACATATGTATGTAATTCCATTCGAATGCATTTAAAAGGTTCTCGCGTTTGAGAAACGCCCCCACACAAATACGAAGCTTTCGCTCAAACCTGACGTTGAAGATTCGATATAAAAAAAAACGTCGCCCAAAAAAAAAAAAATGGAGAACCAGAAGAAAAAGCCTCTTCAATGCGTAATTATGTCGATCGGTTTAATGAATAACCCATCTGCGACCGGCGCGATAGACCCGACAAACGCCCGGAAATTGATTGAGCGGCTCCGGGCCCGGAGGCTGCGGGGCGCAGGGGTGGTGTGGGGTAGAAGACGGGGGAAAGGGGAAAATTGTGTAACTTAGCGTTCACGGAACCCGTTGATTGATTACCCCTGAAACGAGGAAAATTTCTTTTTCAACGACCATTCACGCGGTCCCGGCCCGTATAATACGTGATAGATTCGCGAACAGGTCCACCCCTCCTCCTCTCCACGTCTATTGCCCCGTCTCAGGGGACCGCGACTCGGCCTTTGTGCGCCCCTGCTTGCATTAGCATAAGCGAACGGTTTACACGGCCAATCGAGCCGGTACAGGATGGAAAAAAAACTACACACAGTGGCTTTCAACCGAGGCGCCGTCGTTTAGCGCGGAAAATTTTATCGCACACCCTTTTTTTGCCAAGCGACGTATTAAAATGTACATAATGGGCCGGTTAGTATCCTATCGCCTCCCAATACATACCCGGATTGAGAAGGGTCCCCGCGGGATGGTGATCCATAACTTTATCGAGTCGGTGACAAATCGTGTGATATTGTCACGTGTCAAATGAGCAAAGCAGTTCGATGACTACAAATGGGACATCTATTCGCAGGCTAACAACCAACAGCTTCAGGACTTTCCGAGACGGATTACAGTAAGTCTCCCTAGGATAACAATGTCGATATCTACATATGTATGATATATATGTATATCGATTCATACGACGTATAATATTGATAGGACACTTCTATAATAGTATAGGCAAGTTTTTCAATACAACGAAGTATGTTTATTGGGAAACCCTAGCATTTAGTGGGAACTTTAATGTGATATACGCTTTTCCATCAGTTTTTGTGTTTATACAGGACTGCGAAGTTGCTACTACGACTCCTTTTATTTTTAATTATTAATTACGGTATACGTCAAATAGAATCTAATTTTATTAAGTAAATCGACTAATACATTGAAAACAAGTAATTTCTTTATAAAAATCATGAATTTAAATTGCATTACAAATAAAATCATAAAATTGCACATATTTTGATGTGTTCTAGCCAAAACCGATTTTTCCTTCGTCTCATACTTTTTCTATCAAATTAATTTGTTAGTGTATGAAATTCATACACATTACATATGTATACTATAAATGTACTTACTTTTTATTTATATCTATTTCATTACCAATTCTTCAACAAATTGGGTTACATGTCAATTTTTAGTAATTTTTTAAATTACTTTAATTTTTTTTATTTTGAAAATCGCTATTATTTTTACTACTATTAATTTTATACGTTGGCAAAGTCCATATTACTAAAATCTATCAGGCTCTGTTTTTTTTATAAAATTAACATTTTTTCTCTATTAATTTATTTATCGCGTGGTTTGTGTGACGAATAAACATATGTACATATGTAAACTGAGTATCAATTCAGGTTGAATTAACAGAATACAAACTAGTACATATGTATATACATACTTAACATGGTTTCAGTTAGCTTTTGAAGAATCAGATTTATTTACTGTTACGAATGTGAGCGAAGCCATCTTAGTGAAAATATTTTTAAATGAATCCAGCTCCGTTAAGTCTGGATAATATGTATAAAGTATTTCATTGTAGATTCCGAGCCACTTTGACATGACAACCATAATTCAGAAGATATATGTTTTCGACTAAAATTTTTTAGTTCCTATGTCAATCTGTATATTCTTGCTCGGTCGATATAAATCTATTTAAATAGTTACAATTCATCTACCCTTATAAAACGGTGTATTCAATTCATAAGGACGCGTTTGAATAATTCAAATGTGAATATTCGATCCCACGTTTAATTATAAACTCGAATATTCGACGACCAGACACGAAGAGGTTTGAACTTTATTACACGGCAAAATAAATCATAGACGTCTGGGGTAAGTTAAGTCGAAGAGAAATCGGGTAAGAAACGAAGTTTGATACTGCATATTACACTTATAATTTATTGTTAGCGGACGGCAGTGTGTTAAGAATTCGACTCGGAAAATTGAACGAAAAATACCATATACTTAGGTATGTACATGGATACATATTTACATACAACGATAAAAACAGATATGACACATTGTACATACATACTTGTTGCTTACTTGTCGATCGTCGAATTTTATAAGCATGATAATCTATGTACATACGTATTTATCTGATATTTTTAATAGTTTATTTTTAAATAATATGTTATATCAATGCAGCATAAGTTTCTTTTACAGTTTAGTAACTATTTTTAGTAGACAGATTTCATATTGTGTAAAAAATTTATTTTTAAAAGTTTTAAAGATATTTCCAGGAACACAATATACTACGATACGTTTACACATTATGTGAATAATCTATATATATATACATATATATATATATATATATATATATATATATATATATATATATATATATATATATATATATATATATATATATATATACATATACATATATATATATATATATATATATATATATATATATATATATATATATATATATATATATATATATTTATATATATATATATATATATATATATATATATATATATATATATATATATATATATACATACATATGTATATATGTATATGTATATATACCTGAGTTCACCCAAAGTAAAATTATTATCTGATAATGGCCACTATTTAGTTGTCCCTATACATATGTATGTATATGTATACATATATACAAACTTCGGCTTTGGTAGCTTGTTATTATAAACTCGGGCAACTCGGGGTATATCTGCTCGTGTATTATATGATATTATATTAGCCAAAATAACAAGGACATATTGGAGTACCGATGGGACATTTTAGGACTCCCGAAGGGTCAAAAAGCCTCTTTTGAGTAGTACCCAAGCCATCACATCACGATCATCTCGCAGCCAATTTCTGACCGTCTAAACTCCCCAGTGTTTTTCTTATCTAAAAGCCGCGTATGGCCTCTTCAATGCGAAGCACTCTATCCCTCCTACTCCCCCACAACACTCACTCAATTTGGGTCAATTCTATTTACGAAACGAATTAAATAAATAATAAATTATATAAATATTGCGGCAAAATATTAAAAAAAATTAATCTATAACCGTTTTCATAAAAGCAATGCTATGTCTAGATTGATATAGTAAATAATGACATTTATTAAGTGACCAATAATTGTAGCTATCTTATAATATTGAGGATTTAAACTACAGGTATGTATGTATTAGTGCGAATCATGATAATACTTTACATACATATATTAATACATTAATACATTGAGAGTGTCCACTGTCTTTTTGTCCTGTCACTGTCCAAATTGTATTTGTGGGTGAACAATAGAGACCCCAGATTAGGCTAACAGGACTCGTACAGTAAGTGCCCGAACAAAGGATACGCCGAAGTTCTCACAGAACAATAGATAAACCTCTACGTGCCGAGACATAAATGGATCGAGGAAGCTGTGGTATGCAACTTGTCATTTATAAGGAGGTATAGATTATTCTGGATTGACCGGTGGATCCGTGTGGATATCCTGAATCGTTGAATAAATGTTGTGAAGACCTTTCATTTGGATCATTAACTCACCCCTACGCAACAATATCATAAATATTGCACATACATATATGTATGTATGTATATTATGTATACATATATGTTGAATACTCTTTTGGAGAGAGACTTCGAAACAATTTTATTTCACGGTACAAAAAAGAGAGAGAGGGAGTTTGCAGACGGATAAATGCGATTGGCGTATTGGAATTCTGTCCGACAGCAACAGTGTGTGATTCAATTTTGCGATTTTACTGCCAAGAATTGTTGTTGGCAACGGGTTGCAAACGCGGCAACAGATGAGTGCATCACGACCAATCGACAAGTTTTATGACTATTTTTCTTGGAGCCGCCAGCCACGTCGGAAAAGTATTTCCAAAATCAAATTTTACAATTCGAAATATCATGCGATATTGAAAATTTGCTATTGAATCGAAAAATCACACCAATTCTGTTTTATTGTTTTGCATTAGATCAACTTTATGCCACATAAAAATCACCTACTTATGTATCATCATTTACAGCCAGTCACCATCCACTGCTTGGATGAAGGCCTCTCTAACACGCTTCCACTCGCCTTTGTTTTGCGCAACTCTCATCCATCTCTTCGCTCTCTCTACTATATCTAATACCCTTGTCATACTTGTCACCCACGTATTCCACTTCTTATATTTCCTCGTTATGCAGAGCATATAGCATTCCATACTTCTTTGAGTGCATTGGACTTTGTGTAGTATCTTGGCGTTTAATATCCAAGTTTCATATTCATACGTCATTACTAGAGACCGGAATCTGAAGGGGCTGTTTATTGTTCAAAGATTGTAAATGCATTGTTAAAGGTTTGCCGAACCTTTTTTACAAAGGATTTACAACAATGGAACAATAGGCGGCACGTTTCTGGCCCCTTCAGATTCCGACCTCTAGTCATTACTGATAAAATTTGAATTATTGATCGAAGACCCTTTTCTTCAGACAATTGGCATTTTTAATTTAAAATAAAACAGCATTCACGTCTAAACGCACTCCATCCTAATTTCATACGTATCTTTTATCTCTTTCTTTACTACCGGACATGTCTTTTATTTGCCCTAATTATAAATACTTGCTGACTAATTCTGCTCTTTTTACCTACTTATTACCTAATATAATGCCACTAGGCATGCAATAAATATTAGTTGGGTCTTATCTACGCAACTTTTAAAGTTTATTATATATCAAAATAATTTTACGATAATGAAATTAAAACATCTTTATATTTTATATAAAGTTTTGTACGCAAACGAATGTTTCAGAGACATAAAAAAAGCCTTAACGTTCCGTACGTACAAAATAAAACTGACTAGAAAAGAAATAGAAACGGTCAAAATGATAAAATTTGCTTTATTTAGAAATTCAAAAAGAGTTAAAAATGTTTATTTTTAAATCATGGCAAGAAAAATAAGAAAATTGAGGATTGACTTGATAGAGAGTTAACGGAAATATTATTACCGATGGCGATCACAGGAAAGACTTTCCAAAGTTTCACATGTATGTAAGTGATTGAACTTTAAAAGCTTTTTTTTTAATCGAATTTGTGGTATTTATAAAAAAAACTTCATTTCAAAATAAGAATACAATAAGTATGCATATGTATTTACGGCATTCTATACGATGAAATATATTTATAAAATAAAAAATTGTCCTTGCTTAAAGCAAATAGAGAAAAATTTATAACACAAATACATATTTTCGAAATGTATTTTCTGAGGCTTAAACTCAAACAAAATCGAATAAACCTGACATAAAAAAAAGAACACCAACTCACAAAAGATATACCTATATAGGTACATACATCTATACAATATTAATACGAACAAAGTGTAACAAGTGTGTAGAGTAACACACCCGTTGATAAACCAATCGGCTCAAGATAAATGGCATTAATGAACGTAAAGCAATAATATACATACACCTATGTTGTTTGTTACCGACGACGAAGAATCCCCGAGCGAAGGGGATGATGGGGATGTGCGACACCCGCAGCAGATGTTTCCAATGAATCAATAAGCGACGCTCACAGTACACTTTCACCCCACGGTGCGATGTGGGGAGGGTGGGAGGGGAGGGGGTGGCTATCAATTATACGGGAAAATATTAGCATAGACATAAACACCGTTCGACGGTAATAATTAGGTCGACCGAAAAGAGGGGAAAGGGTATGTGTGTAGGACCGAAAAGAGGAGAATAGGACAAAGAGTCGGTATTAAGCACGTCAAGTATGAAATTGGCCAAACGATCGGCTGCCGGTGCTGGCGCGGTCGACCGCGCCATCTGTCAGTCCGAGGGACGGGATTTAATCCACCCGAAAGTATGACGCGTGATCCCCCCCCCCCCCCCCCATACGTATCCATAATATCGTGTCAAAACGGATACTCAACGAATTCATCGGCGGCCAAATTATTCACATTGACCTTGAGAAATTTGGACATTTACCGATGAGAGTGTGCGGTTTTTTCCACTTTTTTACAAGACTTTTATTAGCTTCACTTTGCCTTTTGGTCTGACACTATTTCCTACATTCTTCCGATCGGTCAAATTTTAATTAACAGACGACTTTGACTTTATCTTTTTCACACTATATCTTATATAATTATATAGTGTGATGCTTTCATTATCTCTCATATGTATATATTTTTACTTTACTAATAGTTATCAATTAGCATCTATGAAATGAAGCAGTGTTTCGCAAGCTGCGGTGCGTGAGAGATTTTAAGGGGTAGATGGAGAAAGCTCTTATTATCGTCCGATAAGCAAAAAATTTCCTCCGATCCTATTTTGTATTTAAAATAATTATTTTTCATGTCTTCGTCACATAATTACAAAGTCGACCAATTAACTTCATATTGATGTGTAGCTGTATGAAAAAATACTTAACGAGCTTATTAATACTTAAAAATACTTAACGAAAATAATTAATACATAACTTGTCAATACTTAACGAGCTTAAAAATACTCTCATTGCTTGAACTTTGTTTTTTTTTTATGAATTGTATGTATAATATGTATAGTTATTATTTTGAATCTTTTGTGTTAAAATACTTATATATATTTTTGACCATTGTGGGGCATTAGGAATTCCTGTAATGCCACAATGGTCCATACTTAAAAAAATAAATAAAAAAAATTAGCTTAGAAGCTATTTTTCTGAATCGAATAACACTTTTAAATAAGTAATTCAGTAAGTAAGTGAGTAAAGTCTGTGCATCTAAAGAGGTACGAGTTTGTAGCTTTTGAAAACGCTAAATTGAACATAATATAATACATATACATACATATGAGCGGTTATATTTGAAATTGGCATAAGTCCACTTTAATTAATTTCCAGAAATATTTTGCAAAACATTAAATATAATGTTTTGCGTTTCATTTAGAATTAATAGAATTGTTAGTAATTTGTATATTAAGTCAAAGAGAAAGAGTGTTTTTGGAACTGAAAATTGCACTTCATCGGTGTTGTTAAAGAATAAAAACAAACATCCAACCAGCGAACGAATGCGATAAGTCAACAAAAGGTGGTTCGCTCGAAATTAATTAATTGACCAGTCGTTCATTTTAACCCTTTAATTCGAGTCGCACCGTAAAAGTTTCCCTTTCGCTCCTGTCGCCTTCTTATTGTAATCGTGTAGTTCAAGTTCAGCAGAAAGTTTGCGCTATCCATTCATACATACATACATACATATATCCAAGGTACATTATTACACATAACAGGGGTGAAAATTTGGATTATGCTGGGGTGACGATTGGTCTAATATTATTCACCGGCGGGGGTGGTTTAAGTTTTGACAATAATGGCATCGTTCGATCGAAATGAGATTTCGCTGGTGTTACATAGTATATAACATACATACATATGTATGTATGTACATACTTGCATACTTACATATTTATTGTTATTGCCCTATTTTACAATAAATTGTATGTATGTACATATATATGCAGTAGCTATAGTTAAACAGAACTAGTATAATTCGCTAATAATTCAAAATTTTATTAAGTAAGATTACATATATAACCAGGGGTCGCCCAACTCTTTGAGCAGAAGAACCAAATTACAGTTTACTGTTTACAATTAACAGTTTGTAATTAACAGTTTGTACAGCTTACAATTTTTTTTGAGAGCCAAAGTTTTTCAAATTCTCATTAACTATTTGGCTTTCAAAATGCCTTTTACATGGTTCATATTTCAAAATGATTATTCATATGACCCGAATATTTATAGGAAGAATACCATATGCAAATTTTTTCAACTGATCATATTTGATTTTATTTTATTTCATAGATAACACTCGCCTTTACAGATTGCTTCAAAGCATCAATACAATCAATATGTATTATAAATAGCATTTTATAGCACAGTGACATCTATGGAGAACTTTTTGCAGCATTTTATAATCAAATTGGCGAACTTCAAGACGCTGAATAACTTGAGATTAGCAAGAGACATAGGAAAGGAGATGCCAATTTTACAGGAACTGTTTCAATGAAAATCAGAAAAATTGGCAAACTCTGGTGAGAAACGATCGACCTGGAGTCACAAGCCAAGGTTTGGCTAGCAGCGGGACTCTAGTGGGACTCAAACCCGTGACCACGCTGCTCGAAAGCATAGTATGCTAACCACTAGTCCACGCCGCTGGTTTTATGAATTCGGAAGGCTATTCCAATTATTACATATCCATCGATTTAAATCCAAAATTCAAGGTTTTCGCTTCGGCCTAATGTATATATGTATGTATGTACATATAAAGTAAAAAAAAAGTCGATCAAGAAATGTATGTATGTACGTCATTATAGTATGAAAACAATAAAATAAAAGCCTTTAAAAACCAAACAATGTAGGATGGCATTAAAAATAAATATCACTTCCAAAAGTGAGGACACTGCGACAGGATACGACGACGGGTGCGATTTCGCACCCCGACAGACAAGCGGCCCGGCCCGTTCAAACGAATTTTATTATACCCACATTTGGAAATATTTTAACGACGTAATAACAGCCAATAGACCATTCCAGTATTGATATAATAAACTGCTTTATACGCGCACATTATGTATATTATACGAGCCGAGTTTGGGCACTTCTTTTTTTCTCCTCCACCTTCTCCTCCCCCTTAACCGTAGTAGGTACAGATAGATTATTGTAATTTGGAACTTCTCCGTGGGTCATTATGTAAATCGTAATTGCCGACGAGGCCAGCGGGGATAAGATCGTACATACATACAGACGAATACATATGTACATTCACGGCGGAAGTTCGAGAAATCCATGTATATTATACGGGGTGTATTTTTTTAACGGGCATATCCTCCCCGTGGACTTATACTCCTCCCCCTCTCGCCACTCGTCTGGCCCGTGTTCAACATATACCGACATGTAACACAATGCAACAATACGCCGTCGATATTTCGGGGCTCCGACAACTTTGAAATTAATTCGCGAGCAGGCGCGCCGCTTTTCCGCTTTTCCGAGAGTTATGTGTGCGCGAACGTACGGGGCAGGCGGATGGCGTAAACCTCGTTTAAATTCTGTAGCACGTTTGAAAATTTATTAATTCTTAAGGAAAAAAGGTGAAGAGATAAAAAAATAAAGCAAAAAATAACAAGTAAAAAACCGGGGCGTGTACGCACATACATACATATGAATATCATCATCATCATCATACCCTACAGCCACTCACCATCCGCTGCTGGATGAAGCCTCTCCAACACGTTTCCACTCGTCTTTGTTTTACTCAACTCTCATCCATCTCACTCTCCACATTTTCCTAATTTCATCTACCCATCATCCCTACGGTATTCCTTTTACCTTTTGCATACTCTCGGATATCATTCTAGTACTTATTTTGTCCACCTTCTTTTGTTCACCTTTCGTCAATTTTTTCTTCAAATTAGTTAACATTAGTTATGAATTAATTTTACAAAGACCTTCCACTGTCATTTATGTGAAAAAACTGCCTATCATGAGAATAAATACATATAGATATGTACTTATAAAGAATGCTTTTGAACAAAAATACTCGAGTATTTAAAACCACCGCCTGCATTGCATCTAACTAGGAATCCACCTATTATTTTATCTCTTCTTTGGGTTGTTTATTATTTTAAAAAAATACGAAATTGTCCATTTTACGCACACAGCATTTCGAGGGTTGTGGTATCGTTTCCATTTCTGATTTTATCTTTTTTAAGTACATCATCTTTAATCGAAAAATGTCGAAAACACGGGAATCAAGTTAAGGGAACGGTGCTTAGATTATTTTATTAGATTCTATTTTAAGGGTCGGGATAGATCAATAATTCTAAAAAAATTTAATTATTGTGATATGCGGCCCAAACGACGTTTATACGTTTAAACGAGGATACATGGAGAATGATTTTATAAAAATTCGATCAAAGACGGGAAGAATAAGGAAGAGAACACTGTGATGATCTCATTTTAACGACCATGTCTTTTAAATTTTCTACTACGTATGTAATGTCAACTCAAAAAGAGTATTTGTTTTATTCATTTTGATTTGATTTATTTCATCATTAGTTTTTCTTCAAAAAGTTTTTAATGGAAAATAAGTAAAAATCACGCTTAATAGTCGAGACTAATGTTTGAGTGTAAATTAATGTTTTGAGTGCACTCATCATGAAAGCAAAAATGTGACTATGAGACCTTTATCAAAACATTCGTAACATTTATTTTTCAGCAATGAGTTATTTTTCAGAAGTTTTAAAATAGTATATTATACTTACATACAAAGTGTTTAAATATTAAATTCCAAAATTTTACATATTATGTAATATATGTACATTTATATACATACACACATTTATACATGGGTACTAATGAAGATGCTTGGAGACCCGAGGACTGGACAACGCCTTGCATCATAAAACATCTCGAAATCATTATATGTACATACAATCAATCGGACATGTGCATTCATTCAACAAAGTTATTTTACCACCCACCGGCCACCCTTTAATCGAAACGCGAGTAAGTCAGCGAGTGTGCGTGTGCGTATTGCCGAGGTGATGAAATACATTATTGATTTTGGGTTCATAATAGGAAACTTCAGCCATTAAAAGCCATTACTCCCCGGCTACGTGCGGCAATACTAAGTTGTATTCCCCTACCCCTACCCCACCACCCACTTACCCCTCACCCAGCAGCTACACCACCTACCCCTAATAAATATTAAATATTACACATAAATGAAAAGGTGGCCGAGGAAAGTGTAAGGGGGAGGGGGGCAGAGGGCGTAGTTCGTCGAACGTTTACGAAGGGGAGAACTGAGGGTGGGGGGGGGGTTGGTGCGGTGGAAAGGTGGAAGGCGATATTAATCTAAATCCGGGGGAAAAACCGCTTTTCCTTCGACAATGGTTCCCTCATTGTGGTCGGATAGAATGTGGAAAAAATTTTCGCGCCGCATCCAGTTTTTGACGGCAGGGGGAGGTGAAGTGAGGTGAGGTCGGCTGTGGGAGGGTTTCGGAGGGGGGGGGGCGCATCGGTCCAAGGGGGCCCTTCGTTAGCATACAATGGACCTTCGAGAAACGGGATGGTCCAAAAAAAATTAAATAACATAAAATATCGATAAATTGTGAGCGATGGCCCGCGAACAGCCAGCCACCCACGGTGTACGAACTGCTTTGCTCCAAATATTGTTATTATTTATTTTTATATCCAACGTATTGTCCTGGAGATTAAATTATGTACCGTTGAAAAGACAATTGGAAATAATTCTGGATGAATAATTTTTTCGACGACCTAAAATTTTCATTGTCGTTTTATTATATTACTAGTAACTAGGTGTACGCAACCGTGCACTTGATAATAAGTGAACACCGTGTAAAAAACTGCGCATTTTCTGTGTAGCATCTGTACGAACAATCAACATTTTAAATATTAAATAATATACATGATCGGTAGTTAAGAAGAGGAAATAAAGATAAGTATGAAATTTGGACTAGTAGTGCATTTAAGCGATTCGACGCCGTTTTTAAAACAAAAATGCCACTCTTCTGAAGAAAAGATCGTCGACGGATGTGTCTTTCCAGGGAAGATGCTATACAACGTTCAACGAAAGGTGGACAAAAGAAGTGCTAGAATGGTACCCGAGAGAATGAAAAAGGGTGAAAGAAAATCTGCAAGGAAGATGGGTAGACGCAATTAGGCAAATGTGTGGAGTTACATATGTACATAGATGGTTGAGAGTTGCGCAAAACAGAGATGAATAGAAAGAAACATGTCGGAGAGGCCTGCATCCATGGATATAGCCAGAAGTGGATGGTGATGACGATGATGATGATATTATATGATATGTCATTTAAAAAAAAAATCTAGTTTCAATAGAAGTTTGTAAAAAGTTTCAGTAGAAGTTTGCTGGCGAATCGAAATTTGTGAGCTAATTTTGAACCACCGCGACACTTTCTCGGAAGCTTGGGGTATTAAAATTTGAAGAAAATCCATTTGCTAAACAGCATGATTAAAAGACATTTCAATATGTACACTCCAAGCTTTTATGTATATATGAATGTATGTATATTCTATAAAGAAATTCTTCATATATTATTTTCAAATAGATTTTGCGTAACACTTATTACACTATATTTATGCCTCATGATAATAAATTTAGTTCATATAATATATAGGGAGACCGGGATCATAATTATTTTTTAAAGTTTAGTACTTTTTTTAATACATACCATGTATTTTGTACTTTTTTATTCAATAGCTAATAAAAGCCAATTATTTATTCATACTATTTTTTCCAATTCCAAAATTAACCCGGGCACACCTGTATATGATCGCCATTTATGTAGATATAAAGTCAGCAGCATAGCACGGTGGTTGCGTTAATGCTATCCATCGAGAAGCCCGGAGCTCAATCCTGGATTCAAGCCCTGAATTGAGCTCAATCGAAAATTTATTCAGAAGTATTTCTGTAGTGCTGCTGGCCAAACTTGGCTATTTGTGACTGTAAGTCGATCGTCTCCTATTTGAGTTTGCGAATTTATCTGATCTCACTGATAAAACGGTTTCTCATCAAATTGGCAAAACCATCCTACCCACCATGTCACCATTATTTGAATTCAATTTCAAATTTATGTATAATCTATAAATTTAAATATGTACAAGTATACTATCATAGGTGTCGCTCGGGGGCAACCCGTATTGGCATCATGGGAAAATATAAATTGAAAAAAAAAAGTCCAACAGCACAATGCAAATTATATCACTATTGACACAATTGTTTTGACGTAAAACTGCGTCATACACGAGGGTGCATATTTATAATGCAACATGAAAAAGTTATTAATCCGAGTAATACCAATAGATCAAGAATGAAGGTTTGTAATATATGTACATACATACTCGTAAATCATTAGTTTGTCTCGTCAAATCAGTAAGGTCCAAATTTAAGATCGTTTTACGCAATAAAAAATATAAAACAACGACATTAATAAACCAAATAAACATAAGTATTATATATAAGGCAATGTTGGAAACGATTAAATATTTATAAATAAATATACCTAAATCAAAATGAAATATACACAAATAACATTGTAAAATTGATTAAATTATAAGAATTAGTTTCATGAAATCGATTTGTTTATCGAAAAAACAATAAACATATTTAATTAAATAATTTAAATTCTTCACGATTTTTATTCTTTTATTTCAGATGCCTTCTTTCAGCAATGTGATATTTTCCCTAATTATCGAATCCTTTTCGTACGCTTTATCTGCCTAAATTTTCAGCGTAAGCTGATAATGAAGACTCGATTTTAAGACTAGAATTTTCGCTACAGGACTCGGGATAAAAATCCCATTAAAATGGAAATGAAGCTGGCGCACTGTTATTGTTTTGAAAGCATTACATTACATAGAAACAATGACGTGCGTATAGGTTTATTTGTAAACGTTTTAAAGATATAGAATTAACCAACCTTGGAATAATTTTTGGTCCAGTCGTCTTCTTAAATCAACCAAATCGTTCTAACAAAAGGTTTGCCTATGAGCGAGTAGCCATTATGGCAATAAACTTAATACTGATCGTAGAAAATATAAATTTCGATACTCATTTGTTTTGATTTCTATATCGTTTAAATTTGAATCTGTTTTAATTTTATTGGTGTTTTAAATATAAAGAACATAATATTAAATCGTAAAGCTTTAATTCGAAACATATTTTGCGTATTATGATATTTTAAACAAACTGCAATAATCATAAAGAATAATAATGTAATAGCTCTTTAGAAACATTTGGCTCGTATAGAAATCAAATTTGCGATCAAACAAATATTGAAGATTATACTTGAACATGCTCAACAAATTTCATTTTATAATAGTCGTAAATCTCTAGTCATTGCATATATAATATTAAATTTTACACAAACTTGTGACTAAATTGATATGTAGATTTATACAATTCGTCTAAATTCGTTCTAATTACTATATTTGCATTGAATTATTTGAATTTTAAAATTATAATCAGACTTTGACCATATAGCGTGAAATATATTTTGCGCTAAACATTACATATGTAAGTTAAAATTCTGACGCAAAATCTGCACATAACATAAGAAGATATGAATGTGGTCATATGAATATACATACATATGTATGTACTTAAGAATATTTTTCGTAATGCTATTTACTTGCAATTTCCTGCTTGAGCTGTACTAGTATAAACGAACCTTTGAACTGAATAAATCATACCTTCTGCAAATACGTTTTGATTATATAATATTTTATATTTCAAAATCAGTGGGTCAAAATTGGTAACTAATTAGTAAAAAAAAGGTAGAAGATTTTCTTGTAAATTAAATATGTACACTCTTACTGCGACGTGGCAAAGTTCTTCATCCGTTGAACGAGAACCAGTCAAAGTTTCAATTTAAAATATCGAAACGATTTGTAAAGTCGACGGATTGCCAAGCCGACGCTAATTGCAGAACACTTTGAGCCTCCCCCTGGGCCTCGGGGAGATCAGATTGGAAGCACGGCTTTTTAAATTTAAATCCCTCGGAAACAAAGAGAGCGGTCGCCGGATTACTACCGGCTGCCACCCAAATAATTTCAATTGTGATCCCCGTACACAACTCACTAACTAACTATAAAACTTAATAGAGTAAAAAGGCAAAACAAACAGATGGGCCCGCCCCCGAAACCGGGGGGTTGTTTCAACCCTTACCCGGACTTGAAATGGGGCTCGAATTCTTCCCCGCGAAATCCGATTATTCGAAAACGTCTCGCGAGACGGAGTTGAAATAACAATACAGAATCGAACTTTAAAAGTATACCCCTCTGCGACCCACCGCAAATACGAGGGGTGAATTTTAGGTACCAACTGTTGCTCTAAATCTGATGTCTGAATTTTCATCTAATTCTAGTCATATATTTCATAATAAATTTGAAATACGTAATAAGCATAGTCATATTTATCAGTATATATGTATATGTATGTACATATGATCAATTAATTTATAAATATACAGTAAATATATAGGTGCGGTTATATCTACATATGTATTATGCATTATATTGATCTTTATTTTTGACCATATTCACTTAATAAAAATAATGTTATAAAATACGTATATCGTACGAAAAAATTAATATTCCAACATCAAATAAATTATTCCAACACCAAATAAACATTCAACAAATATATATAGCACACGAGAAAAATTATTATCACTGGAATTAATTTATTTTAAATCATCACCTTAATATTTTTAAAGACAAGATATGTATGTATATGTCTTTCTTAAACTTAAAGGGTTTTTATCTTTCTTCATTTCTTTCTATATTTTCGTTTTTTTAGTTACCATTTTACTGTTCTATTTTCTTTTATCTAGTTATTTCCTTTTTCTATTCTTATTCATATTTTATTTTTATTTTATTATTGTTCCACGAATGTTTTATTTAATTTATATATAAGCCGTTATATTTGAAACTGGCGTAAGTCCACTTTTCTTCATTTCGAGAAATATCTCTGAAAACATTAAATATAATGTTTTGCGTTTTACAATATTTATAAATACTGGTGGTTAATATATGTGATCATACATATATATGTATGTACACATATATTAAATAAGTCAAATATGGTATATCAGCTTTGCCACCACCCACAAATTAATAATGTTAAATAAATAAAATCTTCAGAATTATTTTTAGCTTCACTCTGTTATTTTTAACCATGTTTGTATTTTTTTATTATATATGTATATGTATTTGTTTTTATTTGTGAAAAAAGTACCATTTTGTATATATCCTCAGTATGCCGAGCAAACAGCGTTTCACACTTATTTGAGTGCATTGGACCTTATGTAAAATTTTGGCGTCCAATGCCCAAGTTTTGCATCTATACGTCATCACTTGCAACATACTTCTGGTTTTCATTTATTTAAATGTTTTACATAGAGTTGAATTTATAATTTTTCTGTACGATACAATACAACCAATGTCTCCAAGTAAGAGTTGATTTGACAAGCTTATCGATACCACTATAAATATATTATATCGGAAAACAATATTTTCTGATATCGTTATTGCTTTCGACGAGTTCTATGCTTACAAATATAGCTAATATATACGCATATCGTATTATTCGATTGTAAATAATTTAGCAACCCATCAAACGGAAGCTTCTGAGTGGCGCTGAGTGATTTTCGCTGCGAAAGCTCTCACGTTAAAGCTCGATGAATCATCCGCGACGTTTGCGGGACTCTAGGCGTCGTTAGCGCCATCTGTTGCGCCTTTGGCCCTTGATGAGCTTATTTGCATAATCCGTTGAGACCGAAGGGATGGGGGGAGGTTAGACACCTCCAAGTGCCTACTATACATATGTACATGGCTGACATAGCAAATTGATTATATATTATGTAGACGTAGTGAAGTTAAATAAACATACATATTTATTTGGGCATTGTACCTATAAATACATATGTACATACATATGGATAGGTTTACTTAAATGAAAAAAAATCTATACCAATAAGTACTTGATATATGTAAGTTACATGGTCTTTATTAATAATCCTAGGTTGTAGATCAAGCAAAAAGATTACTTGGCCTATGTACGTAGTAAAAATGGAAGACATTTTGAAATCATATAAAAGTTCGATCTCGAGACTTTTTTAAATACATGTGTACAAAATACATACATATATGTACGTCTCAGATCTATATGTATATATATGTACATATGTATGTTTGTACGTAAGACTGGCAAAAATATTTTTAATTAAATTTTCTAAAACAAGAAAATCTCTAACAAAAGAGTTTCTTTTGAAACTTTGTTGAAAAGCTTTTGAATTCTGAAAAACTGATTTTTGAATAGTCAGTAGATTAATAAAGTTGTTGGGAAATATGTTTTTCGTATGGATACATACATACGTATGTACATATATACGTTGCAGTATTTTAGTATCTACATATAGTACATATATTGTGAGTCTACCTGTGAATGTTGGCTTTTGAAACGTTGTTTTGCTAAAATTTTTCGTCAGATTTGTCTGAAACAAAAAAAAACAAAGAACTTTCAAAATATTTCTTGAAATATGTGTTAATTATACATACATATATTAATCTAAATTAACTTAGTTTAGCTTTATAATTTAGCTTATTCCAAACCATCAAATTAAAGTTTGGCATGAACAACTATTTATATTTAAACTTTAATTAGGTATTATATTATACATACATATGTATATTATCATTTCATTTATTTTAATTTAATTTATATTAAAAATTAAATCTTTTAACAAGATTTTGAACATTCTCTGATTTTAGTCTATAAATTGAAGCCCTTATATTATATTAGTGTTTTTATGTATTAATATAAAGTTAATATAAATTTTCAATATAATAAAATAGCATTATTTACTCAAAATTTTAACCTAACACGCATATTTGAGAAATGTATAAATTCAAAGTCCCTTAAATGTTAGCATTCTACATATATAAATATGACGAAAAGGTTATAATAGTTCTCAAATATAAGGTTCTCAAAATTTTAGAGTTCATACTTTCAGCAGAAGATATACACGTACGTAAATATATGTATGTATGTGTATTTGAACAATAGATTTTTGATCTTAAAATTGGGATTCAAGTTGGTGTCATCTGATTTTATTTTATGTACTGGAAATGGAATGATGAATGAATAAATGATGTTTAAGGTTCCCTCGACGATTTCGATTGGCTGCAAATTGAGGATATTAAATAGGTGGTTCCCATTGTCTTGTCCCAATGAATAATCACAATCGGATGGGGGGTGTAAGGATTTGGGGGGGAGCAGTGTGAGAGGAGATCGGGGGATGGTTTCACTGCAAATTATTCCGACAATTATGGCGCCACCGCCTCTAATTCCGCAACGTAAATCTCTATTCATGTTTTAATTAAACTTTCTTCGTCGCCGACGAAAGTTTCCCGTTCGCCAAATGGAAAATCCGACGTCTGCTTCCTTCCATCTATTCCTATCCCCCCCCCTTTTCTTCGTCCTCCGCCCTTCATCTCATCAGATTGGACGTCCGGATTATCATTGCCGCCGGAGCTGTTGAAAAGCGCACTGCCACGCCAAATTGATATTCATCTGGCAATTTTACACGGTCTAATGCGGAAAATTCAAATACTAACTATTCTCACGATTTCGCCCGACCCAAAAAACCATTCAAAAATCATATCACATAAGTATATATTAGTTTTTATACCAAATTAGCACTGTATGTATAAAATGATCAGGGCCTTTGAAGTCGATTCAAAAATCCTATTCTGACCCTGACATTGTCTATGACTCAAACAAGCGCAGTCAAATTACAGGCCAATTTTCAAATTTCAAGATCTTTTACATTCAGTATCGATGTTTCATTTCCACTTATGAAGCTCTATTCTAGTAGTGATTCCACAGCTCTGGTAATCAGTAAATTTTAATGGGAGACATGCTGAAGATAACTAATATAATATGAAAAATTCTGAGAAAAGATATGCTATATTTATTATATAAATACATAAGCAAACATAAGTTGAATATTTAAGAAAGTAATAGAAATACAAAAAAATATATATTATTTCAAATGATTTATTTCTAAATAACACCTTCTCTTTAATTTCTTTATGTATTTGAGATATACATTCTTCCTTTATTTTCAAATAAAGTTCAAGATGCAAGGGGATTCAAAGTCGATGAGCCCTTTCTACTTTTCAATGTTCTATTTTATTTACGTCCTGTAAATCTATCAAAACTCCATTTAGTATTTAGGCTTTGGAGTACGATAAAAACCCAAGATTGATGAAATGTGTACATATGTATGTACGAAATAGTAGAAGAGCAGAATGTATGTATGTATATATATACGGAAAATCAAAGACTACCCGTATATTATATTAGGTTTCATACACGTTCGTTGATGTCTTTCAAAATGAACGAATAAAATTCCATAAACGCAAAATGTAAATTATAAAAACCGAGTTTGAATATGTGAATATTATTAAAAACAAATAAAAAATCTCTCGTCATAATTGAATGGCAAACGGCGCAATTATAACTCGCTTGAGGCGCAAACAGATTACCATGTCGTGAGAGAATTCTACAGGCCCTTTTTCCGAGGACAATAATACAATAATAATAATACGCATGGGACTTTCGTTCAAAGGATTTTTGTCATATCCTCGTCAGGCTTTGTCAAGCGCAGACATGAGAAAACTTTGACGGTGAGCCCTTTTGACGGAGCACAAATTGTAAAATAAGAAGTACGACAAACACAGGTGGTATATGCATTTCCACTGCATGATCGCGCCAGGACAAATTTCAATATAGTAGGTATAATATAATGGGTATCTGGGTGCAAACAAAATAAATATAGAAAAGGTCGATGAATCTCTACCCTCGGGACAAGTGGCACAACAAAGACTTACAAAGGATGGTCCTTATCCCGAACTAACAATTAAAAAGGAAATATCCACTTGAATTAAACGATGGCGAGTAATTCATGTTTCGACAATACTACACGGTACAAGGAATAGTCGAAATATTCCAAGCATAGAGTTTAATATATCAAACAATGCAATTAAAATTTAATACATTAAAATCTAATTTATTCAGCATATAGAATTGCGTTCAGATTGTACATATCTAATTGTAATTATGTAGCTCGGAATATGCGGATTTCATTCGAAACGTCATAGATTATACACGATTTTATTAAACTTGACTTCTTGAATGTATGTATGTATGTGGAGGAGATATCTTCTAAATTTTTGATCCATTTCGAGATAAACTCCTTGAAATTTTTAAAAATACATATTTCAGGTGAAAATACAAGATTGTATCAAAATTTAAGTCTACAATTCCCCAAAAACTCAACTACTTATTTAAAAACTCATCCTTTAAAATTGCTAGCGCAAATTTGTTTTCAACATGTTATGATATAAGTTATACATATACAAGTTATGTATATAGAATTTTCACTTTTCCAGGACGATCCTTGTTGCAATGCGTCTTACGGTGGTCGTAAATCAGAAGAATCTCCGAGATGACCATAAATTTAAAATGCCGAATACGCAAACGGCGAAATTGAATGAAAGTGTTTTATGACTCGAAAGTTTGGCAAGCTTTAACTGAATAATATATTATGCGACGGAGTTTATACACAAACTTTAAAGCGGTTATAAATTTCTAGCAAATGCAAATTTTGCATGCGTTTACAAATATTTTAATTCGGCCATAAAGAATCAGTGAATATTTATATGACGTTTAATAAAGAAAGTAAATGTTTGGTTCATTTAATTTAAGTTTGATAACAAATGGCCTAAAAAAATTTGTATAGTCAGTGGTCACTTTTACGAAATTTTGAAATGTATATTATTTAAGTTAAATTTGTATATTATTCAACTAAAATAAAGTTTCACAGTCTCAATAATGCTCAGATGTAACTTAATAAAAATTTGATTTAGTTTGATGAATACATTTGCATTATTTTTGTTGTGGAGATGATTTCAAAAGTGAGTTGAAATTTAATAGAAATAGTATACTGTTGTATAATAATATAAACTCGATATATGTATATTCGTGTAGGAATTGTCAGAGTTAAAGCGTTTATAGATTACATATGTATGTATGTAGTTGTGGAATATAATATTTCGGTCAAACTGGAACAATCTCGTCCATTACAACGTGAGATACTGTTCAATGCGGTGGCTGGTAAGTGAGTGAATGAGTGGTTTTCAAGTGGCGAACACTCGAAAACCGATCCAGTTCACATACAAGGGACGACGATGATGAGTTGGTAAATTGGCGAAGGATCGAATGTCAATGGGACACGTGTCCCATGCGAATTGGACACGTGCATCTGCGGGCCATAATATAGCACACAATGCACTACTCTTCTCCCCGCGTCAGGTACGAATATACAGGGGTATGCTAAAAATGAGATTAACCAAAACTTTTTATAAATGATTGTAACTTATACCCCTTGTCCCACAATCGCATCATCGTGATTTTTGTACAATTAAAAAAAAATGTTATATAACTTATATTGCAGATCAACCACTCGGACTTTTTAAAAAATATATTATAACATGGCCATTACAAGTTTTCCTTAAAGTGAAAACTTTAAAAAAATTGAACTAGTACATATACATATACATACATTTTATTGATCATAAATTTGAAATTATATTCAAATAGCGGCGACAAATGGTAGGTAGGTTGGTAGCTAATTTGGCGAGGAATTGCTTCAATAATGATATCAGATAAATTGGCAAACTCTGATGTGAAATAATCAGAGAAATGTTATATTAATAGAAGTGGCTTTAGGCGTCATATTGTTGTCAAGTGACGATTTTCCACAGACAATCCTAAATAATTTTAGCATCAGTCGTATTTGAGGCTTGGTGCTCGACGCATGTCCGATAAAAACTTCTCTGTTTGTTTATATTACTCGCAAGATGGGCAAGCATCGGTAAAAAATTGCACAATGCATTCAAAAACACAATAAACAACGCGGGATACATTTTTATAAGTAAATTGATCCGATTTTATTCCGTGCGTTGAAGCGTATTTATAGAGACGTACCGCGTAATATTGTCAACAATTATTTATTTGTAAGGGCCCTTCTATTATTATTACATTTCTCTGGAAATAATCGAATTGGAGTGACAAATATCCAAGTCTGACCAACAGCACTAAAGAAATACTCAAATTTTTTTTTTCAATCAAGGTCAACCCAGGGCTTGAATCTGGTAACTTCTCGGTGGTTAGCAATATCGCAAACATCGAGCTATACCTGCTTTCAGGTTTCCACGGTGTTACTCGAGTGAGTGAAATTTCGAAAAAAGAAAAATTAAAAAAAGAGCACCAACTCTGCCAAATTTTTGGGGAAATACCAAATTTTCCATATTTAACGTATTGCATTTTAAATATAGAAAACTTGGAAATTGAACGCCAAAATGTTACGCAAACTCCAATGCACTCAAATATGCATGCGACGTTTTATGCTCGGCATAACAAGAAGAGACAGGAAAAATAACACATTAGTAAAAAGGATGGCAGCGGTAGTAGACGTAGTCAATGAAGAGTAGAAATGGCAACTTACATATGTAGCTAGAAGAATGGACATACGTGTTTGAATGGTACCCAACACCTGTTCGACAGCGAATACGAATAACAATAACTAAAATGATGATCGACACTGTATTCTCCCCACTATTCTTCGCTGTAACAACCTACAAGCTACAATATGAACTCCATGTCAAAATTTATAAATCGTATGTCAAATATTTGTGTGATGTTAATAACGTCGTCACCTGCAAGACGTGTTTTATGATTAATGGTTTTGCACTGTAGAACCGTATGAGTATATACTCCAGTATAAATAGCTAACTCAGTTTGTATCTCGTCCAAAGCTGTAACGAGCTCGTGAACGATATTTTTTATACACCAGAATAAAGTGTTTATACACGAGTGTTTGAAAACCATATAGGCATAAATATATACGGGCGAGTATACATTCAAGTATTTATTTATAGATATGTTTGTATGTATGTATGTATTTTGTGTGTACGTGTCGTGGATTCATCTTCCTGCATTTGAAACGAGATTATATCTGCGGTCAGCGGCGACGAGACGAGACATCCTCATTAAAAGGATGCTATTAACAAATATTTGAATAATTTGTCTGTGAAGTTTTACGGATGCGAACCGCAGCCGTCTTGTGAGTAAGAAGTTTGCCATAATATTTGTCCGAAAAGCCGAAAGTTTTTGCGGCGAGCTTGAAAAGTTTTGGGACATTAGATTAATGTGTCTTCTTAGCGCTAAGATAGTATTTATATTGTAGGTGTGTGTGGGATATGAGCTTAAGTCAGCGTTTCTAAATTTTATTATATTTTCCTAAGAAAAAAATTGATTTTTTTTTTATATAAACTCGAAATAAATACCGAAATCTACATACATACATACAATATGAGTAATCATTTTCCATTCATGACCCAATCTTCAGCGATCTTTTCATGGAAATGTGATTTTTTTCTATTTCTTTTCAAATTTTATTTAGATCACTCCCACTATACACTACTTGTTACAATGTTGCTAGCATATAAATAAAGATGATAAGTTTGATATTTAAAATTATTTCAAATAAGAGTTGACAACAAATAGCAAAAAATTTAAATTTGACCGAAAAAACTTTGAGAATTCGGTCTTGAACGAAGAATGGTAACATTTTCTAAATTACACATCTTGTATTTTTTCTGTAGTCATTTGTTTGAATGCTTTTATGAATTAAATCATTAAAATTACTTTAATTATTAACAGATATTTTTAGTACCAATTAGTAAAATTAAGCAAGTAGCTATGTATATATGTACATATGTATGTAAATACGCTTTATGCACGTCACGACATAATGAAGATACATAGAAAATACGAGGGTAAGAAGTTTGACAAGTGTAGTTGATATAACAAAGCTCAGATTAAACAGATTGAAGGTCACGTAATTAGAATACTGGACGAAAGAAGTGCTCGAATGGCACCCGAGAGAATTTAAAAGGCTGCAAGGAAGACCACAGATGAGATGGGTGGATGAAATTAGAAAAATGTGCGTGATGAGATGGATGAGAGTTGCCCGAGGCAGAGACCGTTTGGAATGGCTGTAAATGATGATATGTACATATGTACATACATACAAGTATTCTGATACGTAAGGTTAACCTTCACTCACTCTCGCTAAATTAAATCCTTAATATATTATTAACATTAATAATAATTTGGTTTGGAGTAATAAAATAAAATACAAGGATATCACTTAGTTCAATCAAATGCAATTATATCCCAAAAATTCTATTTAAATTTATGTAAAGTGAAACGTCGATTTATGTATGTATATATATATATATACATATATAAGGCGAGGATATCATTAATTTAATGATTCACGAATAAACTGCGAGTCCGCTTCAAGGAACACTTTAACTACACATGCAGTCTAATATTATTATCAATCTGCTTATGTATAAACAGTTTCCGAGAAGAAAAAAGCAAATACGGCATTGTTATTTTCGACTTTTTTCGGTCGGAATAAAATTACGATACAAATCAGATCACGGCCAATGGGTATTATTAATTTAATTTTGCGGCCAAGTTTTTCCGACAACCCTGCAACGACCGATCGCGACCCCAACGATTTCGTATCGACAATGGGCGCGCGCTCGGTCCATTGTGCCGATTTTTATTCGTTTAAAATTTATTCAATAAGAAGCAGGAGGGTACGATCAGAAGAGCAGGGGAGGGATATCACATTTGGCCGAACCAAACGTCGACAACATGCTTTTTTTTAATTTGTAGAATGAAATTCATAACACAATGCAAAGTATTGTCGACGTGAATGTTGTTTCTGTTGGATCCGTTGTTCTGATCGTCGCAGGGTTAACTCTCTATCCCTTTTTTGGGGTCTTGTAGATCCCCCTCGCCGTCCTCTCGACGTTGGGAGTCCATTCGACTGTGACAAACACAATTAGGCTCGAAATCAACAATTACAATGCGCGTCACCGCACCTACACAGTCAGCACTGGGGTAGGAAGGACCCGAAATGACCCAAAAACGACCCGCGATACAACTAGCTGGCTTTCCGGATAGTGATTCCGGATCTCGACGTTGAATTTTACGCGTCGACTTCCAAAGAGTTGGGTTAAAATGGAAGTTGGTGGAAGAGGGCGATTCAAAAGGACAGTAAACATTGTATGTATATTTCGTATAGTAGCAATATCTGACGATTTATTAAATGGGATATTATTCATGGCTTACGTGGTGGATTTTGACTTAGATCATGTTATATCAGTGGGATGAAAATAAGTTTGATATTACATCTCGCATGGGAATGATATGTAGGTACCTACATACTTGGAGCATTGAATCGAGCAATAATGACACTTTTCAATAATTATAATTAGTTGACCTGGAGATTTATTACGTCAAATTCATACTAAATGGATGAGACAACTGTTACAACAGTAAAATAAATTAAATAGTTTTTCCACTAATTATTAGCAAATATGGTATTTCATAAGAAGTCCCAATGTATGTAATTTTATGTTTAAACACAACGATAAAATACATTTTGGCCAAAATCAACAACGACGTCAAAATTTTATGATTTTCACTTCAAATATGTATATATATATATATATATATATATATATATATATATATATATATATATATATATATATATATATATATATATATATATAAATATTTGCGTTTCTTTATTTATAATATTTTTTAAGACACATAACACATAACATTGATGTACAAAATTAATCTTTTTGAATGTTACATGAACGAAAGAAGGTGTTTCTCACAGAATTTCCTGTTGATTCCGAATCTGATATCCAAATTTTCTCAACACGTAAGGTTTTTGAGTAAAACGCGTTCAAAATTTTAGAAATTTAAATATTTTGATGAATAATGTACATAGGTACATAATATCACAGTTCTATTCGACCAGAGGTAAGACCATTTCTAACTGGCCATTTCCTCTTAATATAATGTTTTTTTTCTATCCGTTACAGAAAACAGCAAACTCAGTACGGCTATAAGTTTTAAATCCGTTAATACCCAAAATCAGATTTATCCAAACAAATACGCTATTGGGTGAATAAAAATGCATGGTACAAGGCGAAAGTGGCTTCGAAAATTATAAAGTCGAAGAATTAAACATTAGGGGCAAGTAAAACATATAATTACAAAAAAAAAAATGGAGGCTGATGGACAAATTCTGAAAGAATATTCGAATTTAGCAGGCAAAATTACATAAGAATCAGCGACAACTCTTTCTGTAACAAAATCTTTGTTTAACAGTGTACATTTGCATTTGTATTTGTAATTGGCCAGGAAGGCGCATTGGGACTTACCTGTAAGGCCTTCCTGGTATATATGTAAAAAAAAATAAAAAAATAAAAATAAAAATAAATGGGAACGATTTTTTTATTAATAAGTTGTATTAAAATTTTTTGTAATATTTATTTTTGGAAAATAAGAGTGTATTCGTGATTTTATTAGTTCAGGTTTCAATTTTTGTGCCTATATAATATAATAAATATTTTAATTCCAATTTATTCAAAACGTTATACGGTGTTAAAATTTTCTACTGAAAATTTAAGCTTCTTTTAAAAATAATTAAAAACAAAATACAATGAATTTAGCACGTTAAGAAATATTAATCTTCAAATCATCCAGATGAAATCTTAAAATTCTGATGATCTTTCATTCGTTTGTGAAAGAGATTTCGATTTAAATTTACTGCGTATAAAAAATATGTAAGATGCCCATTGACGTATTAGATTGGGTCTGATTTTTGATATGAAGATTGATTTTTGATATTCGTTCGGTACAAAAAATGGCTATCGCATTCTGACAGCTATAATATATTTAGGATCAGATTTTGACGCCAAAGTTGATCTTTAACGCTCTCTTTATATAAATAAAAAAAATATATAAAAGTTTGATAGATTGTTTAGTTAAGTAGGAAGTGGGTATACATACGTATATATATGTATATATATATATATATATATATATATATATATATATATATATATATATATATATATATATATATATATATATATATATATATATATATATATATATATATATATATATATATATATATATATATATATATATATATATATATATATATATATATATAGAAATTTGAATGAAAACTATAAAACATATTATATAATATTGAATAACACTCGATGGTAGAGTATTTTTTTTATCAAATGGTACATTGTATAGAATTGCAAAATAATTCAGACAATTTTCTTTTTAGTTACGATCTCCCTCAATGTACTACATACATACATTTGTATGTATTCAGTTGTTGATCCGTTTATCAAAGTATCGGTTGTCGATTCCTGGTCGGAAATATATATTTGTATGTATGCGTGAGTATTTATTTTTAACGCGTCGATTGAGATTGTTCGTATGCCAGAGTCGTACTCGGCAACGTTAGACTTTTATAATATTGCACGACGTCAATGTACGTGACCGCATTAGATAGATTTTCTCCAATATGTGATATACAATTGGAGTCTTGGTAATTGAGACGGACGAGACGTTTTGATGACAATTTAATTACAAAAAAGTACATCAAAAGTTTCAAAATGCGTCAACAAGGACTTCTTTTCCTAATTTTTTGGTAACACTTAATCGCATTTTAAATACCATTCGTAATATAATCAGATGCAAGTCACGTTTCGTCTTTCGTTTCTGAACAAGGCAACATTTTGCGAATTTAATTCGTGTTTAGTAAGATAATGTAATGCCAACACCAGACCGTTAATTTACGTGGAAAAGACCACCATTTTCATAATAAATAAAATCTAATTAACCACATCTTAGCTCACTGGTTAAGCTATTATGCATATATCATTTGAGAGATCGTGGGTTTAAATAGAAATCGAAATCGAATCATGTATTGATTTCTCGATGATTACGAGTATGACTATCACTGATGATAATATCTGGATGGTTATAATAAAATCCAATTTTATCAAATCAATTCAGATTATGCTGATTTTATCTGGCCGTAATTGTTGAGACGACTCTATTCAAAATTGACAACTCTATATTAGAATCATAATATATTCTCACTTTCCATTATTTTGACTCCAGAAGACAAATGAGATAACTCTAAAAGTTATTTCAAAACAATTTCACTACAAATAATTGTTTTTTAGTTTCCATTATACACTTACATAGTCTCTATTTTGAACAATTCTTATCGATCTCATCCAATAAATTTTTCTGATTTCATCCATACATCTTCCATGTCGCCTTTCTTGCACCCATTAGTTCTTTCATCCATTCTTCTAGTTGCATGACCCGACTTGCCATTTTAATTTATTTACTTTCTACACTATATCAACTAACCTTGTCATACTTCTCACCCACGTATTCCGTTTCCAATAAATCTGCGTGCATGTACATACATATGTATTTACGTATGTATGTAAAAAAATAAAAAAAAAAAAACATTATATTCACATGATTACATAATACAAACATATACCTATATGAATTTGGTTTTTCGTATCTCAAAATCTTCACAAGTCGGCAGATAATTTAGTTTTGAGTACAAGCATATTGAATAATCAATGCCAATGTGATAAAATGAACGTTAGCTGTATATGATGTATGCATATGTATATTAACAGTCGAAGTGTATTTTCATTTCAGTTGTAATATATTCCAACTGGCGTTGGTCATTCATATTATAATACTATTCAACTAGTAAAATATATCTCTACAAGCGCAAATACACTTTAAACAATGTGCGCTAGTTGATATATAAAAGTTGAGTTTAAACAGCTCTGACGTTTTTACGAATACTTTAGAATTCAATAATGCGTTAATATTTGCTAGTTTTTCTGAATAAATAACCCTAAGAATGTGTTCAAAGTAAGAATGCTACTTTCCAACTCAATGTCGAATGACGTTTTCACGAAAGCCTCTCCATTTAACCTGGTACCAACTTATAGTTGAACTCTACATTCAGTTGTAATATATTTTGACCAGTTGGAATATAATTCGCCACTTGAATCAAATTACGTGGGTTAGACAGAATATATTCCAACTAGTCAAAATATATTACGACTGAAAATACACTTCAACTATAGCGATAGTTGGTACCAGGTTAGAAGGAATATATTACCGTTATAACAACTGAAAATATAACGGTAGTTGGTACCAGGTTAGACGATAAAAGGAAAATTGTTCTAGAACATCTAGATTCTATATGTAGAATATTAAATTGCTCTGATACTTCAAGACCTGCTGAAGAGGTATCCTATTAAGATGAAGTTCGTATATGTACGCCTGAATACCTATGTATACGTACCTATTTTGTATTTGATCTTCCATTTGAAATACATAATAGGACTGTGTGTTACGCGAGCGACTGAAGATTGTAGAATTATTGTGTACGTTTGTTTACAACGGGGCCAACTTAGTGTTAATTCGTCAGGGTTTGTTGTCGACTAACGTCTGTTCTTGACAAGCGGTACAAGATCAGATCTGAAAAGCTGGATGCACTCTAATTACACCAAAGAATTATCCGGTCTCGGATCGCAGCTGCAACGAGACATGATAGCGGCACAAAACGAAAACAAACCAATTTTAACGGGGCGAACGGTGGGGGCCTAGCTACATAGCTCCCTTTGACATTATCTCTCTTTTATTGTTCCTTTTTGGAAACGTGCGCTCTTTTCTTTCGGCCGTAATTATTATTTTATTTTTCCGTTTCTTCTTATTTTTTTTTTAATTTTATTTTCACGTTTGAAAACGAGCAATTAATGTCGTGTCGGATGGACGCGATAATTCGTATTGTCTTTGAACGTTGAACGTTGGAGTCGTTAGCGTGTCGGTTCCAATTTGCCAGTACCATAGCACTTGTCAATCGTGCAGGGGTCTAATAGCGCATCGCCTTTGCCATGTCTTATTTGATTATTCACATATATGTATGTAAATGTGTCCTTTTACAAAAAAACGTCTACTATATACATATATGTACCTATATATTCATATAAAATTTAAAATAGTATACATAAATAGTATTGTATAAAAACACTTTTTTATATTGTAATGCATACATGTTTCATTCGTCATAACATTTTGTTTACTCAACAAGTGTATGAAAAATCTCAAAACTACTTGACTCAATAACAGCGTGGCCTAGTGGTTAGCATCTTATGCTTTCGTGCAGAGTGTCACGGGTTCGATTCCCACTAGAGTCCCGTTGTTGACCAGACCTTGGTTTGTGACTCAATGTCGATCGTTTATGTATGTATGCAAAATTTCAATTAAATACTTTGAATTTTGTTTCATTTACATATATGGAAACAGAAGTAAAACATGTATTATTTATCCGAATAATCAGTGTTTCGAAGACTTTTAAGTGAGGAGAATCAACAAAATTTTTGTTAGGATATTGTGTTGCCATTAATTATCCGTGAGTATGCAAAAAGAGCACTGAATTTAATATATATAATTTACCTATATATGGAAATGAAGTAAAACGTTTACTATTCATACAAATATCAAATTACACTACATATTTAAAAATATTTTAACCTTTTTAAAACTCCATATAAATAATTTAATGCTTTCTGCTGAGTTTCGGCTTAATATCAAGTAACAAAAAATCTGAAGATCCCTCAACTGGTTAAATCAGTTAATGAAATAATTATCATTATGTTCCAGTTCTTTTTTCAAGATTTTAAGTTACCTCCAATAAGAGGCTTCTTTTTTATTATAATATACTAGTGGTTTTACCCGGCTTCGCTCGGTGTTTGTAATATAAACCGCTTAAACATGACTAATCAAATAGTAAACATTTTATTAAATTTTGAATTTTATTAAGTTTTATTTTATATAAATTTATTAGAATACTCATTTGTTTTTTTTATCAAATTGACTGTCACAAACAAACAAACATATGTATATACTGTCTCTTTCGAAATTATTTGTATACCAGAATCCGGCGCCCCCAGAGCCTTCGCCCCCGGCGGTGCCTGCGCCTTCGATGCCTTCGCCCCCGGGGACTTCGAATTCTTTGAAACGAAAAAAATCGAATCGGCGCCTATGAATCGAAAAAAAATGAATCGAATTTGTCGTCTACGAACCAACGAATGAAGGTTACATACATATATACAAAGTCTCTTTCGAAATTATATATTAGATTCAACATATTCAGTATAATAAATACATAACAAAAACTTATATACGTATGTATGTACATATGCAAATATCCTCTGTTAAAATATTGCGTGTTATTTACGTCACTCAAGTCAGCGATGATAAATTAAGCGAGAGCGGCAGACTCCATCAAAATTATCCGCTGGATTTAATCGCGTCGCGTAAATCGGGCGCGAAAGGGTTAAGTTAAGGGATTGTGTGCCACCGCGTGCGCTTGACAAACGCCAGGCGTCGCGAACCTTTAATTAAACGCGGGCCACCGAATTAATTATACGAACACAATAATGAAATATAAACTTCACTCCGCATGATTAACTGGCTAATATTCACCGGAAGGGGAAAATTAATCGTCGATCATAATATAATATTTATACAGGCGCGGCGCTTGATTCTAAATACATAAGTATGTACATATGAGCCTTTACATTTTAAATTTACTTTTTCCATTCTTATTCTTATTTTTATTTTTATTACATACCTCTTCTTACTTCGCCTTATTTCATTATTGTTATCTTGAATGTTTATTTAATTTATACATACATATGTATGTTTATGAGCCGTTATATTTTAAATTGGCTTATAAGTCTACTTTTCTTCATTTCGAAGAGAAGTCTCGCAAAATATTAAATGTTATGTTTTGCGTTTTACAATATTTAAAAATACTGCCAGGCTGTAAATACACTTATTCTGCTTTTCCGAGATTCTGGACATATCCAATTAAAAGAAGTGAACAATTTGTGAATTAAGTCAAACAGAAATAGTGTTTTTCGAACTGAAAAATGGGACTACCGCCACTTTCAAATATTTGATTTTGATTTTTAAATGCTTTTTATTATTACGAAATTATGTTCACAATACATCTTATATCTATTTTAATAGCTACTGATCTACTGATCATTTTCTATTTTACAATTTAATTTAATTTGGTTAGTAATCACAGTATTATATTATTCTAATGTTAATCTAAAGCATAATAGGAAAAAGAGCTCAAAAACCTATTTATAATCCTTATAAATGTTCATAATACATCTAATACATAATATTAATTAAAGACTCTCTAAAGTCGATGACCTAAAGTAGATTGTGTTTAGGTAATCTGTGTTTATACCTGAAGGGTATAGACATTTTGTTGTAATCACCGAGACTCTTCATAAGTGTGTTAGTATGGTTATTAGTGATTCTGTCATAGAATCTACTGGTTAGTTTGTTAGTAATGTCTGTAACAAACGGAATATTATATATGGCATGCAGTTTTTTCAGGTTAGTATATATGGGTGTATTATAAATTATTTTAAGGGGTTTATTTTGTATTACTTGGAGCTTGGAAAGGTTAGTATTCGAGGCGGTATTCCATACAGGTGAAGCATAGGTTAATAATGGTAATATGAGCGCGCGATGTAATTTTATTTTATTTAGCGTTGATAAAGAACTATGGCGATTAAATATTGGATATATTGAGGATATACCCCGCATCGCCTTGCATTTCGCTGCCTCAATGTGAGGTGCCCATCTCATTATTTTATCAAACGTTACTCCTAAATATTTTATTACTGACTGCCATTTCAGACTTTCAAATATAACAGCTCATATTTACATACATATGTCTGTATAAAGTTCAACCCGCATATGCGGTATAAATAACATATTAAGCGGCCTTATACAAATTTTAATGCGAAAAAAAATATCAGCACGATTGCAATTAATAAGCCGAAAGAGGTTTTGATTTAATGAATTGAATACGTACATACATATGTATATGTAGTTACAATAGAAACAAGCAGTATTATTACAGACTTGGCACTTATTTACGAAAAAAAGCGTTATAATAAATAACATTCTATTTGAATTTATCGAATTTAATTCCCTTGTTTATTTTTATTTCATTTCAGTCGAAGAATAACGGTCGCGCCTCACACTAGGCAAAAATGGTACGTAATTATTTGAAGTTTCAATTAATCAAAAATATCAATCAATATATTGTTATGTTTCGTGAATGAAGCTGAAAATTAATCGCAATTCAAGTTTAGCTATGCTTTCATTAAATATCATCGTTTGCGAATCCGTATTTCGAACGCAGCGTCCGTGTATTTTGTTCAGATAAATCATCATTCGCACCGTTACTATTTACTCTTGTATTACATATGTATTGTGATATAAAGTGATTCCAGTTTCTTTTTATATAATCATTTCAATTCTGTATATTGTTTTTGTGTTGAAATTTTCTATCGCGTGTGAAAAATAAGTTCATTTGTTTTTGAATAAAGTGAATTTAAATTTAAAAAATAGTCAATATAATTCCAAGCAGTATCAAAAATAAATCAGCGTTTGTTCAATTATTGTGCAACCTTTTTAAATGTAATCGAAGAAGATGAATGGTAAAGGCGCTTGCTTAAGAGGGCTGGACAGCAGCACCTTGTCCATACAAACGTACTATACTTCTCCCTTCCTCAATTATGGCACTAGACAAATTATTTTTTAATATGCTATGGATATCCACCATTGGGGTGCATCTATCGTTTTATTTTTTTGATTAATTATTTTTTAAAGGAGCTAGTAGCCGCCAAAAATCTATAAAATCGCCTCTTTTTTACACCCACGAAACGAGTCCAGCGTGCTTATTTAACGGTCGATTTTTAAAAAAATATGTCGATAGATGCACAGAAAGTATCTTTCTCATACCGATGATGAAGTTTGGAGGAGAAAATAGTAGAATACGAAACCTCGATTTTGTCAATTTAAAATACGTTTTATCTGGTCGAAGCGCAACTGTCGCATTCACTCAATATATATATATATTGATATATATTGTCGCATTCACTCAATATATACATACACTCAATATATATATCGAAGAAAGGAACGGTAACAAAATTAAGGTTTCGGGTGTACAGCCCTCTTAATCTATTGCTATGGAGAATACATAAAGCTGGTGATTTTCACGTTGTTCTTATTACATACTTTTCAACTTCATTTAATTAGCATCCATGCCAATTTTAAATATTATATTATACTTTTTAGGTTGCAGTGAAGGTAGGAGATTTAATTTAGCCCACGGATATAATTTATCTGTAAGCATATTTTATTTATTTTTATACACATAAACAATATGAATCGTCTTTTAATATAAATATATTTCTTTACTGCTTTATTTATTTACCAGAGCGGAGACTAGCCAATCTTTACTAATTTCGACCCAATGAATTCGGAAAATCACAATTAATAGAAAAAAACATCCGACTATACTATACTAGATTTTGAGTTAAAGACCAAACACTGTAAAAATCACGCATTTTTTAAACGATCACGAACCAACAAAAATCATTATCATATTTGAATTCAGTGGGTCAATTCCGGTTCCCGATTCGTTTTTCAGTTCGGTATTCCAATTCCTTTTTCCGTTCAGGATTCTTTTTCCAGTTCCGGTTCCGGATTCCTCTTTCAGGTACGGATTCAGATTCCGGTTTCAGTTACGGATCCCGATTCCAGTTTCATTTCCGATTCTCGACTTCTCTTTCAGTTCCAATTCTAATTAGTTTTTACTATTCGTATAGTAATTTTATTTTAGATCATGTATCAATTTGTTTCCGTAACAACCCGTTGAAATTTTAACGGGCACAATACTAGTATATTATATTTTGATGATATACAATGAAATACCTAAGGGTGATTTGATTTCCATTTTCTCCTGTCTTATCATATGATGTGAATTGATCGACAGCAGTGTAATTAATATTTGTTTATTATTACAACGCACCTTAGTATTAATTAATCAATGAAAATTATGTACCTGAAGTAATTATTGTGATTTGACGTGAAGCTGTCGTCGACACACTGCTGACAATTAGGCAAAAGACAAATTATGACAAAGTCTCAGTTTGACGACAGGCGTGAAGACAGTTAACGAGATGTGGCGTGGCAAACACACGACCATCCCCACATTTAATTTAGCTTTCACAAAAAAAAAATGAACGAAACGTACATATGTAAATTTGTATAATAAACGAAATACGATTTTAATTAAGAAACAGGATGCGTTTGCCAAACCGTTTTTTGTTGTGAATTAACTTTTTTGTGATATTGTACCACGTACACATATGTATGTATGTAGCTAAATATTTAATGATACTGATTGAAATTTCAATATAAAAGTAATTAATTGACTCCATATAATAATAACGAGTACTTGAAAGACGAACCTTTATTCACATACGTAATAAATTATAAAAGTACTATCGAAATCAATTTAAAATTAGTACGTAACTTTATCAATTCTGAAGCTAAAGTTTAAATTTAAGATATACCGATATATCTGAAGACGCTTTCAACGACTTTCATTTTTATTACAAAAACAAGAAAAAATGATGATAATCTGAAATAATTTGTATATAAAATAATTCTTTTGAATAAAAATACCAATAATTTTATTTTACTACCGCCATCTATGTTTAAAACTAAGAACTGAATAGACGTCAAGCACTTTTCAGAAATTCAAATTTCAAACGCGTCTTACACGATATTTTTGAACCATCGTAATGGCGGAGGATCCATTTACTTATATTGATGACCAAAATGAGCAATATGGCAAAGTATGAAAACGATCGGATAAAAGGCAAACTTTTTCCTGAATTCTGAAACTTTTTCGTTAGTGAAACGTAAAGGAGGGATGTAAAAAAAGCGCTTCTCTATACGTTTACCCATTGCGAACGGGGCTACATAGATGTACATATTATGAGCATTTATAAGAATTGTAAATAGGTTTTTGAGCTATTTTTCCTATTATGATGTACATTAACATTAGAATAATATAATACTATGATTACTAACAAAATTAAATTAAAATTATAAAATAGAAAATTATCAGTAGATCAGTAAATATTAAAATAGATATAATTTCGTAATAATAAAAAGCATTTAAAAATCAAACGGGGCGCGCATTTTTTGGGGATTTTTAGGCGAAAAGGGGACTTTGAATTCCCGTTAATCAGCCAAAACTTACCATAATCAACTCAATCAAACTGAAATATTAAGCGTTTATTTATTTATTAAACAGTAAAAAAAATCTAAGCTATTCTAAAAACCATAGATATATATGAAAAAACCCGCTTTTTCGGAAATTTTGTCATGATAAATCGATCATTTGGAGGCACAGGACAATGTTTAAAATCAATGAAATTTTTTATTTCACGTTTTCTTGATAATACGCAAGTTTTCTACTGGATCTATTGATGGAGATGTAAAATTTGCGTTTTTCACTCCGGCCTAATGTAATTTTCCTATATTTAGAAAAATAGTAAGAAGTAAAGTTTGTTTTCTATTTTGAATATTTTTTTCCAATATAAAAAACATGTTTTCTGAGAATTCAATAATATTCAGCTTCTTCAGAAAATAATAAGAATATGAAAAGACGAACAGATGAGTATAAAGCGTGACCAATAGAGACTGAAATAGCAATTAGTGCATGTACATACATATGTTACTAATGTCATGATAATGAAACACAAAAAAGGGGAAAGTAATGGCTGCTTACGTACATACATACATATGTACATACATACATACATATGTACATACATACATACATATATACATACATACATACATTGTCGAAAATAGAAATAATAAAATGAAAAAACTAGTCGTAATATAGTACAACTGGAAGATACACTGCAACTGTAAGATACATACGAGTATATGTATGTTCTGCATAATAGGAAAATCAATTTACAGTTTTCTAATAAAAATTTTCAAAAAACGAGCTTGAAATACATATATGCAGTTTTACATTACATACATATGTATGTATAGTGTTCATACGCACACACATACCTATTAAAGGGGTGAAAATGTCCTAAACGGGAGTATTTCACTTTCCTTTTAGAAAGCCATCCGGCTACATCATAAAAGCGGACGTGTCCAGAATCTTTCTCCCTAAAACCCCGCGCACTCACTCGCTTACTCCCGACCGAAACGAAATATAAAAATAAAACCGAAAGAGAAAAGAAAATCCGTCGCGACGCGAACGGGTTAAACGCTGCAAAACATTTATAAATTCGGCCCATAAAACGCTAACGACCGCAATAATACAAAAAACTCCCTTTCGCGCGATTTATAGCCGCGTAAAAACCCACCCACCATTTTCCTTGCTCTTTTTTTTAACTCGGAATCATCGCTCATTTGAAAACAAACACACACCGGTCGCCAGCGTGTTACAATCGAGATAAGCATCGTGTGAAATCACACCATCGTTGTACACGAGCTTCCGAGAACGTAGTCATCGGCCGCTGGGGGATTATCTGTGTGGTGAGATCTGAACAGTCATCTCGAAATGGGATGTTTATTACACGTCGGGGAGCCTAGTAGATGTAGATGAAGGCCAGCCCTGTGAAGAGGTAGCTCAAGCTGTCCAGTCATGACAGGAATCGATTTTGAACGGGTCCGAGACGTTCAAAACAAGTAAAACATTCGGATGTGTAGTTTGCTAGTCGGCGCCCTCTTCAATAACATCCAGGGATAATCAATTTAGAATATTCAGGAACAGATTATTTGGCAGATAAGTCATTGAATGTCACTTGTCGTACACCACGAGAGACAAAATTTTCAACTTCATTTCTGACAGTATCTTTTAATATCATATTGACAAAAAATTTGACTTCATCGTTACATATGTACGTATACAAACTATTTAATGATAATCACGGTAAAAGTGAGTATCATAAGAACATGCATGTGTGTAACGATTTCTACATTGCTGTTAGGCTTATGCTATTCACATTCAAATCGATCAAAGGAGAATTACTCAAATACCTTCCGAACTTAAATCACTTTCTTATAAATATTGGTTCTATAAAATAATTAATCTCACCAGGTTGCAGACGGGAAGAATAAGAGGCGACTTGATCGAAGTATTTAAAATCAATAACAAATTGTCACATGTCCAACCTCTATGTTCAATGACAATACTCATCTCAGAGGTCACTCTCTCAGACTCATAAAATAAAAAAGAACAAATTGATTAGAGATTCCTTATTTTAAAATCAGAATGGTTTACGTTTGGAATAGTCCTTCCAATAATGTAGTAAATTCTGAAAACCTTAATATTTTAAAAAACAAGATGTCTTTCTAAAATTTAAAGGGTTTTTATAAATGATCTTTTCCAATATCATTTCTTTCCACTATATTTTCGTTTTCTTTTACTTATTTTTCTTGTTTACTTTTTCCTCTCTTATTTTTATTATAATAGATTTAAACTTCCTAGACAAATAATTCCATCTTGAATAGTTTATTAATATAATTTTTTTTTTATCATTTAATTTATATTTTCTTTTTTACATAGATACCAGGAAGGCCAATACGCCTTCCTAGATTATTATTATTATAAATTATTACAAGCATTGCAGCATTTTTTATTACATAAATAGCTGTATTTTGAGAGGCTGAAGGACACGAAATTAACAATTAATTAATTAATCCATAGAAACCTCTATGGATTTAGACTAATTTTTACGTATTGTACATAAATCAAATTCAGATATTTGTGACATAGCGGGTAGGATGTTTTTTATATGAATAAGTCAAACCCCTTGGGTCTATCGGCTTCGCCGCCTTCCCCAAATATGTTAAATAAATAAATAAATTTTATATTTGCTCTATCTATAACTTGTTCTATATAATTATCGCCGATAGGAATGAGCACCAAGTTAATGATATGTTGCTGATCTTTGAGAAAACAATTGCTAGAGACTGGTCTGCCTCTTGTTCGTCGGCAAGGAAAAGTATGTATAATTTTGCGACATTTTAAAGTTTACGTAATTTCGGATCGCGATCGGTTTAGTGTTGCGGCTTTTCTAATCGGAAGGATGAGGATCCGGTTTTCCGACCGGTTTGACGTGGCGGGCTTTTCACGTCAACGTCCGCGGCAACAGCCATTGTCGAAAATGCGATTTGACGCGGAAACAATGGCGGGCCTCGTACACGCGAAACCCGAAAAACGTTCGGGCTCGCCAAAAAGGGAAACAAAACAAACGTTCCGGAACAATTTATCGGAATTTCCGGCCGTGACGCGAAGTCTTACAAGTCACGAAACTCGCGATGGCTTTAATTTAATACATGAATGGCCCGCATTTCGGCAAAGCTAATTTTCGATTCAATATTTCAAAGGGCTTTTGTTCGCATTATGAAACGGGCCGTTTTGCGCTTTGAACGCGGATCGCCGCTTAATGTGATCGCCAGTCGATACGCAAAAATGTATGCCGGTCTATGCAAGAAAAAATATACGACTTTTGCTATTTTTGAGATATTTGTGACGTACGTATCTCGAAAGCTCGTCCAGAACTATAGTTCTACATCACACACACCCTCTATAGAGGGTGTGTGTGATGTAGACACAATCTATATTTCTCATATAAAATACATATACATATACATATATATATATATATGTATATTGAGAATACATATATCCACAATCAAATATATTTAATTAAGATGTTCTATGAATGAATTATTGGAAAAGTAACCGAAAAGATTGTCGAGGTGTAACTTATAAAGAATCACTTAACCAACTATGTACATGTGTATTGCTTCAGAGGCAATTTCGAATACTTTAAATACGAACTCATTTTTTTATTTTCAATTCACACCATATTTTAGTTATTTTCGATCTACAGCGCATGTGCCGGATTACGATTCTCTTAAAATTTTAATAATATCTTGACCTTTCAAAAACAATCCAAATAATTTAAAGCTACTGTTTGATAATCAATATTCGAATATTTGAAACCCTTACCTGTCATCCAGTGGGTTTCTAGAAATACTTTGTTAAAAATTTTCGCTAGCCGGGTTAAGTTTCATGTCTTCATTTCTATTCGACGTAGAAATATAATATTATTGATAAATTAGAACTGATGTAAGTCTTATAACTAGTCACCGGAGCCTGAGGGGGCCGTGTATTGTTCAAAGGTTGTAAATGCATTGTTAAAGATTTGCCGAACAATATATAGCACTGTGACTATCCTACCTCTACTTATAAAATTTAATCTAATTGAATCTATTTGTTTGCTCGTATTCTAATAGAATTTTTGGAATATAATTCTTAAATAATTTATATTTATATATGTATGTACATACATATATAGTACATATGTACACATGTATGTTTGGAAAAAAAGCTTTTTTTAAGTATAATGTGTTAAGCTGTTTGGTTTAAATTGATGAAAATATATATAATTATATGTAAACATTTAAAAATGAAAGACAAAGAAATGGAATAATTTCGTAAGTTTGTCCCGCCTTTGAACATCAATATCTGAAAACACAATTTCACTCATCGAAGCGCTAATGGGTCAACAAACGATAAGCAATATCTGACCAAATTCTCGTCAAGCTAGGCTTGTTTTGTTATATATGTATGTATATAATATGTACATATGTAGTATACATATGTACATACATACAGTTCAAACAAGTTAAGCGGCGACATCAGAGTCGCGCCCAGCCCGATAACAATGTTTGGAGTAAGTTCGATGCCTTTAAATATGTTTATGTGTGAAAAGGGATTGAGGGGTGGATAAGGAGGGAGGAAGAGGTGGACTATCGCTAGTACCGGTTTACGACCGCAGTTTACCTTTGGGTTGCATGATAGATTGTAAATATAAATGTTACTGTAAACGGACAGATAAGGCAAGGCGCCCATTCACCCAACCAAGTCGAAATTACGGCCAGGAAAAAGTAAATATTATACATATTCATATTAACCCGTTTATTGCATTTTATATACGTTCGAGTGTTTGCCGAGTTTAAGGCTTATACTATATGTTTAATATAAAATTGATTGTCCAAAAATCTGGAATTTACACTTTGAGTTTGTGTGTCTGGAAGTTTAAAACGTTTGTGTGAAAAGGTCTGAAAAAGTGGGATAAGGCTCATTATCAAACTAGGCTAAAAATACTTCAAACCCATTAACTACTGGTTATTTAAAATAATATTTAAAAGTAATTGTTGACGTATTATTTTGTATTTATAGCGAAGATAAAAAACCACTAATAGTAGTTCTTTATCTTCGCTTATTAGAGTCAGTCGTCAGATTTGTTCCAATTAAGCGAAATCCACTTTAAATGTTTTTATATGTAATACATTTTTATTTGAAAATCATCACGTGCAATCGCCCCTATTTTTAATCGTGTCCCCGGTTTATCACCGCTGGATTGGAGGAATAGTGGTAATATGATTTGTTCGTTTTTTTATCACACCGAGAAAAGGCAATGCGTTCTAATACATACATATGTAGGTATGTGGTGTGTGTATATCATACGAAATGGTCAAGGAAAAAAATAAATTATTCTTACGTGTTTCGCGAAACTAAGCCGATGATGTATGGCCGCATATCGCCAGATTGATTTCCAGGAGCAGATCCTGACAGCGGCCGACTTAATAACGTCCTGGTGCCGGTGAGGTCTTCACTGTTTGCCTTAGGGCTCGCGATCCATCTTAATACATCAAGCGGGCCCTTCCATTCAACCCAGCCCCTCCCTCCCACTCTCCCTTCGCTCATTTCTTCCGCCTCTCCACCACATCTTCAACCCCCCCCCCCCCCTATCACTCTAGGTCTTGTTCATTAGGCATGATTTTAGTCGAAGTGCAATAGATGGGTTTGAATCGTGTGGTTCATGGCGTAGAAAATCGAGACAGGGTCTGAAGATTCAGGAAAACGTCGGCTTGCCCTAAAAACTGTATCATTTGCAGTATTTTTGAGCGATTTTTTGAATTAGTAATTTACGTATTTAAGACGTTTCAATTTATTTCAATTGCAAACATAGAAAAGTTATATATTTTACAAACATAAATATGTATGTACATACATACATACATATGTTTACATAATTACAACCATACACAATTATTCACAATTATTTGTACATACATACATATGTATACAAAATTAGTACACAATTTTCAAACATTTTTCTTACAATTTCACGAATTGAATTTAACATTGTATATTATATTAAATTATACATGAAATTTAAACATAATATGTATGTATGTACATAGGTATTTTATTGCTGATTTTGAATTGTAAAAATATAACTTGACAATCTAACTAGATAAATGAAAAATATTATCATAGCCCGTGAAAATTAACTAAGAATGTCTGCTTGGTTTCTACATTTTGAAAAAAAAACACTGAAAATTTGTTCTCCTACATATACATATATGTATGTAGATTGTAAATTTAAATATTCACTTTTAAGCACTCTATTTATATACATATATGTGAAATTGTCTAAAAATTACGTACATATGTATATATCTATTTCAAAGTTTATTTGATTTTTCCTATATATCTCTTTAAAGCACTGCAGAAAATAAAAATCAATTACACGGTCACGATTTACATTAGTCACTTTTCGCCTCAGAAGAATGTATTATTCTCCATTTTCACTTTATTATTATACGGTGTGGCGACTTTAACCCATTAATCACTCGATATTGGTGCAAGATGTTGTCGCTGCACTCGAAGCGGCAACGAATCGATATTTTAAATAGAACTCAGGAGAGGGATGAACCTTAAGAGAAAAAAAATGTAGATGTATACAAAAAACAGGCACGATAGGCGCCGACAATAATTAACATTCAATTATAATTAATCTAGAGAGGAACACCTGACGGACAAAATATAGGTGCGAGGGTGAAAAAATATACCCATACAATGCCTAAAAAAATTTTCCCTACGGTCTAATTTTGAACAAAAATATCCAAAGCAGGCCCCCCTTGAAGATATATACCTTTTGAGATCGTTATTTATCGATGTATTATATCGAAAAAATAAAATGTGTATATATTATAAACAACCAAGTCATTTTTCTGCATTTGATGACACCCATTGCATAATATGTAGATACACATATGTATGTACATATGTATACATATTAGATTCGACAAAGTTATTGATGTATAAAAAAATAATTTATTTGTGTTTAAATTGTATTCCAAAGTTGACACACAAACAAAACGTATATTTTTTTTGTTTTGTAGAAAGTTAAAAAATTAAAATCAAATTAAAAACGATAGCAAACGGAGGGTTTCCCAAACTGTTACGAGCGAACGGCGCAATCCAAATATTTATCCTGTCGCCGCCTGAAAAGTTTCCGTTTTGTTTTCTTTCCCCAAATTGATTTCTCGTGTAAAAGGAGAGAGTGTGCGTGAGAGTGAGAGGAAGAGAGTGGAGAAGGAGGAAAGAGGGAGAGACTTGTTTCTTTTCTATTTTAATGCCGTTGAAACGCGGAAATCCACTCGAAATTATATTTTGACGGTTTGATTTGTATGCGTATATGTGTTTCGAAATTCAAAGCAAAACTCGAATCGGAGAAAGTTTTCGCCTATTTAAGTTCAACAAGTCCAACCCCCCCCCCCCTCCCCCCGACCTTTCAACCCTAAATCTTATAAACTTCAAAATTAATTAATTAATCGGATCGCTGAATGAAACTGGTTTATTGTACAGTCTGTCTTGAAATTTGGGTATTTTTAGACTTATGTAGACATTAGACCGGTGCGAAAAATGCGAATTTTGGATTTTCATCGATGGACCAAGTGGAAAACCCTCGTCGTATCAAGGGAAGGTTAAATAAAAAAATCATTGATTTTAAACAATATCACTAACCAATCGATTTATCTTGACAAAAATTTCGAAAAGGTAGTTTTTTTTCATATATGTATCTCTTTTCCGAGAAGTTTTGATTTTTTTACTATTTAAAATAAATAAACATTAATACTCACTTGAAGTTTATTTGTATCCTTAAGTTTGTGTCCATTGTGATAAGTTTTGACTAATTAACGAGTATTCAAAGTCGCCATTTCGCTAAAAACTCCCCGTACAAAGCGCGCCGCCCTCGCAGTTGGTGTTTGCTTATATGGATATATTTTCAGATAATCGTCGATTTTTTCACTAGAATACACATCAACTTGTAATTTTCAATTAAAATTAAATCTATCGTAGATTTTTTCTATTATTTTTATAACTTATGAATAAAATGTAATAAATAAAAATATTACGTTTGAAAATAAGACTCTAGTATGTTTTTATATTATGTGCGAAAAATTATCATTCGAGACCTCATTCAAGGTAAAAAAAAAAACACTCAAAAGTGTGGCACAGCACGTCAAGGTAGACTCCAGCTGTGATAGGCGTGTCTTCGTGTCATTGTTAATTCGAACGATCTTATTATTTCGACAAGTTTCTCCTACATTTCTGTCAGCAATCCTCTTAAATCTTCTCCACATTTCGCGACTGTGGACCGATTATTTATTCTGCGATAGTGTACAGTTTATAAAATTCAAAAATTGAAATAGTAATGAGCCTTTGGCGCACCTTGCACTTAAATTTTCTAAAAGACTGGAATATTTCACTAAAACATTAAAATTTCATCTACAACCTCATTCCCCCTTTGCATCCAGTCGTACACGCAATCTAGCTGGTACTCTATTATGCCATTTGAATTTCGTGACACCTTTGAGACGCGTCGCCGTTTTGACTCACTTTTTGACAACATCCTCTCCTCGTACGTAAATTACGCTTTCAAATGTTTCAAAGCGACCCGGAAACTAACCCGCGGTGTCACAGTCGTGTGATTGCTTACAAAATAATAGATTCGGATAAAAGGGGACGCAACGTTTCAAACGTCATCCAGTCAGAGTTGCCCTCGTCAAAGGGCCGACGGTCAAAAAAGTTTGACGGCTGCCGGTAACTTAACCCAATTTCGGGGTGACATTTCGTGATGCGTGCGTCAAGCGGCTGAGGGCGTATCGTATCCTTAAAGCCAGGGGTAGTCAAAGTTGCGCCGAACTGAACAATTAACAATTTAGACGAGACCGCAAGCTTCAACTGCGGTGTGGCGGCGAAACTAACGCCCTCTAGCTGTCAGCCAGAGTTCCTCGCCGTATTCCTAATAACCAAACAAAACCGGCTCTATACCCAATAATCACTATATACATATACTGGGTAAGGCTCTGGAAATTACCGGCAGTCGAGTCACATTGTTGACACGTATACATTATGAATTTTGACTGTGCATGTCAGAGGCGTAGTTATTTTTTTTCCTGTATTAGGGCGAAAACACACAGCACGGAACATGTCACGTGGAACGTCGACAAGTTCTCCTACATTTCTTCAAATATGGGATACACTGTTATCAATCACTGTCAAGCAAGGATACAATCTTACCGAAAACACTCCAGAGGGTCATTTTGGGGCGGGGCGCGCTGGGCGTTCCATGAATATGTGCAAGGCACGGCCCATTTTTTCACATGTTTAAAAGTATCTAAAAAAATCACGTGCCACGTACACCGCTGTGTGTTTTCGCCCTCATCCTATTGGCCTATTTGTTTTCTATAGATGCAGTTGACAAGGCAATTCAATATAAAATATAATATGTAAACTAAATCACAATAAAATAAATAAATAAGTACTATTTCTTGTAATTAAATAAATCAATAACAAAGTAAATATTTTAGGTTTTTTCTCTTTGTCGGGGAGGTTTATCAGGGATGTAGTGCTAAAAAAGAAGTGCCGAAACGCTGAATTTATTAATTTTAGCCCCCTCCCCCTCCCCACACACAAATTATTTTCGCTGAATTTTTATATTATGTAATAATGATTTTTTTAATATCTTATTCAATCAAACTGTATAATCAAAAAACTATCAATTCACTTAATTTCTAACGACTGGTTTTTTTTTCTTTGGTCCATTTTTTAATATTTGTACAAGAAACGATTATATAAATAATAGATATTATCATTTTTGAAATCTATCTAAAATCTTGATCAAATTTACATTTTAAATATAAGCATGATTGGTAAGAAAACCTTTTTTTTTAATCAACGTTAGCCTCACATAGAAATCGAATCGATAGAAAGAGCCACAGCAGATTATCACGGAAAAAACCTCTAAAGAATAAATTCATGTTTAGTAGGCACATTAAATCGAAAATCTATCAATATGATAATCAGTATTTGAGGTCAAAATTTCGAATTTAGAAATTTTAGAAAAGTAGCGGAGCGCGTTCTGGCTTAGAAAAAAAATGCCGGAACATCGCTTCGGTCCGCTCCGGCCCCACTACACCACTGAGGTTTATTTTATACTTTTGTATTTAGGCTTGCACTTACATATATACATTTAACATCCGTAATAAACATTATTTCCTGTTTTCAACTATTCGACTACTTCGAGAGTATTATTATAACTTAAAATGAACATCCCTGCTAACAGCTAAATAATGTCTTGTTTAAAGAAAAAAACTATTTAGTTAACAATAATGTCATACAAAAATAGTTTCAATGAACGGGCATAGCCGGTACAAATATTCCATAAGTATTCTTTGCGGCTATTTCCTTTCAAAAGGTGCGAGAACAATATCAATTTCTTGATTGGTATTCGTCCTTTATTATTTGAAAAAAAGGTTCACGCACAACATATAAACTACGATAATTTGTACATATACCCGAATTTAAAGTGAAACTTCTATGAAGTGTGTTACGACACATCGTCATCTTCGAGTGTTACTCGTCTCTTTCTAACGATATGAATACACGCCTATTACAGCTGGAGTCTACTCTGACGTGCCGTGCCACACTTTTGAGTGCACCCTTACCATCACTCCGAACATTCTATATCTTCCGACAGGATATCTACATATGTTTCAAGTCTTGGGTTTATTAATATTATTTTAAAATAAAGGACCATCAATTTTCAAATAAAAAATAAAAAAGCGCTACGAGTCGAGCTAATTTCTGGTTAATTCAGGGCATACCCAATAAAGATTTGTAGGTAAATCGCAATCTATAATTATATAAGTACAATTAAAAAAACGTATTCAATGTTTTTGCCGGATGATAGGATTCGGACTTAATTAGTGAACCAAGTTAGTAATTAGTTTAGTTTTCCATCTATTTTCTGTGTGAAATCAAATAAATTTAAATTAAACAAAACTTGTCAAATAAACTAAATAAAATGTTTACTGTATATTACAAATACCGAGCGAAACCGGGTAAAACCACTAGTACTATATGTATATATTTGACGATAATATAAAAATCGTTATTTCTTATTTGTGCATCATTTCATTTAAAATTACTGAAATATTTTCCTATATGGGCAACAAGTGTTAACATAAATATGTGTTGATGAGTATCTATGTATATGATATACATATGTATACATATCTAGCAAAGATGCAAGCAGGATATAAAAATTAAACTACGTATAATAATTGCCACGTTTCAACTCGATGCTATTTTTTTCATATTCACAATTATGTTTCAGTCTCAAATTAAATAATAAAAAAATAAGCAGTAATTTTACACGAATTTGACTGGAGGGGCAGCGATCAAATTTGAAACGAATTGAGAACATTATATATGTACATTTTGACTTCAATTTACTTTTTATATCTGCCGCTAGTTTGCATCGTTGATATCATATGAAATGTAGCGCGCGGTAATAAAACGGTGTCATAAAAGTCATAAAAATTAAAAAATATTTCGACGCTCTTTCGCAAACTCGCACATGTCCCATTAAATTTTACACTCTGTCCCCAATTATTACGTTAGCGGGATTCATTCAATACGTGTGTATGTATGTTTGTATGTATTTTATACGTTATATAAACCCGTTTCCTACCGCTAAATTTTACGTCGATATTTATAGTAAGTCAAATTTAACACATTAAACAGTGTTGATTGATCGTCTCGGTGTATTCATAAAGCGTGTCAAAGTTTATTTGATTATCCGCCGCATACTCGCTCTCGAGTTCGGGTTTTTCTCTTCTTCGCCACCGACATGCGCTTCGGAAATTGCTTTTCCTAGTTTATAGTTTTTTATTGGGTCTATTTTGAAAGCGGTCTATCAATTCCCGGGAAGTATCAGTCCCTCCTCTCCCACCCACTCTTCCGCCTTCACTCCCGCTTTCCCGGGACTCCCTAGGGAGAGTCTCCATCTCGGTTTTACTTTGCCACGTATCTTGTACTATCAAATTGACAGGCGATAGACTTAGGCAAATGAGCGAAAGAAACCCCCGTCTCGTCTCCATTAAACCCCCCCCCCCCTCACTCCTCCAACCACCCTCTCTTAATGACTGTACTACCCTAATTCAACCGAATCGGAAATCGAACCTTTCGAGAATCGAGCTCGATAAATTTAAATTTAATAATAAGGTATCGGAAATCGCCTTAATTACTACAATATAAACCTAGCTTAGTTTGCCTCGTTTATGTAGTTAACATAATTCTATTATACATACATATGTAGTTATGTCCATATTCAACCGTATACATAGCAATACATACATATACATATGTATATGTAGGTTAGTATGTGAAAAATTTAATATGACTTTTTCAAATTGTAATTCGGATAATCGTTTCAAAGGCCAATGTGTAATACAAGTTTTTCATTCCAAATTGACCCTTTTTCATTTCAAATTGACCCTTTTTTCATTTTAAATTGACCCCGTTTCAATGTCAATTTGAAATGAAAAAGGGTCAGTTTGAAATGAAAAAGGGTCAATTTGGAATGAAAAACCTATATATAAAAGGGTCAATTTGATTTGATTATTTCACTTCCATTTTAGACTACAAATATTATTAAAAACCTTGTATTTTTACAAACCTCCTTTACGTTTCACTTACTATTTGTATTTTTAATACGTTTTAGACTGTTAATGATGAAATTATAATGGAATCACTGCTACATCCGTTGATAAACTTATGACAATGTAATTAATGTAAACCTTGAATAGAAAGCTTAAGAATACACGTAATTCTTCAACAATGCAATTTGTTTCTGTATAACTGAAATGAGAATTTTATTTTCTTACTCAATAGCCAGAGTCTAGTAAAAGTCTTAGGTTTGTATTTTATTTTAATATGAAAGGTTAGTATTTATATTAAAGGCCATTATGCATCATTCAGTATACAAGTGATCAGTATAAATAATAAAACATACCAGTATTTTATATTGTATTAAATGGTCAGAATTTAAATAAAAATTGTAAGTTTTATATTAACGAATGGCCTATTTGGTTGGTATCACCACAAGGTTGATACGATCTTGATAAGATAATTCCATCCAACATGCATAGCTATTTGTTCTGGCGAATGTACGTCAGATTTTTATTTATTTTATTTTTATTTTATACTCACATTTAATAATATAATATTTACAATTTTGTTAATAAAATTCTGGCCGAAAGCTAATTTATATACTTACCGAAATTTATTAGTTACTTGACTATAGGATTTTCATTAAGGATATTTATTTTAACACTTGGGAATGGGACTGCAAAGGGAGGGAAATCGTTGCCGAAATTCAAAATGCATGTACATCTTAAATTAACATTAACATGTGCGAAAACAAAAATAGCATGACATGGAAATATAGGCTGCATAAAATGATGAAAACATTGATCAAGAAAATGCACATGCATTTATGAAGAAAAGAACTTTTATGAAAAAACGTCTTAGACGAAAAAGACATTTTGAAATATCTGCATTTCTAAATACGATCAACATTTTCAACAGATCGATATTTTTTACGTATCAAAAGTCAAAATTTAAAGCCTCACATACTCCATTCAGACTAGTTACGAGAGGATTATTATTGTTAGGGCGAATCGCGGGTTACCAACTCGCGGACCGAAATCGGACCGCGACTCATAAATTGCAAAAAAGGGAAGAGAACGAGAGAAGTGAGGGGGAATTGGGGAAAGGGGGGGGGGTTCGCTCCCGGTTTATTTTCCAGGCGGTTGCAATATTTCGGTCCTCGTGAAAAAACGCATAAATCAAGCTCGCTTCCTTTAACAGATTTGTATGTATGTATGTATGTATGTATGTATGTATGTATGTGTGTGTGTGTGTATGTATGCGAGGGATTTTTTTTACATTTTTTATTTATTTTTTGCGCCACCGCATACTCTTCTTTATTTTAAAAATGTAAATAGTCGGTTTTTTTGGACCGGTTTATAAGGCGAGCGCATGCCGCGCCATCATTTATCAAATGTTATGTGCCACACTGCACCTCGCGCGACCCCTATTTCTCGAAACACGCTGTACTTATCGCTAAACATGTATAAATATGTATGTATATATCTACAGGGTGTGTTGATTTCCTATCTTCTACTCGGTTTAAATTATTTTTTAATGCTCAAGAGGAAAATAATTTAAACTGAGAGCTCCGGGTTTCAAAAGTTATTTATTTATTTATATGGGAGAATCTTATACCTGTTAGTAATATAAAGATAGACTGTAAAAATTTTATCACCACCACAATATATTTTATCACCACCACAATATATATACCCGGTTTAAAACATATGCTTACATAGTTTTCGTGTCAAAAAATATATATATATATATATATATAACATATTACAAATTCGCATCTTAAGTAGGAAGGCTATTGAATCTCAAGAAATCCTTGTCTATAGGTATAAATCAAATATATGCTCGTGTAAAATTTTGTTTTTGAATTACTATTTATGTGTGGTAGAAAGAGCATGTGACAAATATTGAAGAACGGTGTAGGAATTTCTTATCCCCCGGAGATAAAATGGATGTAGTTCTCAAAAAAAAAAAACATACAGACAACATGATTAACATTTAGACAACCGCAACTTCGTGAATTTTTTCGGGTGATATAAAGGCAAACATCTAAAATTTAATAATAGTAGTTATATGAATATTGTTGAAATTATTAATTGTATATCAGCATACATTTTAGTGTATAAAAAATTTAATAATTTTTAATATCTACATTAAATAAGTGTGTTCGTTGAATCATTTACATGTTGACGTTAATATTACATACATGCAATTGTATGATTTCACTAAAATTTGAAATTGTTGGTATTTGGATTTTATTGAAACAACAAAACAATCAAATAAAAAATAAATAGGCGGCGAAATTACATCTCGCATTAATTCTCAAAAACAGACGCAAGCCTGAAACGCACATTGCAAATAATAAAATTTTTATTTATTTATCAAAAATGAATGTAACTGTATAACGCCATTTTATATACATATCTATGTAAGAGTTGTGGATATAATAAACAGTGAGTGGGGTATACAAAAAGTGTCAACTCAACTAATTAAATGTATGTACAGTTAGTATATTTAATATATATGTATATTTAGTACAAACCCGTTGAATGAAATAGTCTTTGCACGTTACTGTCCAAACTCTGAAAAAAAAGGAAATAAACGTTAAAACATATTAACATATAAATATTGACAGCAGAAATGATGAAAAGTCGAATCAGAATTTCTATATATGTACATACATATGTAGATATGTATTTAGTTCAAGAAAGATGATTATATATTCCAATATCAAAGATCTGCGTTCGATGGATGCTTTTCGCACGCAAAATGGTTCAATATTGTCAATTTATTGGAAAAACTATGCTTTTTTGCTATCTTGAATACTATCCTATATCTTTGAACACTAATGAAGATATCTATTGTTATTTGAAAAGCATCCAGCGCAAGATTAATTATTATACATCATTGACCTACAACTATGTATGGACATTGTTTTTCATACTTATGAACTGAGATGAAAACGCCACAAATATGTATGTTGATACACATGTACTTCTCTCAACTTTATGTGATCAGAGACAAACACGTCATGATGAATGTTAATAAAATAATGTTAGCAAATTTTGTATACGAAAAAAAATGTCAAAGAGTGCATTTGTACAATGTTAAGTATGAAAACGGTCACGTACATATTCTTAAATATATGTTCAATATATATTGTATTTAAGAAATACAATACATAATTTATACAATACGTAATATGTACTGGAATAGTCTACGTGCAATAATTGTGTTGCATACAAATCCAACAGAACTCGACGATGCAACCCTTAGATTTTGCGCCCCTGTAAGCGCTCATACATACTTGCATCCGACAACAGCAACAGCAAAGTATCTAGAAAGTTTCAAGAGAAATTGTCTTTGCGAATTCTATACCGAAACGTCAACACGGTTAAGTTAACCCGTTAAAAGTTAACCCGTGAAATGTAAAACGCATTTTGAGAAAGCAGGTCAAAATTAACACTATCTAAGAACTGCATACATCTACTGTATAAACATAAATGTATGTTTGTTTGTACTCAATGCGAATATACAGTGTTTAATTGAGAATACATTTAATATACTATCTCGTGTTACTCTAACTTAGAGCCGGGTCACAATGGGCGACTTGCAAGTGACTGTTTTGCCCAATCGTAGTTGCTCGTGGTCACTCTTGGTCACCCAATTCAGGCAACCAAAATCACCGCTGGCAGCCGGTCTCGTTGGTAGGATAATTTCATGGCTTGGGCAACCAATGAGTTGGTCAATGTGGCTTGTTCCTTACAACTGCATACATTTGATGTGGTCGCGCAATAAAAACACCAACGAAGTTTCTCGCAAGTTACCTGGTGTGGCCCTGTTTTTATAATTATTAGATTTGTTTAACTCACATCCGTCCGAGCAATTTCATAAGTATACATATGTATGTATGTATATATATAGTTAAATAAAAATCGATTAAAATATCCATCGTTGACCAAACCGCGCAAAATGTCAAAGTTTCAAAACGATTTTAAGACTGTAGGAATTTTAGCTCAATCTTTTGCGAAAGCAAACTACATAATAAGAGGCTTGTAAAAAGTAGTATGTATTGAAATAGTCAAAAATGTAGTTTTTTCAAATATTGTATATGGCGGATATTCGAATTCTAACGAAGCCTTCGTTGAAACGCATATTTATATGTATGTATATATGTTACATATAATAGAGGTATCTAATTAGTATCAGTCATTAATAATGCACGTAAACTTGCATTTGTGCACGTAAAACATGCATTTGTGATTAATTATTATAAGTGCGATAGCACACGATGCACTTTATGTAAGTAGACTTATTTTGTGTTAAGTACGTATGTATATTATAATATTATTCGCCGTTAAAACGCTAGGCCGAGTTATGCGACATTTGCCTTATATGTCACGCGATAACTGCACACAAAGCCGTTGTGTAATGCTTTTATGGCAACAATGAGTTATAGTTCAACAATAAAAACGATACAATTTAAGTGCTTATAGCGAAATTGTTTTTAGAAGGTGTGTGTGTGTGTGTGTTTAGCAATTTCAAATTGACGGCGGGAAACTACTGGAGAGTAGTGCTGGATCGCGCCATGGTCGTGGGATAGACGCTCCAACATCAATTGAACTAAAATGAAGCATTTTGATGTGCACTCGTACTTTGTAAATATGTATGTACTTCGTTATATTCGAGAGGCACATAATCGGGCAATCAGTTGGGCAATTTATGCATAGTAGCGACAATCATGACGATTTATCGCGCCGAGAAATCGGTCGGTAGTAAGTAGGAGGCCTTTCAATAACCATAGATCAAACCTTTTAATGATCAGCTGTAAATCCATTGTTAACTGCAGTCCAGTTGTTTTTCGAAATTGTATTTGATTTATATACATGTTACAGTTGAAGTGTATCTTCCAGTTGTAATATATTCCTTCTAACCTGGTACCAACTATCGCTATAGTTGAAGTGTATTTTCAGTCGTAATATATTTTGACTAGAGGAATATATTCCGTCTAACCCAAGTAAGTTGATTCATATGGCGAATTACATTCCAACTGGTCAAAATATATTTCAACTGAAAATACAGTTCAACTATAAGTTGATACCAGGTTAGATAGATGGAGAGGTTAGGTTTTCGTTAAAACGCCATTCGGCTAGTAAATTGAGTTGGAAAGTCACATTTTTGTTTTGTAAACATTCTTCGAGTTATCATAATACGGAACTCATTATCTTTATTCATTATATCGCTAATTGGAATATATTATTACTACAAAATCAACGGTTGTTTATATAATATTTACATATTAACCTTTAATGTTATGGTGATTGCTACGACGAAACTTTTATTTTTCTTTTCCATTATATTTTCATTTAAATCTCATACGAGAGGGATATGTCGATGCGTTATTTTTCAGTTCAAAGTTTCGCACTCTGGGGAAATCAGTTTTTTTTTTCTTAGATAACACACAAGGATGCGGTGGACGGGATTTCCCGAGATAACCGGGACTTGGTGTGTATTACGGTAGGGCAGGCCGATGCTATCGAAATGCGACCGTAAAGAGATTTCATCACATTTGCCATTGAGATCGAATCTGTCCCCTTTCACGGTTTTGGGGGTAAAAACGACCCCAATAGCGAGATAGTGCAGATACCCCCACCGATTGGAAATAATTTGCAAGACATTTTCTACATATCTAAGGGATGTAAATTTTGAATACAAAATACACACATTGGCAACATTTGTTGGGAGTTTTCTAAGTGATATCCACGTTCGATTTAATTTATACGCGCTGATAAGGCGTTATGGTCATTAGTTGGGCGAGAGCGTGCGCCACTGAGATAAAATAAATTAAATGTAATGCTTTTCGAGGACGCCACTGGCGGTCGTTTCGTCTCAAAACCGATCGATAAATCTCTTGGAGGACAAGGGCGTTAAAAGCTTCGCACGGTTGGTCGTGGGTCGGACTGGTATCGGGCTAATTAATTCCTGATCGTGTGTGCGCACACAACTTTCTTGGGCATTCAAAACTTCATGACTTCAAATTTTATATTAATCACGTTCATTAAAACTAAATCTGTGCTGTGGAGTGCGAGTCGGAGTCGTGTCGAGGTTGGAGTCGAGGCTTTTTGCTCAAATCGATCGGGGTTGTTAAAAATAGAGTGATGCTTTTTACTGTTCATATTGCGCCAAGATTCTACACAAAGTCCAACTCAAAAAAGTATGGAACGTTGCATTCTCGGTATAACGAGAAAATATAGGACGCGGAATACGTGGATGAGAAGTATGACAAGGGTAGTGGATATAGTGGAGATTTTTTTTTATTTTTAAATGCTTTTGATTATTATGAAATTATACTCACAATACATCTTATATCTATTTTAATAGCTACTGATCTACTGATCATTTTCTATTTTACAATTTAATTTAATTTGGTTAGTAATCATAGTATTATATTATTCTAATGTTAATCTACAGCATAATAGGAAAAAGAGCTCAAAAACCTATTTACAATATAGTGGAGAGATAGTGTGGGTCACGTCGCTAGAAGAATGGACAAAAGGTGGAAAAAATAAGTGCTAAAAAAGCACCCGAGAGAACGTAAAAGGGTAAAAGGAAGACCACAAGGAAGATGGGTAGAACATCCAGCAATGGATGGTGAATGGCTGTAAATGATGATATATACATACATATATGTGTACGAAATGATAATATCGTCACGTGGATTGTTCGCACGGACGTTACACTGAAAGCGCGCATGCGCAGTGGAAAATCTCACTTTTTATCAAATGCACGAATGCCTTCCTCGTATTCTATAAATAATGTACAATGTTTTCCTAGTTTGTAAGCCCCATGTATTATGTATGTAGTTAGTCCATTTTTAGTCAAAAATAATATTTTGTGTTAACTCTTATGTAAATAGTATGCGATAGTGTAAATATGTATGAATGTATATCGATAAATGCGTATTCCACAGCTGTCGAGTCCTCTAAGGTCGCATCAATCATTCGTTATGCAAAAAATGGCATTTTATGAAATTTGGCGTTGGAGACCCACGCCCACTCCAGGTGTTTCTGAGGCAATTAAACGGCAGCAACACAAATAATGTTCAACTGGGAGGGGATTTCTGTGATATCTTTGGGCTTTGCGAGTACCCCTCAACCCCAACCCTGCCCCTGCCCCACCACTCGTTGTGGGGATTAGTCCCCTTTTGCGCAAACGCGCCACCCCTGGCCTCGCGTCGCCACTGGACACCCTCATTAACATTCTGTCGTTTAATGAACATATGCCGAGGCGTGGCGAATGTGTCGTTTCACACAAAAAAATGTTTCACACCCCTGACTTCTGGGGTCGAAAAAAAGGCGTCTGTATAATTTCATTGCCTGACGAATTCGAATATATATGTATCTATATATGTAGGTATATAAGAGTGCAGTCGAATTGTGTAAACTCGTTTAAATTCACAAAAAAAAGTATAATATGCGCATTATAATAACTCTATATTTTGCTGAAGTGGGGCTTTCGAGCTCTCGGTTATTGCGCGGCCGCTTAAAAAATTCAAATAAGCACCATTTTGACTTAAGCTTTATGGGGTTCTTATTACACTCTTTCTGTAAGCTCATAACGCACTGGATTAAATTTAAAGATTGCGTTTTATACACTCATTTTTGTTATACATCCTCTCTTTACTGCGAATTATAATGTGTGATACCAAAATTGTTTGAAATACATATGTATATGTATAGTAAAAAAACTTTAGATTTAAATAAAAAATATGTACCGATGTATAGGTTTTTCATTCCAAATTGAATATGAAAAAAATGAAAAAGGGTCAATTTAGAATGAAAAACCTGTACCTACATATATACATACATTTCAGTTTACTTGACAGTAAGGAAAATTTAGAGCTCGGTTCATATTGGTTGGTGAGCTTAGTTTGAAACCTCTTTGTTAAGATTCCAATATTGTTTAGTAGTTATTTCTCAAAATATTAAATATAATGTTTTGCGTTTAACAACATTTAAAAATACCGGTGGCCTGTGCGTTTATTTTGCTTTTCCGAGATTCTGTACATATCGAATTCAAAGAACTGATAACAATTTGTGAATTAAGTCAAACAGAAATAATTTCGGAACGGAAAATGCTTTCGGAACTGAAAATTGGACTTCCGCCATTTTCATACATAATATAACGGATCATGTACTAACTACGGCTACCAGATATTCGGATTATTCGAACATCGAATAGTCTACTTATGATTTAATATTTAGATGAAGTTTTAAAAAGGTCAAAATATTTTTTAAACTTCAACAGACTCCTAATCTGGTACACGGAAAATAAAAAAATAAGTACGTATAAAAAATATTCAATACGATCCTTTTTTTCAAAAAAATTTCAAGTTTTATTTATTAATTTTATGTATATATATATGTACCTGCCCTATATATGTAAATCCTAAACACAAACCTTTTAAATATATGAAAAATAATTTTTTGTTATCTTTATTTTTTAAGTAATGTAAAAGAAAGTTTCTTTAATTGTTATGGAAATTGGGCGGGAAACGGTCGATTATTTTTAATACATGCTATTTATGGCTTCCAAGCATTTTAACTATGTAAATCGAAATGTAAAACTTTCATACCAAATCATAAAAAGTACGCCATTTGAATAAAAACCATCAAATTTACGATGTTGCACGAAACCAATTCATGGATGCAATGTATAAAAATATATACTATGTATTTTAAAATATTGTATCTTTTGAACCATTAAAAAAATTTAACTTTATTCGTTAAATACGAGAACCAACATTACGATTAGGGAGATAACTAATGGCTAATCAATAAGTCAAAGTTCAAAACAGTACATTTTACCACCAGACTATTATTAGGATTAATCGATCGATCTCGCACGTGAGGGCTCATCCTTCGTTATGATGGAATGCAGGTATATATGTATGTACATACATACATATTTATGTATGTGTCAATCGCTCGTCTAATCATTGAATCGTGAACGAGTCACGCACTTTCAGCAAAATCGATTCAAAACCGATTTTCTGGTCACGTATCTACGTAACTTGTGAGTGCGTAAGCGAAACTCCTCTCTCCTGATTTATTCCGTATTAATTATGGACCAAGGATGGGTGGGTGTGTAGGAAGAGAGGGGTGAGGGGGGTGGCCAAAAGACCCCGAAATCAATTACTATGTAACAAGCAATTAAAAGTCAAATGGGTCTTCTAAATCATTTCGTAAATAGTAAGCGTGGTTACATTATCTTGTCGATGGCCGGTTTGGATCGTAAATCATGCGGCCAGGGTTACCGGCCACAAATCTTGGGCCGGGTTCACGCCGGTGCTTCTTCCCCTTCCATTTATTCCCACCCTCTGAGCAAACTCGGTCCGGAATATGTACATACGAAGGTGAAAATTAAGACGAATGGTGGTCGAGGAGCGTAATTATACATTCGGGCCGCATGCGAATGTGTTAACAAACCGTTTCATTGTTTTGCTCTCGGAGTTTGGGGCTGATTGTGAATAGAGAATGCTTTCCTGCAATTCAACATATTATTGCAAGAAACAAATCACATTGTTGTATGAATAAAATGTAGGAAAGCATGAAAAAATAAAATTCTACTGATAAATCGCTGTCTACGAAATTTTCTTCAACGAAATACGCTACGACAATATGTACATATGTATATGAGACTTATCAAAAGATAAACCTTTTATATTCGTTTCTGATAATCTTCTGTATTATTTTTTCATGTGAAATTTTTACTTTAAAAATGTGTTCATAAAAAACAGCTATCAATGCGACCCTTATAAAGATAAAACGTTTAGTTAATTTTAAAATCATTGAAAATCACTATACTCTTTTTTGAATTTTTCTTCTCAACCACCCCGACCGATTTTCTGTTATGTGTTATCAGTTAAAAGACAATTTGTTTGTTGTCGAGTTTAACGACGAATTGCTATCGATATATTTGATGAATCTCTCCATCAATGGAATACAGATGTGAAAAATATTATCATTTAATTGAAAACAAAGTTTTATGAGGAAAAGGAATCTGAAATGAAACAGGGATTCGTATATGTGGAAAAAATCTAGATAAAAAGGGTAGATAATAAAGGTTAGTGGAGGATAAAAAGGTATCTAAAAATGAGATAGTGAAACTACATTATCGCCTTTGTCCCTATATTATATGATAGTATTAAAAGAGGAAAACCATAAATCATGAATGATAAAATAATAAGCAAGCTTATGCTTTGAAAGAAAACATTTTTTTTTTTAAGAGAACTAATACAAAATATTACGTCATATGTAAAAATTTGATCATCACTCCACGAGACAGTCTGATTGAGAACCATACGTATGTATGTATATCCTGGTTAACTTTTGCCGTAATATCATTTGAAAATCGCTAATCCCGACATCTGCTCACTCTGATTTTGGAACACCCATGCAGTCGATCGACACGTCGATTCGATCGTGACCAATTTTGACAGAACGACCGCCTTTTGTCAGCTTTCGTTGAAGAGAGAAAGATAGGGAAGCTGTGGGGGAGGAGGGGTGGGGGAGAGGGGGGATTGTCGAATCTTTTGTTGTAATACGGGCACACAAATACGGGCATGACCGATCGATACGACACGAGTCAAATATTCACACATTTCAGTGTCGACTGACGGACTAGAATCGTGTCCCGTTCTGAATATTGTATCATAGGTACATATGTATATATCAGCAGGTACAAAAGAAACGAGACGTTGGTCATGATTAGCGTGGAAGATAATCGCACCTTGTTCACACCGGTCGGAACGTGTTGAAAAAAAAATGGAACGGTCAGGTAAAAAGTTTGACACACGTAGCCACAAAAAATAAAATAGATAAAAGGAAAAAGTTTGCGGCTTTGAGAGCAACAGCGTGTACGTTTTAAGTTGCCGCGAAATCCCCATTTGAGGACGGCTCACAGTGGAATCTGTGCTAATGGCCCGTTTTGGGGCTTATCCGCAAAGTCCCACAATCGCTGTACATGTGTATAATCGAGGCGTTTTGTTATATTGCTGTAGTAATCTATAGTCATTTTATTTTTTACTGTCGCCTGTGCAACAATTCGAGTTATTGATATGTTATTTTCACGCATCATTTCCATTTGGAAAAAATATATACACATATATATTGTATACACAATCGCCCCCCCCCCCCCCCCCCGAAAATTTATTCTGAGTAAAAGTACTACTGGTTGATGTCAAAATATTTAATAAAATCGATTCCGAACTAAGAAGAGGTTAGTAAAAGTACTATAGTCGAACCGTAAATGTACTCGACCCGCGATGGCCAATCACATTTCGTTTCAGTTTCACATTGATTCTGGTCAAGAAATACAACATTGTTGTGCGTATAGCGGTCAGTAGAATTTTAAGTTTTGAGTTCGTGTTTTGTGTTTTGAAATATTAAAATAAATTTAATAGAAAATACGTAAGTTGTTGATATTATTATATTAATTTATGGAATGCTTATATATTTTATATTAATGGAAATTTATATTTTTTATACTTTTTTAGATTTATATTTCTCATAAAAGTAATAGTCAACGTCATGTTATGGATGGCAAAACTTACAGAAATATTATTAAAGGCCTTGCATTGAATTATATTGTAATAATAGTATATAGTTAAATAAGAAATAATTAAAAAATAAATAAAATAAACAATAAAGAAAAAATAAATATTACGTCCTTACAATTTTAAAACACATTGCACGGATTCAACAGCATGCTTGGTTCTAAGTCTCACGCTACATCGGATTGACAGTGGATATATGAAATTCATCATACATTTTACATGTAAAAATGTTTGAGAACAAATATTGGGCGGTTGAGATAATTGGTTGAAAAACTCATAAAAAAATTCCAAATGTGATGAGCGTATCTTCATGTCACTATTAGTTTGTACGATCTCATTAGTTCGACAAGTTTTTCCTACATTTCATCAAATATGGGAATTACTGTCAAACCTATGTCAATACGAGGATAAAATATCACTGAAAACAACCTAGGGGGGTGAGTTTTGTCAAGAACTGCGATGGCATAGATTAGGCATACTAGTATTTTTTTTTTTTTTTTTTTGCATGTGCAATACTATCTGCGTGCCATGTAGCACGCAGATAGTGTGTCTACACCTTACCATAAAAATTCGATATAAACTCTACAGTTTGTAAAATACATATAAACCAGTTTGTTGTACATGTATCATTATTAAATTGCTAATTGCGTATTTGCTTCTGCATATCTATAGAGTATTATGAATACATACATATAGTACATACATATGTAATTGCATGTTGTAAATATGAATTGTAAATTGTTAATAGATTACAATCGAAATGCATCGAGTAAAATATTATACTGATATATTATGCTATGTACATATATAAATTTGTCGTCAATCAAACTTGTCGTTGGACAGATTGTCATTGTGGTCCTCGCGTCAAAATTTTGACAGGCAGAACAATATGGCTTTAGTAAAGTGCGTATGCAAATTGTTGAATGCATTTAATTGTAAACGCATTGATTGAATGGTGATGGTTGAAAATAACGAGAATTCCCGTGCACTTTATACTACATGTATAATTCAATCGACAGATTCTATCGACCCATTAGCTTACTTTGCACGCTTTCAAAAATTCTGGAAAAAATAATCTACACACGTTTACTTAAAGTCGTAAATAAGAAATTAATAAATGAACAATTTGGATTTCGCACTGGACATTCCACGACCCAACAACTAACAAGACTAACTGAACACGTGACGAAGAACTTTAATATGAAGAGAAGTACCGGAATGGTATGTCTCGACATAGAAAAGGCCTTCGACACGGTTTGGCACGATGGACTCATTCATAAGCTCCTTATTAACAACATACCAAACTACCTAATTCTCATCATCAAATCGTACTTAACTCGTAGAAAGCTAGTGGTTAGCGTAAATAATGAATTATCGTCTCCAAAAATAATCGCAGCTGGCGTTCCGCAGGGGAGCTTGCTTGGCCCACTCTTGTTCTCCATATATATAAACGACATACCTATTCCAAAAAACTGTCACATAGCCCTATATGCAGATGATACAGCTTGCTTCACAAGTAGCAAAAAACCAGACACTATTCTTAAAAATCTTGAATTTGCAATTAAAACAATGACTGAACACTTCACTAAGTGGAAAATTCAAATTAATCAAACCAAAACAGACGCCATATTCTTTAGTGTTAGAAAACATAAGCCAAGTTCAGATCTGAAAATCCCCTCTGGAGAAAGTCTGAAATGGCAGTCAGTAATAAAATATTTAGGAGTAACGTTTGATAAAAGAATGAGATGGGCACCTCACATTGAGGCAGCGAAATGCAAGGCGATGCGGGGTATATCCTCAATATATCCAATATTTAATCGCCATAGTTCTTTATCAACGCTAAATAAAATAAAATTATATCGCGCGCTCATATTACCATTATTAACCTATGCTTCACCTGTATGGAATAACGCCTCGAATACTAACCTTTCCAAGCTCCAAGTAATACAAAATAAATCCCTTAAAATAATACACCCATATATACTAACCTGAAAAAACTGCATGCTAAATATAATATTCCGTTTGTTACAGACATTACTAACAAACTAACCAGTAGATTCTATGAAAGAATCACTAATAACCATACTAACACACTTGTGAAGAGTCTCGGTGATTACAATAAAATGTCTTTACCCTTCAGGTATAAACACAGATTACCTAAACACAATCTGCTTTAGGTCATCGACTTTAGATAGTCTTTAATTAATATTATGTATTAGATGTATTATGAACATTTATAAGGATTGTAAATAGGTTTTTGAGCTCTTTTTCCTATTATGCTTTAGATTAACATTAGAATAATATAATACTGTGATTACTAACCAAATTAAATTAAAATTGTAAAATAGAAAATGATCAGTAGATCAGTAGCTATTAAAATAGATATAAGATGTATTGTGAACATAATTTCGTAATAATAAAAAGCATTTAAAAATCAAAAAAAATCGACAGATTCAATACAAAATTAACAGTAAAAACGAACGTATACTTTTTTTTAATAAATTTAAATATGATCACAAAATTGAGGTGGGAATTATTATATTTATAAATAGTATCTAAATATTTAATTTATTAAATGGAGTTGCGATATGCATACATATATGTAATTGGATATATATTTTTTTAATTAACTGATTTTAATCTACATATGTACGTATACATATATTGTGACCTGGAAAGTTAACCGAGCTTCACTATTTTTTTTTTTGATATTGTTTATCCCATAATAAAATATATACGATTTAAAAATTAAAATTCAATCTACCGCTATTTCGTAAATAGCAATAGCTTAACATTCTATTCTCGTATTTACTAAAAGTTCTACAATATAAAGTTGATAGTTTGTTTGTTTGCTTGCATGCTATACAAAAAATATGAAACCAGCACATTTTGTATACTACCTCGTGGTATTTTAACTTGAATTATAAACTTAGAAGTTAGGCTTTTTTATTACAAATTTCAACCGCGAGTATACTAAGGTTAATTTTTACATGTTGCTAATATGATTCTGTTTATGGCTATTAATTATTGTACATATATATAAATAAGTTCCTTTTTATATTGTATATCTACATCATCATCATCTATTGCCATTCACCATATATATATGAGCCGTTATATTTTAAAGCGGCGGAATTCCAATTTTCAGTTCCAAAAACACTATTTCTGTTTAACTTTATTCACAAATTGTCACATTTTTTTTAATTCGATATTTCCAGAATCTCGAAAAAGCAGAATAAACGTATGTATTTCATGAGATATTCCTCGAAATGAAGACAAGTGAACTTATGCCACATTATAACGGCTCATACGTATGTATGTATGTATTTGGTTAGAAAATTAATAATATATAATATCACACGTAAGCAAATTTTTTGTTTCGTTGTTTCGTAGGTAAATGTAATTTTTTATGTTTCCCTTTTATGCTATTTTATTTTTGTTTCAAACATGCCGCCCTTGTCCTCCGGTGGCCATTCGGAAGAATAGGTGTCCTTTAAATATGTGTAACATTGATTTGCCACGCCGGGTCATAAATTGTCTGCCCGAGGATGTGTCCTTTTTTCTACCGGGTTTCGCTGTTTAATATCCTCCCGCTGGGAATTAATCATTCGAGCCGACAGTGAGACCCAACCTTTTTGTTGCGGGGCCGCTCTCGCGGGAAGCTGCCGCTTGAAAATTAGGACCGCGAACCGAAATTAATTTATGGACATAATTTTGCTTCGACTACACAATCGCACACACCTACATAGTTCCTATGTATCTGTGTAAAAGTTTACATTATTCTTAAAGCACCGAAACCTCAGCTGCCTAATTTGACCGGAACTCGACTCAAAGTTTTCAAAACTTAATTTAATGTTTTTGTTGTAACTTTGATGAAGCACACTTCTTCAATATTCCTATGCGTGTGTGCCGTCGCTAAATTCCCTTTACTGTCGATTATTCTATAGCCAAATTTGTAATTCATTTGTTTAAATGACTTTTATTGATTTTTTAGAAGAATACCATATCATCATCATCATCATCTACAGCCGCTCACCACCCACTGCTGGATGAAGGCCTCTCCAACACGCTTCCACTCGTCTCTGTTTTGCGCAGCTCTCATCCATCTCACTCCACACATTTTCCTAACTTCTTCTACACATCTTCCATGTGGTTTTCCTTTTACCCTTTTACGTTCTCTCAGGTGTTATTTTAGCACTTCTTTTGTCCACCTTTTGTTCATTCTTTTAGCTACGTGACCTGCCCATTGCCATATTAATCTCTTCACTCTCTCCACCATATCCACTACCCTTGTCATACTTCTCACCCACGCGTTCCGCGTCTTTCCTCGTTATGTCGAGCATACAGAGTTCCATACTTTTTTGAGTGCATTGGACTTTGTGTTACATCTTGGCGTTCAATTTCCAAGATCAAAGATCTTTTTTTTCAGGTAGAGTGGTATTTTTGATTTAAAAACAACAATCGTTCGTCCAAATATGAGCCGTTATATTTGAAAATGGCGGAAGTCTAATTTTCAGTTCCAAAAACACTATTTCCGTTTGACTTACTTCACAAATTGTTTACCTTACTTACCTGACTTACTTCACAAATTGTTTTATTGTTTGTTTAGTATTTTTAAATCTTGTTTTACCATTTTATTTAATGTTTTGCGAAATATTTCTCGAAATGAAGAGAAGTGGACTTATGCCACTTTCAAATATAACGACTCGTATGTACACTGGCCAATAAATTGAGGAAATTCATGAATGGGTGTAGTATTTACACAACAGTTAGACAAAATGTTCAAGATGAGCACGAAAAAAGCACCTCTAGTGACATTCCAAAGGTGAAGTCCCCACATAATATCGACGGTTTAGATTGGCAGACGTTCTGCCAACGAGTCCAGACAAGAACGAGAGCGTGAAAAAGAAAAACGGCGACGGCGAGCGATACCAAACATAAAATGCTGTTCGGCATTTGGAGAGGGCGTGTCTCGAAGCTGTTAGTCGCGGGTTCGACGGGTCCAACAAATCACCGGAAAGACTTCAAAGCTTCAAAGTACTGGGCGTAGTCATTGTCGAAGAAGGACCTCAGTCCAGACTTGCTGAATTGAAAAAAAGAAGAAAAACAATAACTTTCGGAAGAGAGCATGACGCGCTCCTCGATATTACGGGTAACTGATGGATCAGTTGACGCAACACGCGTAGGAGTGTCAAATTACCATTATTATTACACGCTTCAGATTCTTTTCCAAGATTACTGCTTGGTCAATACTACGAAAAAATAAACTACGTGGTATAATATCGAAAGATCGGCCCCAGGGCTGGCTACCCAGCGAGCGATCGGCTCGATCAGATTACTACACTAAATAAAACCGTCTCTCTTTCATACATACACACATGCAACGGAGCTTCCATAAGAATGTGGGTACTATTTGTGCTTCCGGTTCATTTTTGGTGGTTGTTAGATCAAATCTTAAAAGCCTGATTACATAGTCAAGTAGTGAAGTAGAGCTTAAAAGTATTGAAAGTATCTACTACGTTTGAATATTTTATACATGAGAGCATTGACCATCGATTCAAGATATCTAACATCTAAACTCGACTGAGAAACCTAACACTATACAAAATCGTAAGTGTACTCCAGAATTGCTTAGATGCTATCCAAGTGTACACACCACGGGCTTAAGATTCTTCTTTTTAATTAAAGTCGGCTCTCGAGGTATAGAGCTCTATCGTTTGTAAATCTTCATACTAAAGAAAGGGGAGGTTATGAGAGCTGATCGTGAAAGTATGAAGGAAAATTTTTCAAATTAAAGAGGCTTACACACACTGCAGGTAGATAGATATTAAAGTTTACAAGTCATCGAATTTACGTCATTTCAGTGGTTGAGGTTATAGTTTGCGTACAAGTAGACGTCGCACGGACTCATCTGCTGAACTCGATTGATACATATATGTACATATGTAAATGGATACTGCAAGTTTTAGTAAATAAACATTTATATAATGTGATGTACTCTATACACTGTGATAAGTTATCAGCTAAACATATCCACATACAAAGTGTTTTAGCTCTTTTATGTATTTATTATGACACTTCGGTAAAACGTACATGCTATATCTTTCACTGCTTCTCGCCCAATAGTATTTCGTATAGACAATATTTCGTATAAACATTGTACGTAAACGTCTTACTTATTTAGTAGGATATATATGTACATATGTTTTAAAAAAATTAAGGGTAAAAGCAAAAGAAGCTCCCAACGACTTCTATGGAGAGAATATGAAAAAAATACGATAAAAAAAACGATTCCGCCATACAAATGGGCATTGTGTGCGTGGTGCGCTTTGTATGGGAGTTTCTGGTGAAACAGCGACTTTGAAGTCTTTGAACGACTTTTAATCGGTCAAAACTTATCTCAAACAACCCAATTAAACTGCAATAGATAAATAATGAGTACTTTTTTTAAACACTAAATATATATGTATGAAATAAACCCAATTGTAAACTTTTTTTCGAGACAAATAATTGGTTGGAGATAAAGAATTGTTTAAATCGATGAAATGTTTTATTTAACGTTTCTTTGATACGACGCTAGTTTTCCACTAAATCCATAGTGAAAAATTCAATATTCGTATTATACGCTCCGGTCTAATGTATATGTACATACATTAGGTATCGGTCTCCGTGAGGAGACAGAATTTTAAATGACAGAAAACGCAAATATCGGAAGGCAAAGATCGAAAATCGAAAGATCTTAAGTCGAAAGATCAAAAAAAAATGGTGCATGGTAAACGGTACATACTCACTTAATTTGCGCCAGCAGGATACAACAGCAACGAGAGGAACAGGCTTTTCCTCCCGTATTAATGTGCGCGCGCAGAATACGGGAGGAAAAGTATGTTCCTCTTATTCCTGTTGTATCCTGCTCGCGCAAATTAAATGAGTATGTACCGTTAAACTTTTTTTCGAGACAAATAATTGGTTGGAGATAAAGAATTGTTTAAATCGATGAAATGTTTTATTTAACGTTTCTTTGATACGACGCTAGTTTTCCACTAAATCCGTAGTGAAAAATTCAATATTCGTATTATACGCTCCGGTCTAATGTATATGTACATACATTAGGTATCGGTCTCCGTGACGAGACAGAATTTTAAATGACAGAAAACGCAAATATCGGAAGGCAAAGATCGAAAATCGAAAGATCTTAAGTCGAAAGATCAAAAAAAAAAAATGGTGCATGGTAAACGGTACATACTCATTTAATTTGCGCGAGCAGGATACAACAGGAACAAGAGGAACATACTTTTCCTCCCGTATTCTGCGCGCGCACATTAATACGGGAGGAAAAGCCTGTTCCTCTCGTTCCTGTTGTATCCTGCTGGCGCAAATTAAGTGAGTATGTACCGTTTACCATGCACCATTTTTTTATCTTTAGACTTAAGATCTTTCGATTTTCGATCTTTGCCTTCCGATATTTGCGTTTTCTGTCATTTAACATTCTGTCTCGTCACGTAGATCCACTAGGAAAAACAATTAAATAAATATCCAAAAAAAATATTTTACATAATATTTATATAAAGTGTTTGTAATCAAAATCCATTCAAAATATTGTAATAAATCAAGGATACTGGATGAAAAAGTCAACTTTTATTTTCGACTAGTGTTTTGAGAATTGGCAAACGGCCAAGGTTTTTAAAATTAAAAAATTATAACGTTATTTGAAAAAGTCATCAGTGTGCTCTGAATGAAACTGTAGTATGAAAGTGTGATCAAATAGTAGACTTGCTACCGTTGCGTGATATTGTACATATGTATAGTGGCAAAAAAATGACTATATAAATTCAGACAACCCTTGTCTACGAGATAACATGATATATCGAAGTATTGAATCAATAAATTCCGAAGGGTCGCGGGCCGCATATTTAACACGTCTGTCCCAGTCGAACATTGTCGCTTTAGCACGTCGTAATACGTTCTAAATTGCCGTGAAAAAGATGCGCGTAATCTGCGCCCAAATGGCGGTCGTTTGCAAGCACACGGACGGAGGGACGGACAAACGGAACGCTATTCGAGGGAGAGGAGGAGGATAAGGTGTTGGTTTGATAACAACGCATAAACGCTTGTTGTTCCCGACCGACGACACAAACGTCCCGAAACTTTTCCGGGGGAGTTGAGGGGGGAGGTTAGGGTCGGTTTCATCGGATATTTGCTCGGTTATGGTTGCTAGGCGTATCTTAACTGGCGCTGGGGGATGCGGTGGCGCTTAGCAGGTTATCTGCTTAATAGCGTGATGATTGTACCCTTGAAATATTAACATGAATCGCCTTCACCCCGCCCCTCTGCCGTTTTGAGTTAATGGCGAATTTTTTATTCGAAACGTGGCATTTTGCCGGGTCAATTGGTTGGGTTCGTTCCGAGAATATCGTAACGAATGAAACGAGGAAAGATACCGAATGCGAGCGACTAATAAAAATAACTATTCAAAATACAAAAAGTCCTACATAAATGATATTTGAAGTACGTATTTCTGATCGTCGTGTGTGGTATTTTAATAAATTTATTGTGTATGTATGTTAGGGTACATCGAAAACAACGAATTTTAGAATTTGGAAACAGTTATGGTTTGGAAAAGACATTCTGTATCTTGGTTTATGCGTAAAAAATATTATAAAAATTCTAAAAAATAAATTTGCTGCCAAACTACTAAAGTATGTAAAAATCGTGATTGTTTCCGATCTTATAAGGTTTTGTTTAGCAATAGTTGTTTATTTATTTTTTATTCATCTTATTATGATAATTTATTTATGATAACAAATTCTATCATAAGAACTTTCAAACTAATTGTACTGATAATAAAACAATGATTTTTTTTCACTTTCTCTATTTCCGAATTTCGAAGGATTTTTTTTTCTTTTGTGTAGGTACACTAAATTAAAAGTGTTGTTCGTTATTAGGCGCTCTGATTTCCCGAGAAATTGAATTTGATGAATGAAAAAAAATGTTATAATAAAGTTTTATCGTGACACCAAAATTTCGAAGGTTAAAAAAAAATCTGAAACTCAAAGGCCAGTATCGGCATGTCTCCAGTGTATTATCGATATTCCTTAAACATCATTTCTTAATCATTTTAGATATATCATAATATTACTTTAATTTTTACTTCAAAAACCAGTTCAAAAATTTATAAAAAAAAGGATCGGGATTTTGAATAGGATCTGGGCGAGCAGAATACATGTAACTTGAAAAGGTTAAATATTTAATCGTGAAATTTCCATGGCGGTGTACCCATCTGGTCATTCAGTGTGAGGCGCGCCTAGCTCGCGAGTATAAGTTGTTTGAAGTTGTTAAATTGATTGGATAACAACGAATGGGGCCCATCAATGAAATATTAGAGCGGGCCGGCCCTCTCTTCAAAAACCAATATCAATTTTCGACCGATCGTAAATATATGGATGGTCTTTGAAGAATGCCAGAGAGCGGATTGCGCAATAAAAATGCATTTAGAAACCCTTCCCGTTCCCCTTTTTGTAGATTTCCAGTCTGTTCTCTAACTTTTGTGCGGTAGTTATGTGTCCATATGTTTGTGCTTTATAGCTGTCAATCTATTAGTGTCTATTGAGATTTTTAAATTGTTTTACGGTCGGTTGCACGAGCGGCTATCTAAAATTAGATCGTTTTAGTCATGTCTATCAATAATGGAATACTTTCGGTTATCGACTCTTCTTCAGTCTGTGCCCGTTTCACTACCCTTTACTAAAATATGTTGGATTATACGAAAATTAAGTATATCATTAACTGATTTAAATCAATTAAATTTGACTATTCAAAATCTCACTACATATACTATTTTCAAGTTCGAGTCGAACTTCTGACTTATTTTGTTATTTACACAATAAATGCGAGCAAATATGGTTCGAATTCCGCATATGTAATAAGACAACTTGTTGTATGGAAGCGTCTTATATTTTGTGTCGTTTACTATATTGTGTAGATATATTGTTAAAAATTTAAGAGATCTTGAGTTCAAATCCCGTCAAATGATTCAAAATTGGCGTGTATTAGTTCTATTTGATAAAAACATATCAGAATTAACGGTGTTCGAATCTATAAAATAAACAAACACATTTTATAAAAGTCATTAAAAAATTATCGGGTATCAATGCCGAGTATACATATAACAGTCAAAATTTCTCACGAACAATACTTTATATGTACCTACATATGTGTATATCGGTACTTTAAATATTAATCATTTACCACCTTTGTTTAATTTTGCCGTCGATTCATCAGTTTGTCGTCTTGGTCTTTTTAGCGAAATACATAGGTAAATATGTATGTATGTAAATTTGGACTTGGCGAAACTTAAACTACGATGATGGAGACGTCGAAAGTTTTATCTAAACGACGCAGGCGCCATTTCATTTTTCGTTTGCGCGCCATTTATTACGATCGTTAAACGGCGAACGGGACTGAGGGAAAAAATGGCAATCGAACGTTTTTTACAACGAACTCGCTCTTTTAGGGTTATAATTAACACCCCGGTGCCAGATAAAAATTCAAGCGTCCCAAGGAAGGAAGTGAACTCGATACCGATCTTCTTTTCGTCGCAACCCTCGCTGGGATGGAAATGAAGCGGCGGTAGTGTTGGGTGGGGATGAGGTAGATCCTTCATTTCCTCCAAGGGTGGAGTTCGACACTGTCCGATCTTATCGATAATGAGTTGGCAGGGGCCAATCAATGGGCTCTCGTCTAGCGCGTCGCTCATTAATGATTAAACTGATGGGGTGGCTGTTCGTTATTAAAAGGGTAGGTGGGTGTCTGGCTGGTGGATTATGTCGATTATTTCGGTACCAACAGGTACAGCCGAATTTTGAGATAATGTATACATGTATGATGTAAGTTGAGTGGGTCGTGTGAGAGTCGCATGGGGAGCGAATGCTGATTAGATGGTAGACATTGGAATACGATACCAGCAGTATTGTCTGAATTAATTACTAATGTTCGAGTTTCAATTTGCCTATTGGTTTACTTTGTGTTGAATTTTTGTATACATATGTTACAGTCGAAGTGTATTTTAATAGTAATATCCAACTGGTTCTTTAGGTTATTCATATTCGAACAAGTTTTGACAGTTCTGATGTACAATTTACGAATGATTTAGAATCCAAGAATGCGTTAATATTTGCTAAGTATTTCAAATTATGGTAATGAGTATCGTATTAAGTTAACTCTAAGGATCTTTTCAAAACAAAAATTTGACTCAATTTACTAGTCGATTGACGTTTTCACGACAACCTAACCTCTCCATCTAACCTGTTATCAACTTGTTGAGATGTATTTTCAATTGTAATAAATTTTGACCAGTTGAAATGTAATTCATCATATGAATCAACTTACGTGGGTTAGACGGAATGTATTCCAACTAGTCAAAATATATGATAACTGAAAATATACTTCAACTATAACGGTAGTTGATAGGAGGTTAGATAGAATATATTCCAATAAGTAAAAATATATTACAACTGGAAAATACACTTCAACTGTAACATACATACATGTATATATATATGTATAATGACATCAGTCCATTTTAAAAGGTTTCGACTTGATAGACTGAATATATTTTTATTATATTATACATATATACATATATGTATATACCTTACACTGGGTACATACATATAATCTGACAAATTTCATCATCAACATAAAAATATTTTCTATATAAATGCTCGGTAATTATTATGGATATTCAGTTTAACCAATCAGTAAATAAATCATCATTTTAGTAATATTTTTGTAAAACTGAAATTAATTCGCATATGTTGTATGACATACATACATACATATATCTACATATTACGTACTTATATCATTGAATGAAGCAAGAATGACGCTTTGTAAAAAGTATTCGCCTGCGTACTTACAGTCAGTCGGCAGTGTTGCCCTAAAGTTATGAAAATTTCAATTTACATATTTATTTAAATTTACGTATGAAATTTTCAATGAAGTATCATAAATGAGCATGATAAACGAAACTATTGTCAATTCTAATAACGTTCACAAAGTGATTGTACAAAATAATGGCGATCACATCACATCGTTTCTTTAACTATTAATTGGTAATGGCATACATATAAGTAGGTATATCAAATTGCTTATTTATTTAGCCTCGTATCCTTGATTTTATATGTGTATAAACTGTATTTAAATGATACAATGTAAGGTGTTCGAGTTTCTTATCGCACATTTAAATGACGCGTGGTAGCCATCGAATCGCTTCTGAATTAATTTAAAACAATTCCAAGAACAAATAAAAGCAAGCCGTTGAGAGCAGCTGACGTGTCCACCCACTGCCAAATTTTAAAATTCAACTCGTATAATAACTCCGTGCGTCTGCACGAAATTTTAAGAAACGTCGGTTGATTCTGTCATCGGAAGATTTCGAGTGTCTTGGAAGCAAACTGGTGGGTGGGTGGCTGGGAGACGGGAGGTGAGGGCCCGTTGAGACATTAACAAGCCCTCGGAGGACCCCACCCGCCCCTCCCCCCACCAGCCCGATAAGGAGCGCAAATTGTTAAAAAAGCAAAATGCACGAGTGAATAATTGGCTCGTTACGTTGCCGCCGCACTCCGCTGAATATTAATGCGGGCATTATGTTTATGAGCGAGCGCGATTGAATCGAACGGCAAACATTTGGGAATATTCTATTAAAAAGGAAATCGTTTTTTATCAAACTCACCTCCCACCCCCTCCACCCTCACTCACTCTACTGGTATTCATTGGGCTTTTAAGGGTTAAAGTAGTCGGTAACCGAAGCACGCGTGATCATACCTCGGGATTTATGTACATACATACATATATAAAGCCGCACGCAATTCTTTTTGCGATTTCGTTGAGACCAGAGATTTCTAATCGGTGGTTCGTGAGTCATTTAGAGGACAAATGATTTTGAATAGAGGACATTGGAGGATTTGAAATGAATACAAATCAGTATTTTATTATTAAAATGCGAATTTAATCTTTAATATTCAAAACGTATGTTATATACTTTTTAGTAAAATACAGTATACATTGGCACACGTTTAAAATTGAATTGAGTTCGTAAAGAAACGAAATATTTTTAGCAATTCAAATAAAATAATATATATACATATGTACATGTTTATGTTCTTCTATGTAACTACATACTATTGCAGAAGTATTTTCAATGTTTATTGGATCAATTTGAAATTAACAAATGAGGACCGAGCTGTTTGTACATACGTTTAAAGGCTGTCTCACCGTATCTTCAAGCTAAATTAGTGTTAAATAAAAATAAAAATAAATTGTATTGAAAAATCAGATAATAGTACAAAAATGTAATTTTTTAAATAAGATAACCGTACAGAAATGTAAAACGTTGAGTTTTCTTAGGAGAATTTCTTTATATGACCAAATATAAAAGCTTGGAGTGAACATATTAATACCTATAATATGTACACTCCAATGTCCTCCATTCAAAAGAAAACTGAGCGTTTCTAGAGTTTTTGTGTATTGTCTAAGCAAGTCTAATTATTCGATGCGCATTACAGAGTCTTGATCCTAAATATATTCATGTCGATACCTTCATCCCTGAGAATCGCGATCTCCATTGGTCTTCCAATGAAAAGTTTGGGAGCTCCGGAACTTTCTCCAATCTTTCTTTCTCCAATACTTTCTGCGCCAAGTGCATGTATCGAAAAAATTTCAATAGTTGGGCCACGAATATCACCAACATATGTAGTATTACATTTTAAACGTATGTGAGAAAGAATAGAAGCTTGTAATATTAAGTTTATATGAGATGAGAATAAACGAGAGTGAAAAAAGCAACTATTATAACCGTTTAACTGTTTAGCCTATGAATTGTGAAGGGATTGTAGAAAGAGGTGTTTTGATAGTGAGCTGTGATCGCTTCGATTTGACACAATATTCCGATGTAAATTTGAATGAGTTCTTTAATGATTAAACTCCTCTAGCTTCATGTCGGAGACATTAGCTTACCTGAATGTTAGCTAACACCTGTATGTCGGTAAGATATCAAAGCCACCTGAAGAGTGGAAGTGGTTAAAAATCAGACCACAATTTTTTGACGGGAAGGAATGCAAATGTACTACAGAGTGAAGCTAATGAAAAGTCTGTAAAAAGAAAATGGTGGACCTATTCTGAGCAGATAATTCTTTAAATAGATGATTTTGTATAAAAACACAATTGATATCTATTTATACTTCGTGCACACATATGCAGTGGTGTCACTCCAATTTTGGAACAACGGGTTTCCAAATTTTTTTCAATTTACATATATATATATATATATATATATACATATATATTTCGAAAAAGGGTCTTTTCTCCTGGTATGTAATCGACAGCGACCATTTCGAAGTTGTAACCGTCGAAAAATCAATACAAATTTTTTGAAACTCTGCAATAGGCATTTGTTTAAACTGATAATGTAATAAATAATTAAAAAGATCGAGTAGCGCAATTTTAGAGTGGAGCTCGACTTGGGTCAACGGTACTTGGGAGTTCAATACAGACCGTAAGAGAAATGAGCACTGGTCACGAAGAAGCACCACAAGTTATGAGCTGACAGTGTAAAGCAAGTTGTTCATGTCCACAATGGACTCTAGTGTAAATCCGTGAAACTACACATTTCAAGTACGTGTGCATGTACATATGTAGATTCTCATTTCTATTTAAAGTTACGGTGTGAAAATATGAACAGGTGCTATGAGCTTAAATAGAAGTGAGGGAGTAAAATTCAGCTTTCTTGATGGACGCTTTACGTGTTTTTTTACATAGGTATTTGCGTGTTTAATTTTATATACAAGGCAATAAAAATATTTCATTGTTCTATTACGTTCGGATTTTTACAATTGTTCAATTAGTTCATATATTCGACTGATACTTTATACCTATTTATACGTTGTTATGGTTTCTTTTTGGTTTCAACGTGTAAGTAAGTGTTTCTGATTGAATTTCAATTGCCGTAGAGCGCAGAGGAGGCTTTTAGGCTTGTTTGTCATCTTCTCTCCTCTGAGAACGTCTTCTGGATGGGTTATACAAGTGGCCGAGCAAACACAAAGGCGTTGGTCCGTTTCCTACAGCCAGAAAGCACATCTTTCACTGCTTGCACTTCCACTCAACTCCAACAGTGGTAATTTTAAATTCTGACACACGAAGATCGCCCAACAAGTCCCTAAAGTCGGTTCATAGTGGGTCGATTTGAATTTCAAATGCCAAAGGGTATCCCTTTTTTATGCTAACCTGCATTTCAAATGGCAAAATGTCTGCCTGACAATAAAAGACAATTTCGATTTGTGTTTATGAATTTGTTGAATAATCATTGTTATATAAATAGATATATAGAATATTTTTATACCTCAGTCATATAATACGTCACGTTTTTTTCACAAACAAGACCAGAAAAAAATGATTTAAAAGACGTTTATATAATTTATTGTTATATGTTAAATTTAATCTAAGGGGAATATATTTAATTGTAGGTGCTTAGAAGATGAATTAAAAAAAATAACTAAGAAGTAGATCCCGTAGTAGATTAATCGCCGCCATTAATAAACTTATTATTGTCGCCCTTTATATATTATTATTTTAAAACATGGAATTTTTGTATGTGTAAACAAAAGCAAAAACGTTTAAAAATATTTAAAAAATCTATACACATACATATGTATGTACATATACATATATGTATAAAAAATATGTACAAGGTACCTTTATACAATATGCCAAAATATGAGAAAATTTTTTTGAAAGTCCAAATATATATATGTACATATCTATGTACATTTGAGATGTTAAGTCAAAAACAATCCAATTTGAATTTCCTTCGGCCAGTATGCAAATATATATTATATATATATTTTTTAATTACAGTTTCTAAAATTACTTTTCCTAGTTTCTATTTCTGTGCCCGCGAGTTGCTCAACCTATTTTTGGTGATAATTATCACCAAAAATAGGTTGAGCAATTATAATTGGACTGTAGCTACGATCCTATTTAAAATTTGACGCCAGTAGTTTTCTTTTGAATCAATTTCCAGATATATTGTTTATTGATAATCGTCGTTTAAAAATTATGTCACTGAAGGATCGCCCAACTTCTTAGTTACTTACGATGTTTTGAAAATGTATGGACACGTTAATGTCTTTTTTTTTCATTACACTAATTTTTGCCGCTCCGAGCAAATTCCCAGTTTGCCTCCCCCCCCCCTTCTTTATGGATAAAAAGAAGGAATAAAAAAAGTTTATATGTATGTATGTATATAAATATTTTTAATTTGGTTCGAGTACAATTATTGATGATGATATTAAATTTAAATAATGTCTCGTAGAGCTGCAAAGTTAATGAGTCACAATTTTAACGTTTAGTTTTTAATTTATTTCCCCCCTGAGGATATTATATGGGAGGGGGTGGGAGGCACAGAAAAATAATAAACTCAAAACGGGGTGATATCGCGTAAATCGAGACACTTCACCGCATCGAAGAGCAGCTCGTTGTCAATTACGCTTAAGTTAATTAAACGCGAATTAGATGTGTACGGAAGCCGTCGAAAATGTCGCCAACATCCCTCCCGAACCCCCTTCCCCCTCGAAAGATCTTGTAGAGGCTCACGCACGAGTAAATAGATTTAACACTTGTCTTAAAAACTGACATTAATATTCCAACTCACGTGCCCTCCCCTCGTACCGAAACGCGAGATTCGCCACCCCAACCCCACCCACTCACCCACCCTCAGTTTCTAAGAAGGAGGTGGGTGTAAAAGACGAGAGGGCTCGGCGTTCTGCCCTCTACTCGCTCAAGTGGAGGCATGTTAATTAAAATGTTGGTATTTATTTGCTACGGCGTGCAGACGACGTAAAAACGGTGCGTGCCTGTCCCGTTTGAGGCCAGGTCTCCCTATGAGAAGCAAAGAGCACGAGAAAGGAAGTGGGCGTAGGAAGAATGGAAGAAGAGGAGGACGGAAGTCCTCAAAGAGGGACGATTTTTCTGGCGTTATTAAAACACTAATTAAAATTGCTAAGCAAACTGGTGTCGTATTACTCGTAATTAATAATTTAATCGCGAGCTGCAAAATGTGCATTTTACGATGCCACCCGCAAGAATAATCTTGCTTCTGCTCCTATAAAAATCATTCTTTCGAAACTGAACTACATATACATATGTATGTACCTCGACCAATAAAACATTATGTGATTTTAGTGATCCTAAAATAAGAAGTGCCTCAGTGCGGCAATTCTATCGACCTCGTTCGTTAACCTATCTGATAAATGGGTACCATTGGTGGCGCACTAGGCGCTCACCTAGGGTCCCTGATCCGTGGGGGGAGGAGGAGGGATTCAAAAGATCCCAAAAAATAAAATATACTGTTTAAACTATATTAAATTATGTAAATATTTTAAATGTCTAAAAAAATGGCATAACTAATTTGGGGAAGGACTTTAACTTTGGACATATTCGATTAGCAAATGATCGTCACAAATACATTAGTCAAATGATATAGCCAATATCACGCCAGATAAATCTGCGTATACTATATGGTATATAAAACCTTTGAGATACCAGCGTCCATCTTAAAAATAAAAAGTGTCAGAGTAATTCTATATATTCCGTTCCGTTGCTTCACGAATTAAGATTTGATTTATTCGCGAAAATTAAATTGCACGTTTCATTATTAGATTGCACTTTTTTCCGACTGGGTGATTCCCCTGTCAATGTTTGATCCCGTTTTGGATAATGGTCGTCCACCGAGTGGCGGGAGAGTGTGATTGTAGAGTTGGCATAAAAAGTAAAAGTTTAATGTTCGCCGAGTCAGCTGAAACGGGTCTAAAACTCAAATAAAATTGCATATTATAAAGGCTGTGCCTTTTAATTGTGGTACTCGCCTCGAGGAGGCATGAGCCGGATAGGGAGGAGGGTTTCTAAAGAGATGGTGTAGGAATTCTCTCAAATTAAATAAAAGCCAACCTCCCCTGTGGATGGTTTTAAATTTTTGTTGATTTTCAGACCACGGTGTAAATTTTCATAGAATTTTTTTTTGTATTTTACGAGCTAAAGAGACTTTAATTTAATACATGGAGTAAGTGCCTTTTTCTATACGTACATACATATATTAAACCTATTTATGTATGTATGTACATATATACAGCAGACTTTTAGAATGAGAAGACAAATATTGACACACAAAAAAGGTAAAACTTTTAGGACAAAGATATGTATGTATGTATGTATGTAGATTTGAAAATTGTGATTTTATTATATTTGATAGCACATATGTACATATGTATGTATTTTTTCTGGCTCAATTTAAACGAGGTTATAATAATATAATCTTTTGTATTATTTTTGTATGAAATGAAACTCAAATAATAAATACATCATAAAATAAAATCGGTGCGCTAACCGCCGATAATGGGATAACATATAGCAGTTGATGAGATTTGAACCCGGGATCGTTATATTCATCAGCCGCTTATAAAACACGATCGATTATATCAACAGGTACCCGCAGACGATTTGTCTTCGGACCTAAACGGGCGGTCGCTCGTGTGACCGTAATTTACGGCGGGACACCCCACCCCGACAATAACAATATTAAAATGATTAATAACCAAAGATAATGGTGGCGGAAAAAAAAGTACTAAGGGGCAGCTGACTTTAGAAAAATAACAGAAAAAGAATGCACGGATAGGGAAGGGAAGGGGGGGAGAGAAATAAAAACGAAATTAAATGCCTAGGAGTAGTGATCAATCATTTGAATTTTTTTCGACGTCACTTCAAAACGCATTCGTCAAAAAATTGAATAAAGATTTTTACGCACGAATCGAATTCAAATTCACTTTTTTATAAAATAACTTTTACCTTAGGTACAAACGTAGTATCAATAGATGAAGTTTCGGGATCGAGAGAAAATTCGACCTTGATATTTTGACTGATTTGCGTCTAGTATCAAACCTTAATCATGTTTTCATTTTTTTATATACATACATACATACATATATGAGTGATTTGATTTTTCAATCATTCAATATTTTGATTGGATCTAGAGGAAAATTTGGATGTCAAAATAATGACATAGTATGTTATATTCTGACACACATACAGGTACGGGTATTTCATTTGACGAAGTCTCATCGTGCAAAAAACGCTCTGCTACCAATGCATACGTATTGCTAACAAATACGTGCATTTTATGGCGTTGTGATTATGTACACCGGCAGAAACATATTTTTTAAATGGTTCGGTGACTATTTCGATAGTAATAATAAACCTTGCTTAAAATATAAAATAATTAATTAATGAATTACGGTTTTTTTATTTATTTTATGCTTACTTAAAACTGGAAAATATTTTTTTAACTGGCTAAACGATGTTTCTGTCGGTATACAATTTACACGCATTTTTTGCCAATATATAGGTATATACATATTGTTACCATACACAAGTTATTAATAAAAAAAATAAACTTCGTCAACTAAAATATCTGTACGAGGCACGTGTATTTTTACATACCTCCTTTACGTTTCATTTTAAATAGTTTTGCACATGAAAAAAAACGTGAATCGTATTATTTCGGTGCGCTAAATCTGTACCATAGTGTTCCTTGGTAAGCCTTATCCCCTATAGTGTTTTTGGTAATATTTTATCCTTGTATTGGCAGTGATCGATAAAGATGATTCCCATATAAAACATGAAATCACGAAGTTAATTAATTATTTATCAAACTGTTACTGTTTCATATTTTATAAACTGTACTAAATATTTTACAAACATAGCAGTACATATGTATAATCCAATACAATATAGACATCTATGGACAGTCAACAAATTTTTTGATACACACCAAATTTGCGAGAAATACATTATGTATGTAGATAGCATTTATAAGATTCAACAAATTTGAGATGCTAATATCCGTCGATCGTTTCGTCGAGATTTAATAAAATACTATCCGTCACATTAATTAAGCTAGAAAATCGGAAAATTCTAACAGGAGACGGTCGATCTGTGTTTTTTTTTTAATAACGCAATTGTTCTACCTATGCAATAGGCTGCGGCTTTTTATTTATTTTGATGAATTGTTGTATTCATTTATTTTATAATAAGCCTCTATTTAATTCCCTAAATACGTTTTTTCTAACCAAATCAATCTCACGCTCCAAAAAAGTTTAGTTTTAGAACATTTTATCAAAATCATTAACATCGTTTTCAAAATAAAGTTGACAAGTATTTAGACATACAAACATTCATTTAATGATACTAGATTTGTAAACATATTTATTTCTCTGATTATGTACATACATACATATGTACATATATCACCAAAAATATATATCTGATTACATATTATGCATCATTTGAATTGGCAATCCATTCAAACATCTCATTTATCCGGTATTAACCCAAAGTAACACGGGTACATAATCGTCGTTCATTTGACTCGAAACTCGTTGAAAAACACGGTGCAAAACGACTCTAAGGGGACCCGATGAATCGACCACTCTCCGATGCGCTTTTCCATTTTCACCTACATTTTCTAAGGGTTGATATACACGCACACCCACATGCATACGTACACCATTCCGCCACTCTATCTGGCACTACACAAATCGCATTTCACCGGCAGCTTCTTTTCACCTCCCCCACCCGACACTGTATGTATACACGTGATTGAATTCGGAACGGCACGCGCTTCGAAAACTAAACAAATAAAATCCGACCGTAGAGAAAATCCTACGTGTATGAAAATCGGAGATTCGAGCACATTTTTTACGTGTAAATATTTGCGTGGAAAATTCGACGGCGTCTTCGACGACTTCGCCTTTATTATATAGTGGCTTAACGTTTCTTTCAGGCGAGAATTTTTCTAATAATATTGCCTTGAAGCTTGAGTTCGCGCTTACGGCAAAGGCGGATTTCGTTGACGCAAAAGTTATTCGCAAATATCAATAGGGACATTTAATTTTCTTCACTATTATGGATATAGAAGTTTTCAAAAAAAAAAAAATGAGAATCAAGTGTGAAAAATAGGAATCCATGACATAATTTTTTCTCATATTATAATTGTATGATATCATGACGATATGCAACATTTGAATTCTTTAAATTAAATATATTCCAAGTTTAAATTATCGTTGTTAGTTCATTTTTTTTGAATATGAGGTATTTTTGTAAGTTCTATTAGTAAAATTTTCTATATAGTTTTGGGAAAAAATCTTGAGAATTCAATTGTTCGATTTGATTTTTCGATATATGTATACATATATCATATATAATTTCAACATCATAAGATTAATTATTTCAGTTATCAAGTAAACAAGTGCCATTTAATTAAATTCTTCACAAATAACTTTTTTGGATGGTGGGAGGATCAGTTTGATAAAACATGCCTTCGTTTATTTAATTATTTATTTTAGAAATTATTTTTTAATGTGCTATTTATATCCACCATAGGCATGTTTCATTTTTTTTTTTTTTTGATTAATTAAAAAATCAAAAAATAAAAAAGCTGAAACATGCCTTTGGTGGATATCCGTAGTATATTAAAAAATATCTTCTCTAGTGCCATAATTGAGGAAGGGAGAAGTTTAATACGTTTGTATGGACTAGGCGCTGGGGTCCAGCCCTCTTAAGTGTGCAAATTTTGAATAAAATCGACCTCATAGTACGTAAATCGAAACATAAATACAAAATTCGAACCACATACATAATTCGAACCACATGCATAAGTATTGAGTTTAAAAACAGAACCATATTTGCCGACTAAATACATACATATGTAATAATATATGGACATCAAAATCTGCCTATTTGATATTATTCCGTAGAATCCATTAAAGTCAAATCGAGTCATGGCAGGGGTCGCAAATATGTACATATAATACATAGGGATGTTCATTTCCACGTCATGTCAGAGTCATGTCGTACCGCATGCCCACCCGCACCCACTTGGTAAATAAAGCAGACATGATTGATTTATACGGCGGGGTTGTATGTCATATTTATCGCCTATAAGCAATTTATATTCGACCATCCGTTTGTACTCGACATATTGATGATGTGCATTTGGAAACCGGGACTCTCAAGATCGATGATGGTGGGTAAAACAAAAAAACAAAACGAACCGTCCGACATAAAGTCAAAACTATACTAATGAACGTATAAATGCTACGTAATAAATAAAGTTGTACTTACTTTTGTGTATTTGACAGCCGGATAACGATCTTATTTGGGTCGATTTTCACTTGACGAAAGTTTTTCCTGAAAATAGAATAAATGCTTTAATAACAAAATTTTATTAAGGATTTCTTTAACTTTTGGTGAAAGTTTCTTAGCAGAATTTTTATCTTTTTGGGATGTAGAAAAATCATAAAATCGTAGCTGCACAATTTTATCCGTATTTTTAATAACTTTAAGCTATTAAAGCTTATTTTTCATCAAGGTATTTTGTATTTATTAGAAAAATAAAAACTATTTTTTTACAGAAAGTGATAACCACTCTATGTATGTATGTATGTATGTATGTACATATATACATACATACATATGTATATTAATTTTAAATTAAGTTTTGTAATGTTTGTCTATTATAGAATCTTTTCTAATAAAAATCTTCAATAGGGAAAACTAGATAGTTAAAGATATAGAGTTAAAAATTAACGCAACATTCTGATATTATAATCATTATAAGTCACCATATGTCTTACATGTAAAAATAAGATAAAGAGTCGAATTAAATTGGGATGTATGTGTGTACGTACATACATATGTATGTATGTATATATAGGCATTTTGGCGAATTAATTTTGTATTTAAATAAAAATGGTGCTTCGTTGGATACAACAGTTTAAATCGATATTTTTTATCATTAAAAAGTTTAAATCGACATTTGTATGTATATGTATGTATATACCTATAGATGCGAGACATTAAATGTCAAACTGTTGCATAAAGTGTGGAACGTTGTATGCTCGGTATGAAGAGAAGTGAAAAGATACAAGATACAATAAGAGATATGACTAGAGTGGCTGACTTGTGGAATAAGTGAAGACATTGAAATGGTAATGACTTGACGATGTAGGTGGAAGAATTGATAGAAGGTGGACAAGATAAATACCCAAATTATTTAGATGTTATATATATTAGAGAATTATTATATATATTAGAGAATTATTATATATATTAGAGAATTTAAAAGTGTACAAGGAAGGATGCAAGTGAAATGGGTAGACGAAGTAAGGAAAATATGTATATGTGGTTAAATAATTAGGTAAGTTATGAATGAAAGCTTATTGAAAAGGCCCCATAGTGAAATACTGCTACTAATATTGATGATGATGGTAAATATTTACACAATGCTATATTAACAATTCCAAAAAAAAATCGGTAAAAGATTTTTCGGTACCGTTAAAATTTTTAAATATAAAATTAATAATTATTTACTTAGTTTTAGATTATTATTATCCATTGTTTATATAAAAGTTCGCGTCAAACCGACACGACATCTTAAAATATACAGATTATGACTTTTCGTTTACATTATTTTGACCGCACGTGTAGTTAGTTGGCAGACCGCAACCAACGTTACGAATCAAGAATGTGTAAAAATAAATAAATAAACAAATCCACACATCGAATATTTGTTTGGACAGTTTTACCACACGTCGGCTCTGGTGTGTAATTTTTTTTTTCACTTTAATGTATGATTTTATAATAATAATCTCGGGGGATATTTATCGATTCGAATGCCGAGATTTCAAGTCGGGTTTATCAACCGGTTAACCGATAGTTAAACACCGAACCCGGACACCGTAATACGGGGTGGAATTCGAATGAACCCATGATATATAGAAAGACTTACGAAAGTTAATCGTTTGAATGGGACTCCAAACCGGTTAATCGGTTACTTAAAACCATGGTGTTGCATATAAATACCCTACAAGATAAATGTTTAGGAGTAATTTGAAACTAGTTGAAAATATTGTGATGTGTCGTAATCAAAATGCTCAAAGTTCGAATTACATAATTGTCGATGCAATGAAAATGAACTGTTGGTTGAATTGATTTTTTTTTGTGCAATAAAAATGCATCCATTGTGTTTGGCGGCACGTATGAAAACAGATTTCACATCCCAAATCCCATTGAATCGGTGGCACACACGAACCGTTGAAATGCCAGATCATTTCAAAAAGATACCCGTCCCATTGAAGGGACATTTGTCACGGGACACTCTGATGATTCTATTTCTCGTACGATTTCGGATTGAGATTCTCAAAGTGTGGTATTACTTTTTATTCTTTAACACTTTATTTTACTTTTTACACACTTTTATTACACATCAACCATAGTAGCAAAATTATTATGATCAAAGATGAAATTAAACAAAAAATCATTTTTTACAAGCTTGTTATTAGCTTCACTCTAATTTTCACTCTAATCTTCTAATTTTGAACCACTTACTCTTCAGGTGGCTTTGATATCTTACCGACATATAGGGGTTAGCTAACATTCAGGTAAGTTATTGTTTCCGACATGAAGCTAGAGGATTTTAAACGAACTCATTAAAAATTCATCGGAATCTTGTATCAGACTGAAGCGATGACTAGCTATCCAAACACGTCTTTCTACCACCCCATTCCCAACAACAGTTACTTTTTTCACCCCTGAAAAAAAGTACTTATCCGTCAAAAACAAAGAATATTTTACAGTAAATAAGTTTCAGCAAGTTAAGATGTAATTTTTGTTCTCTTAAAATAATTTACTCTACGTAATAGTTGCAAAATTATTATTTATTGTGTAAAGAAGTATTCTGGTAAAAGTTTGTTTCTTCAATATTTTGTTAAGGATCGAAAAATCGTCAATTAATTTCTTTTCACATTTGATAATACTAATTGCATGTATTATGAATTTCTAATCATTTCAGCAACTACATACACATGTACGAGTCAAAAAAAAAATTTAATCTTCTGCTAAGACAAGATTTAATGATAATAAACCAGAAGTTATAAAATAATTTAATTTTAAAATCGGATCGTAACGATTCAGTAGATTGTAACGAAATCAAACTTGTGATTAATTTACATCAGCTGAATGATTTTGATATTTTCAACGACTTTTTGTTTTATTTACTGTAGTATACAAGATATATTTAAGAATACCTTTAAGAAAGATATTTTTAAAAGAACTTCTGTATCAAATTACATCACATTTTGGGGTGGGAGGAATGTTTGAGAAGTGCCTGCGGTCTGAACGTCTGCAATTTGCGTGATGTAATTGTTGACTAACCCTAAAACGCGGACAGACGTCCATTTTTCAAATTGGCAACGCACATTTTTTACGGGGAGTGCAACACAATGCAACTAAAATGCGACAACGGATGCACCCTCTTCGTGTATTTTCCTTGCGTACCGTCAAAAAAAGACCATCGGAGGAGGGGGTGATTTTTTTCCATTTTTTTTGCACACGCACACATATGAAAAGGTATGCATTCTATTCATTTCGCGTTACACAACGTCATCATTTGAGGGCGAAAGCGATATAATGTATGGTGACGTATGGTACTCGTAGTATGAACATTTGTATGTAAGAGCTTTCTCGACAAATTGTTTTCGTTGATTCTCATATGTAACAAACGCGCCCTTAAATTTATCTCCCTATATTTGAAAGCCATTTAGAATTGGTTTTATCTCTGAGTACTCGAATTTGAAATACTAATAAAATTAAATAAAGTAATTCTCCGACTTTTTATACTTGATGTTTAGTTTATTATATCATGTGATATTTTATTCCCATTGAGGATATGTAGTTGATATTCTCCGTTGACACGTAAGTATGAGGTCATTCAATCGGTGCATTGACATAATTTTATAATAATTGACAGCAAATTTCCATATATGTAAATACATATATCGTAAGTTTATCAGTTTGCGAAAATCTTACGACCTTCGAGACCGCACACGTTCCGTTGATTTACGAGCAGATTCCATTGCTTTAATATTATTCATACGTTGATTTGTTCGCCAAGAAAGCAACGAATTCTAATTATATCGGAGACAGAATGCGAAAGTCGACAATTTCGACTCGACACAAACGACAAATAGGTACATATTTTCATTTTTATGACGACAGTTCCTCAAACGGAATAAGCGTCACATCGAGACAAATATTTGGCAAGCTAAATATAATACAAATGTGTATGCACGAACGCTATTGAAAATTTAAATTTTCGCTTACTTGGGTGGAAACGATGTACATTTCAAGCATGAAAAATTCAAATTGTCTGCTAGGGGTCGAAGTGGAAGTTTTCACTCCGATATTTATGTATGTATGTATATAGGATATTCGTGGAATAATTTAGTTTTTACGGTGAATTTTGCATAATTGGATTTCGGCCCTTTGTCCGGAGCCAGACGAAAAAGTTCTTGTCAATCAACTGTCAACGGGAAAGGTCTCGAAAAGCCAGAGTCGGCAGTGAGGTACGTATCCCATCTGTCATCCGTCTTCGAATCAACATAAAAGAAGCTTAAGTCCAGCCCTGAAAGTAATAATAAAAAATAAAAAACGATCGGAACGGAAGCGAAAATCGGCCGAACCAATTACTCTCGATAGGACGTATCTTCTTTTTTCGGCAATTAACTCTAATCATATCCCCATTATTTATTAATAGGTCCGAACTAAATGACAGTCCAACAACCGATTTGTGATTTAATATGATTACATCCAAAATATTAATTTTGATTGATTACATCTTGAAGCATTAAAACCATTATTAAAAAGATCAAAATTTCCTGGCAAAATATTTCCAAAATATAAATCTACGTACAGTAGAAGGCATACAGAATAATCATAGTAATGTGAGCTTACTCTGTATGCTTGAGGCCCAACCCCATCGGTAGTTAGTAATGACATAGATGACGAAATCGATGGGTTACAGATAGGACTATTGGTCAGATCAGCTCACAAATATTATCTTATGTACACTACGATCCACCTCCATAAATGACTTTTAGTATGTATAAAATTTATCCGGGTTAAAGTATTTTAAAATGGAAATCAAAATACCGGAGTTTCTATTTGGTATAAAATATCATTTAGTTCAACGTTGCATTTTACGTTTACTCTGTGAATATCAGTGTAATTAATAATAGCTTAGTTTATTACGATCATTTAACAAAATTTCATACATTTTTCGCATAACCTTAACGCAATACTGCGATCTTACTGCAGACTTTATTTGAAAAGTATTCGAAAGTAAAGGCTTACAGATCATATTCATCAACCTTTAAAACGCCTTGTTCATTGCGAGAGTGGAATTCGGATATATAAAGTTATAGTACAAAAGAATATTTAATTTAAATTGATTTTGATGTATATACTTACATATAATCTTACAATCGCTATATATCATAATCAATACTCAACATCAAATAAATTCAACAACCTTATCTTGCCTTTATTCATTTCAGACCCTTTGCAATTTAACCTACATACAACTACACCAGGCTATGTCCGTTGACCTTTTACGCCGGCATAACTCGTTGTAGCGGTGTTTCAGATTAAGTAAATTAGCCGAAGTCCACAATGGCCGCGGTCCATGAGGGTTAGCCCAAATTACGGGTACGATAATACTGCTCGGACATTGAGAATCATCCCCGGCCATTCAGTGGATTCGCCAAGCGAGCTGCGATAAAGATGCAAAAGCAACAATACAATCGTCGAGTGGGATCTCCAAAACCCCGTCTCCCTCTCGCGCCCTTCACTAGTCAATACAACCCGTCCACCGCAGGGAACACAATGGACCCTGGAGGACTGAAAGGGACCGATCGCCGATGCAAAACGGTCAGGAGACCTCTTTCCCCTCCCCCTGGACCTCCTCACGACTCTCCCGAATTATCTTATCGGGTCGATTTAATTTGACGATGGGTCTTGAGTAGCTGAAGTGGCTCTTGGACGGCACACAAAGGGCGCGCCCTTAATTAACAGTCGTAGGTAGAGGGGGTGAGAGTGGGTTGGGAATACTGTGCCGGTCCGACGGTGAAAGGGTTAATCTACAGGGCGGCAATTCGCGATCTTAACGATCGATTCGCTTTAGATAAAACGTCTATTGCCTGTGTCTTTGTTTGACATATTGTCTACGTTTAACTAGGTCGATTTCCAATGCAAATTTTCCTCTCGATCTTTTTGTGTTGGCGTAAGAATTTGTGCTTTTACAGTATAATGTTGAGTAAAATTCAGTGTGTATGCATTCTTGAAATAACGAAAAATTTAACAAAGGTTTGAAAATCATGACCAATAAGATTCACGAAAAGTGGCTACACGAATGCATCATTGCATTATACTTTATATATTTATTTAAAGTTTGGACCATTGTAGCATTAAAGGAATTCTTATCGCGCCACAATGGTCAAAAATATAACAGAAAAAAAATCAAAATAAGCATAGAAATTATAGATGACAAAAAGAAAACATATATGCAAAAACAAAAATACATTTACTACAATCATAAAAGAACAATAAGCATTAAAATAGTAGCGGATAATAAAAAATTACAAATTATAAAAAACAAAGCAGGGAATGTATTATAAAAAGAATTATGTGATTTAGAAAGTACTGAAATGGTACAAAAGGGCAAAGCTACACGAGTTACGTAGTACTTTGAAAGAAATTAAAACCATAGGATTTTCTGAAAGAAAATAACCATAACCATTAACGATGTTTGGGATAATTACATATGCAGTTTACTAGATGATCTAGAGATGCTCAAAAAATGCATCTTTAGATCATCTAGTGAAGCCACCGAAACGTAAGTCAAATAAGGTTAACGTATATAAGCTGAAATGTAATGTGATTACTGAGGTTTTCATCCAGTAGATAATGATGATAGGATATATCTATGTATTTATGTATATGTATTCAAAACATTGTCTCTTAGAGTGGGACCGGAAAAGGAGATAATCGCGAAAAGTTTAGGAAAAGCAAGAGGTCACCAAAGGTGCAAGTTTTAAACTTTATTAGGAGATACATCAGAAGAACTCATTTCCTTCATTCGTATCCTATTTTTTTTCTGAAATTTAGATATAAAGCTTAAACAGTAAACGCATTCGCCATAGTGAAGCAACAACACTCGAGACGGTTTCAGAGATTGAATTTGAGTAGTGAGTATAGATGCTGCACGTATTTAACAGGATAGTAGTTTTAGATAGTGGGTCAAGTGGAGGCTCTCGACACGACATAATTAAAATAAACACACATAGGGCTCGTGAAGAGAACTAACGACGAACTCACAACAACGACGACAACACCAACAACAACAACACGACAACAACACATCGCATCGCACCAGTGTGAGTTTTAAGGGTCTACCTGGCCCGTGATTGACATTCGTTTCTATGCACTCTAATGAACATTTTCGTTTGATTGACGCGTGTATGGGTCCGCGCACTCAACGCGAATGCCAAAATGACGAGCCACAACATAGCACACACACACAATAATATAATAATTACGTGTTCCTCTGAACTCAAATATTTATATGGAAAACTATTTTCTATTTATAATAATTTTCTAATGGGTGAGCGTACTGGATGATCTTATCTCGATCGTAATGAACGTTCAAATTATTGTGTGCATCTCACGCACACGTATGTACCTACATATAATTGTATATGTAAAATACAAGAATTGATTTTATATACATGTGTACTAATTTTATAACTGGAACCAAAAAAATGCAATTAATATAAATTGCATTGCAATATATTAACAAATCTAAATAATTCAGTATAGGTTTTTAAGGAAGTTTAAAATATAATATATATTAACATATAGACGAAGCTTTATCTACATATATATACACACACATATGTGTGGGTACGAAATCCAATTTATGAAATTATTCATTTCAAGAAATTTTCAAAAACAAATACATATTCCTTACTTTTTTCATGGAATTCTTAAAATGTCCGCCGATTTCATGAATTCAAAGCAGATCTAATGATGCTTTTTGTGATTTTTTTAACGTTAATGAAATAAACCATTTCACGAGTTGGGTGCTTAATATGCTTAGTTCCAAAAACAAAAATCATATAAAATGCTTCAAACTAAATATCTATAATATAATATTATATTTTGAACGAATCAAAACTACGGATTGCGGTTGTATGCAGTTCTTTCTTACAATATAAAATAACCTCAAAGAAATTTGTCTATTTTGAAATAAACGTAGAAGATCAAAATCCCACTCATATGTACATCACATTCAGTTATGAAAATAATGATGAGCGCAGGCTACCAGATAAATAGATTAATATAATCTCCGACAGCCTACGCTTACTGCGTTGGAAAATATCAGATTCAAGCTCAGCAGCAACGATTTAATTGACAGGTCGGATAGCTCTTGGAATAAGGAGCCATTCGATAAAGAACTTTGCGAGCAGGAGGTACAACCATCAAATGAAGATGTACATAATTATTAGGGACATAAATTTCCAACTGTTCCAACAACGATGGGCATGACGTATTACCACGTAATAGCTGGAGAACAAAACGAATTAATGAGAAGTTTCTCCAATATTCGAGGGAATTATACCCAAGCATGCCCAAAAGGAAAGGAGTAGGATAGAGATATGGGTAATACTCTTTCCTATATAGGAAACGAAGAAATGCTTTTTGCACTTTCTCGATCATTAGAGAGTAATTAACTTCATACGGATTCCACACAATCGCATCATTCTCTAGCTCGCTTCTTGAATTTTTTTGATAAATATGTATGTACATATGTATACAGTGATATATTTTTATTCAATAATATCTTTAAAATTGTTGACAGTCCCTGTTTTACTTTTATTACATTTAATAGACATGTATATTTCAAATCTTCCTGTTTGCACCTGTTCGCAAAGAAAGAGTTATATTATTGTCTTTTTCTTTTCATTTTAATATTCAGATCTATGTACATATGTAGAATATGGAATCACATTCGTCGCGTTTATTTCCAATTTCGTTCCGTAGAATGGAGAAGGGAGGATGCGGAGGAGAATTGGCAACCCCGACATACAGGGTCGACGAAAAAAATGTCACACATGTGTCGTCGCAAATATGAATAACTAGCTGTGACTAGACGGCGAGGGATGCTTAAGAGGTAGGGGTAGCTGTCGGCTTATTGCGATCAACTGACACACATAAAGCCTTTATTTGCGGCGCTAATGCACAAATAAATATAATTCAACCGAAAAAAATTACAGCAAGTGTACCCCCTGATATATAAAATGGTTTAAATGTACTACGATATTCTTTATCTTTCATTTTCTTCAATTTGTTAATGGAACTTTGGTGTACATGTAATACACAAAACGGAATTTTAAGAAGAATCTAAACATTAATTTAACAGAATTTCTAAAATTCAATACATGGAAACACAATTAGAAGTATAGCTTGGTAGAAATAGCAAAAATGAATAGAATATATCAAGCTGCGTGATATTTCAATAAGTAGTAAATATGTATGTATGTATTTATCCGAGAAAACGCAGAAAGACTATTTAAATTACTAAATATGGATTTTGGGAAGATTTTTTAAACGGAATTGTTAGAAATTAGATTAGATGTATAGAAATTAGATTTATGGGTGACTTTCGGGAAGTGACCGATGGAAAGGGCGCCGAATCAGTAAAGTCAATGAATTTAAAAAATAATAATTTGATGATTTTGATGAATTTGTAAAAAAGGACATTTGAAATTCACAAGTCCATTCAAAAGTTTTCAAATATTCTGGTTAGTTATTAGCTATTTTTGTTAAACTTCTAAAAACTTCTTTGATTTTATTTTTGAGTGTATGTATATTCATTATTTATTTAAATAAATCAGTAATGGTTAATTTGAGAAAACCCGATTTATTATATATGAAGATGTCAGTATATTGTTAACACATATATGTATATGTACATATAATAAACATAAATATAAAGACTTTTGAATAGGCTCTTCTTCGAAAAGTGACCCATTGAACTCATATTCTACACCAGACTTCCCTAAACATCCAAAAAAAATAGTTCTTTACAAATGCAAAACTTGACATAAAAACTATGCGTGAACGTTTATAGAAAGTTTTCTAATGTATTTACATACATTGTAAGTACATATGCTGGAGTAGAAGCCCATAACTATTTCATAATAAATATATCTTAGATTGAGTATGATATTGAAGCACGCTGCATCTTTGTTTTCCAACATCCTATCTGGTGAAAATTTCGATGAATGGGATTTATTTGGTTAAATGCGAAAATGAAACGAACAAGTTCAAAATGATCGGGAAGGAATTCATGAAAATGACCCAGAAGAAGTTTTAGAGATGGAGAAGATCTTCAATTCGTTTATAAGCGTTTCGTATCTGCTCAGGAAGAAAGAGTCTATATGGGAAGTTGTCCAAAATATGAGCATTCCGAGATATGTCGAAGAGATTTAAAGCTATTTCAAATCAAATTTGAGAAGAGGTGACCAGATACGGTAGAAAATCCAAAATTAATATACATATTTTCTGCAAACTTTCTACGTTGACCCTCATATGCACAACCATTGTGTGTATTATTAAGCTTACGATTGTTTTGATCCTCCTTATATAAGCAAAGTTATGGATTTGGATACACTCGATTTTTTGCATGAAAATAAACTCGGGCACCGTAACGAAAATTTCAATTACACAGCGTCGCACTTAAGATCCCTAATCTCGTTCATAAATTGTTTATTTATCGAATAATCCACACCGAAGAAATAATTTCATATGAAAGCGAACGCAAATGCGACCCAACCCCCTACCTCCATTGAGTTTGCAGGGGCTTCGACTGCCATCTCCCCACCCCCTTTTAATGCAATTAGGGGTGACGCCCGTGCGACGTGTTTATTCCGAGCCGACGCCGCAAAGGGGTTAAAAGGAAATTGAAATTATTTTTACACATTACAGATGCTGATTTCCTACGGGGATATTATGATATCAGGTCGTAAATTTCGTTTCGCACATACATACATACATACACATTGACACTCCACATGTTATTGCGGCATTTTTCAAACTTTTTATAGCCACGATCCACTTGCTACGAAGGGCATATTCAGTAACCCACTATCCTACTTAGCATATGTATATTATACATACATATCAGTGGCGTGCGCTGAAATTCTCTCTCTTTTTGTCGTACAGCCTTACTTAATGTGCACGAACGGGATACAAGAGGAACAGCCTGTTCCTCTTGTATCCTGCTCGTGCACATTAAGTAAGGCTGTACGACAAAAAGAGAGAGAATTTCAGCACACGCCACTGATACATATGTATGTACATATGTACATACATATGAACTATTTACAAACATGTGCATAAAGTTATCTTCATTTTTCTTAAAAAAAAAAACAATGTCGACTTTTTTTGTTATTTTATAGCTGTGTATCCCAATTATTCAAAACTCTAAAACAATAAAAATTTATAGCTGTGTATCTCAATTATTCAAAACTCAATAAAAATGGATGCGAATCTATTTTTTCTGACAAAATCGTTAAATTAAATAAAATGCTGCGCTACAAATAGGCAACTCCACATACATACATAGTTCAACGAAAAAAATGAAAGTAAATAGACAACAAACAAATTCCACGTATGAAGCAATTTGATGAATTGTGTTCATTTACGAAAGGAATACATTTTTAGTAGGCTTCACGAAGGACATACATACATACAATGCACATATGGACATAAGAGAACGCTTATGACATTTTTTATATTATTATGTACATTCATAAATATAATATAATACAATACGATATTCAAAATCTCTTACGTATTCTACGTAATGTATGTATGTATGTACTTGTTTCTTATTTCAGCTAAGAAAGACACATGTAAGTGTGTATGTACTAGGGTTTCTGACCCGGGTCGACCCGGAACAGACATTCCCGGGAATTCACGGAATATTTGTTGTCCCGTGTCCCGGGAATTTTTATCTCGAATCCCGGGAATTGGATTTAAAAAATTCTTTTAAACATACAACATTTTCACGACTGCACGAAGGGAAATAATAAATCAAATACACAAAGAATCGTAAAATATTCTCAAAAATTCAAATCGAAGAAAGAAGAAGACTAATACTGATTTTTTTAACATAAAATTTAAATAATTCTGATTTTATACCGAACAAAACAAGCGAATGTATATCCTACGGTGAAGTTTCACATAATAGTTATTATGGAGCGAGTATATCCTTCTTGTATTGACGATTCCACAATAGAGATTTTCGATTTGGATGAAGACGAAACAATTGTGTGTTTGACGATGAATGAAGAATTAAATAAGGAGTTATCAAAGACGAATATACAAAATAACGTAAATAAAAATAGCATCGAATTTAAAAAAGAAATTAAAATATATGTACATGCTTTTGTACATGTACATGATTTGGTAAAAAAAACCGATAATTTAAAAAAAATTGTATTCGTCCCTTTTAACAATAAAACTGAAAGGGTTTTTTCCATTGCTGGAAATTTTTGTACCAAATCTAGAATTAGACTTTCGGATTCTCATTTAAATATTTTAGTATTCTTAAGAAGCTACTTTAAATAAGTTTACTTTCATAATTCAATTTTTTCGAGTTAATAGATATATTATGTATTGTTTTGTAATTAAATAAATATTTTTTTTTAATAAAAAATATATTAAATTGAAAAAATTAAGTTTTTTTACGTGTGTCCCGGAATCCCGGGAATCCCGGGAACGACCCCGGGATCCGTCCCGTGTCCCGGGAATTGAAAAAGTCCGGGAAATCAGAATCCCTAGTATGTACAGAGCAAACAAATAGCTGCATGATAAAAAAATTATATCCAAAATTATTACAAAAGCTATAATACAGTGTACTCTCGATTATCCGGGTGGGGATTATCCGTGCTTGAAAAATATTAATTATTTTTTTTAAATTAATTAAATTTTGTTCTTATATGATAATTAGACGCACCGATTGAATGCGACCGTGAACAGGCGTGTTATTTGAAACAAATTATCACACTTTTTTTTTTTTGTTTTTCGTTCTTTGAAATTGTTTTTCGTTCCCTTTTTAAATGTATTTTACTATTACGTCAATTCTTTCAGTCGCTTTTGATCATCGAAGAAATAACAAGTGCGTGTATTCAGAGCAGATTTTTTCGAACATTCACGAAACTTTGTGTGTGAAATTATTTTCTTTGCTATTAGCTCGAAAATATTTCAGATTTAAATACCTGTTCAAAATATAGTTAAACAAAAAAATAAGTTAGAGGCGTTCGCGAGAGATTGTGATAGTTCTGTAGGTACTTTGAAACGAAAAAGTATGAAAATGTCACAATACGAAGATTTGGTTGCAACTATACTCAGAGTTACATAATTCAAAAATGAGCAGAAGGAATACCAATTTCTCAGTGTTAGCGGTCAAATGTGTATGGAAACAGCCCAGTTTTTCCATGAAAAATTAGGATTAGTAGACAACTTCAATGCTTCGTCTGGCTGGTTGACTAGATTTTTTTTATATTTTGGCAACAGTAGTACTAACTATCGGTACTAACGGCCAAACATCTGCTTAACTACATATAAGCGTTTTTCTTAATAAATAATGAGTATTAAAATTATGAAACAAAAATTTGTATTGTTAATATGATATTATACTCGAAACCAAGTCAAAATTTGATGATTCGGATTATCCGTGTTTTTCAATTAACCGTGCCCTCCCTACCCAGTATTAGCCCGGATAATCGAGAGTGTACTGTATATACATATGCGTATGTGCAATACATAGTACATAAATATATACCGTATATTTTATACATACATAATATATTAGTTGGAAGAGGGTTCAGACAGGTTCAAACCCTAATCAAAATTCGAATTCTGTTACTATTGTATATTATTTGTCAAAATTTATGAATTTTATAAGATTTAACAATTATATTTGCTACGTTAAAATTAATTTCTGTATATTTTCACAAAATATTTCTGAATATTAATGTATGATTTTTATATATTAAAAAAAAATCTTCAAAAACTAAATGGCTTAGTTTTTACCTTTTACTACCTTCCGTATTTTTCGATCTCCCACGCCCAAAAATTCCTCGGAGAATTTCGGCCGAAAGGGGGGGGGGGGGGTAGGTGGGGAGATTTGGTTTACTTTATTCCATTTTTTCGCTCCCACTCCGACCAAGAAAGTTGTAGTCCAAAAAACCCCTTCGCTTGGGATTTCCCCCAGCGCCTAAAGGTAGGTGCTATTCAGCTATTCGATTCATTATAAAACCCCAAGTAGCTGATTGCCCCACCTTTCTATTCAGGCAAACTTTTCGCAAAAAAGACTTATTTGAATAAACTCGCCCCACAGGGCGCTAATGTTATTAAAGCACAGCGCGCCGCACCCAAAGGGTTATGACGTACGAGCGTTTATCGCGCACACTAGCATTAGTACTTCAATGGACAAAAGCTAACGATTATTACACATAAAATTAGCTTAATTCAAAACATTTTCACGACCAGTTGACGATTTAATTAAAATATAATTGACATGTCGTTTCAAAAGATATTGAAACCACTATTATGTCATTAGCGATCGTTAATATAATATACATACATACACAAATATGTATATGTATTATGTGTATGATATGTCTAGAAATGTGTTAGAAACATATACATATGTACGTAATTTGAAGTGTAAAGTTGAAATTTTTATCAGCTTCAATTAAATTTCTTATATTTTTCATTGATAATGTGCTCTTGGATACTCAAACAATGTATGTAAATATGTAAGTATGTATGTATCCGATAGGCTCCTATACGACTCCATGAATCTTCACTGAATTTGGCACTAGTATTCTTTGAAATCCAGAGAATCTATACGTGTAATCAGCTGTTTATATAATATGATCTGACGCTTTTATATAATTTGAAAAAAAGATTTCCAGTACAAAGAGTTGACCATTGTGGCGCATTAGAAATTCCTGTAATGCCACAATGGTCCAAAGTTTAAATAAATATTAAATGCACTGATCTCGTATTTTTAACTGTCCGCTTGTTACCTGCTTTGAATGTACATATTATTTGCGGGGGCCCCAGGCCCCCTTCGAAAGCCGGGCCCAGGTTATTTGCATACCCTTCCCCCCCCCCTCTCGTCGGCCCTGTTTGTATGTATTTCGTATTTATGTATGTATTATGTATTATGTATATATTTCGTATGTATTTCGTATTTATGTATGTATTATGTATGTATTTCGTATCAGATAACAATCGTCATTACTAATAAAAAGAAACCAAAACAATCGGAAAAGAGTCACGATGTTGGCCAGACATTTTTTAGATAAATTCACACATATGTATGTATACACACTGACTTGTCTACAAAACGGTACTAGCCAAAAAAAGGGTAAACCTCTCCGTTTTTCTTTTTTGTGTGCCCGGATAGTATACGGTTTGTGTCCGGAAAACTTTTAATTAGCACCGGTGTCCCTTATCCGGTTTTTGTGCGGGTGTGCGTACCCTTCTATTCCGGTATCCAATCAGTTTATTCCCGACTGAAGACGAGTGCAATATATGTACACATATATATGTATACACAATATATGAATGTACAAGTATACACAAAAAAGGTCGTAACTTTACAATTCAAATACGGCGGTCACGGAAGCTTCTACTTATCGCGATTTTAGAATACGTTTATACCGACCCCACTCACTCCCCAACTCTTTCCTACTCTTTTTTTATACGCTTTTTTTCTTTTCATCATAAAAAAATCTCTTTGATTTTGTCGGCCTTCCTCTAAGCACTCTTATCTAGATAAAATGTATCGCATTCACATTTCATTAATTCTCGCTACGAAAGAAAATCGTAACGGATAAACTATGTACATATATGTATGTATATATATATTGTATATATGTATATAAATGCAGGCGAGCGTTTGAAAACGTGTTAAATAATGGAAGCAATGCTTAAATATGTACATCGATTATATCATCATCGCACTAAGTCCTTACTGATCCTCTTCTGGTGATGGATTAAGTCCTCTTTAATCCTTTATTCGCATACTTCTTATATGTACAAGTTATCTATAACGTGATGAGAAACATGGTATAGTTCTCACAGTGATAAAAAAATACATATAACTTTGAATATAAATTATATATAGGGAAATGTAAATTCTGACTACTTTACGAAATTCTTTATATCATCAAATAATTTCGCTTAGTAATTATTAATTTCACAATTAGTGTTTAAAACATTTAGGCTGAAATTTGACAAACATTGTTAAAGATTTTAAATATGTATATACATTAGTTAAAGAAATGATTTACATTGCTTAAGGAAATGATTTAGATTAGTTAAGGACATGATTTATTATTAAGAAAACTAATATTGATACAAAAATATCCTTTTTACAAGCCTTTTATTAGCTTGCTTTCGCTTTTTTCAAACATTATCTATGTAAATTGATGGCAAAAATCTTACCGTTTTTTTTTTGTTCGTTTGACCACTTTCTAAAACTACAGTTTCGATTCATCAAATTTGGTGTACTATTTCATATTGCTCTACCTTAGACTAATTTATACAAAACTTCGCGAATATGTTCAATTTTTTTAACGTTTTTTTCCCTAACTTTTAACCGCCCAAGCAACACGAGTTTAATTCGGAATTCTAAAACTTCACTAAGCTTTATTACATTTGTAATGCACTAATCTGACAAAGATTTTATTCAATATATGGAATTTTTATCTGGATTAATCCTTTTTATTTTATTGCTCTATCCCATTCAAAGAATAGTAAAATTTTGTACATCACCGTTGATATGCTTTAATTAATTTATTTAGTATATATTAATGTATTTAAATATTTTTATACATGTATGATTATATGTATGTTACCGCATATATGTAAATATGTATGTATGTACAAGAAAATTCGTCAGCACCAGTATAGACCTACAAACATTGAAAACATGTTGTACTTTTATGCCTCTCATGAAAATTAGACATTTGGATTAAACGAATTGGATTTAAGAGCGAGACTATAAAGTCGGATGAGAGGATGGGAGTAAATCTCCCCTACTTTATTTTCGAATTACAAGAATAAGGCGATAACCAGCGGTATCCATTCAAGTGCACAACTGAATAACTGCTTTTTCCCCGACTTACGATACCTTCTAAATGTTGGAAACTTTCTAAAGCTGACTGAAATAATCGACTGCGTAACTTTGCAGCGTATCGGCTATAAACAGAGGGGGTGGAATGGGGAGGTCGGAAAAAGACGTGAGGGGTCAACCGCAACCACACCAAACCACCCCTCGCAGGATGAAGATCGCGATGTGATCCGAGGGAGAGAGAGCGAGAGGGATCGTGGACAGGATATTTCCCGTAAAAATGCACTCAGCTTCGGGGATTTAATTACGGTCGAGCTTTCTTGCACGCGGAGAGCTTTTATCGTGCGGCGTGAATAATTGAGTATTGAATTAAGTTAAGGCCTTCGCCATGGCAATGGGGAAAATGGTCGTATTGGCAATTATGGACAGGCAACAGTTCAATTTTATTCGCTACAGTTAAAAGCTTCAGGTTCCGATACTCGTGTATATCTGTATATACATACATGTATATGTATGTAAGTACATACATATATGTCTATGTACTCGGATGACGTCGACTAGTCCCCTTGTATGCTGCTCGCACACATGTTCGTAAGGCTGTGCGATAAAAACAGGGAGATTTCCACGGCATACCACTGGTATATACATAAATATATATGTACATAAAAATCTATATGTATCATCTATATAAAATTTAATTTGAAAGATTGGTTTAAATTGTGCGTATTATATATCGGTCAATTCGTCATGATCCCATAAAGATTAGGTATTCATATATGTACATACATACGTACACGTATGTATTCGGTTCAATAATATATGATAATAAAATGAATGCAAAATGTACTTTGATGATGCAAATCAAACAAATAACATAACACTTTGCTTACATTAAATTGAACGGATCGATTTGTTATCTAATGATATATTTTGTTTATTTACTTTAAATTGGCGTTTTGATTTTGCGAATTTTTATTTACACATTATATTACATAGGTAATTTGAAAAACCTACGCTTTCTCATATGTATTTAATTATTAATTTAATTCAATCTCATTTAATTATTAGTTTTAATAAATAAATAAATAATATGTAGTATTACAAACTATAATCTTCTTGCAATTATTAAAATACAGTTGGGCACTATTTTTGTTTTTAAATTAAATAGTGAGGTAACCGTATACGAATTTGGCCCGTTAAATTATCAATTCGGTCAGTGAGTAGTCCGGTCAAATTAGACCAAAAAATAGCAGTGAAGGTACATAAATTCACAACAAGCTGAAAGTGAGTAAAATTGTTCAAAACATAATTATAAATGACATGTCAAAACTTTTCTTGATACCTGGAAAAAATTTTTACCTGAGGTCAAAGGTCAGAAATATGGGTTTTTCGCGGTTTTCAGCAAAACGGTAAGTTTTATCATAAAATTACTTCAGACAAAAATTGTAGATCATAAAATTATCTATAAAAAATGTATCGATACTTTTTTTCCTAAGAGCCAGCGTTTCCGAGGTATAACGATTCAAAAAGTAGTAAAAGTTGTAGTCGTCATAATATGCATACGTACGCCACGTATATTCCAACGCATTAGTATTACTGCAGCATTTCAAGATGAAATAGAGAAATATTTTGAATATGAATTGGCTCCCTACCCTTTATCTTTGTTTGATGACATCGGGATGCGTAAAACACAGAAGTCTGCTATTTACGATTGTTTTCAAAAGGTAAATATTGATATTAACAACACTAATACGACGTACATCATTGACGGAGGATACTTACTACACCGCGTTGTGTGGGATAGCGAAGAAACATTCAACGTTATTTTAGATAAATATGTTCAGTATGTACGTTGACATTTTGGTCTCAGAGTTACTGTCGTATTTGATGGCTATAATGATTGCACGAGAAATATTAAAGCTGCAGAATAACGTCGTCGAACTTTAGCAACATCTTCATCTTCTGATATTTTATTTGATCACAGTTCCTACCAGTCAACAGAAATTTCTTGCAAATACTCACAACAAGTCTCGGTTCATTTCAATGTTGAAAGAAAAGTTTACT